>NC_071996.2:68518928-68847500 GCF_028885655.2 Pongo abelii | reverse complement strand
GATAGTTCCATAATTCCTAATTTCTATATCATAAAAAAAATTACTTTCTCCAGAGAAATAAATGTAGCCTTGAATTAATAGCATTAACTATTACATTTAACAATATGATAGATTATATATTTATATAATTTTATTATATAGTACATACTTATATTTATTATATATAATGTGACATATTTATTATGATAGATTTTTATACTTAATAGATTGTACCCATAACTATAACATCTTACAGTTCTATTAATCATATATAATGATAATATTAATTATCAAATATAAAGATAGCATCTGTATCTTGATAGTATTCCTAAAGATTTGTACAAAGCAAAATCATTTGCTCAGCTTTATCAACATCCACTTTGTAACCAATGATGAGATTCATAGCTGTTTTTAATGGCTTCCTTCAATATAGGCTGACGGCAAGACATCAAAGTTTAGTTCAGTAGAATTATTTCTGTAGGTACCACATGAGATCATCTGTATGTACTCTCAGAAGTCTGCTTAATTCAGAAGTATCAGTTAGAGTTTCTTACATAAAGCATGAATTGAATGTTCTCTAAACAATTATCCCCTAGCATGGTGTCTCTCACTGGAACGGTTGATGAATATTGGATGAAAATATGATCAAGATTGTACTTTCTGTCTGACACCTGGAATGTATCTATCTGATGGTGCCCACATGAATACATAAATCTTAATAGATAATTTGACCCAGGTGTGGTATGGAAGTCATGAAACCTTTCAAATATATGTGCTGTTGCCAAAAGGAAATGAGGGAGGAAAGGTCAGGATTCTCCTTAGATAATAAAAAGTAATATACATCATTTTCTTATTTTACCAAATGTTTCCTTTCTCACTCACTGTGATAAATAAAATCAAATAACACCTAACCCTCATGGTAAAAGACTATAAATAAAATGACAGAAAAAAATAGAAGCCTTAACAACAAAACTGAAAGTTTTGAAGTAAAATATTTAGCATATATATTTTTACTACCACCATTTGATGAGGAATTTAGCATATTTTCCCCTTCGTTTTATATTTACCCTCTTTTCCAGTTTCTGATTGTTGCAAATATGATTTGAAATTTATTTCCAATTGATGGAGAATTTTATTTCTTAATTTATATGATGTAAAATTAATATATCTGATGAGTAACTTACATTTAATATTGTAGATTATTTTACCACACTTATTTAAACTTAAGTTTTCTCACTAGGATCTGTCCTTTTATTCTGAGTCTTGTTCTTATTTCTGAGTTTATACTATGAATGGTTTTCTTAAACTTTGTTAAAAGAAAAATTTTCAACAAATTGAATTTAGCAGCTTATTTCAGCAAGAAATAGTATTTATTGCTGAAATAAGATAATAGTAATAATGATTTAGGCAGCACTCGGAACCAAGAGAAGTTCGGAGAGCTCAACTCACCAACATGAGCAGGAGTATTTATAGATAGAAAAAGGGAGTGACACACAAAAACAGCTTGATTGCTTATAGCTTGACATTTGCCTTATGTGGACATTGTCTGATAAGTCAGCAGGCTGTGGTTGGCTGAAGCTCAGCTGCTGTGATTGGCTGAGGCAGCTACTTGTTACAAAAATATAATAATAAATTAGAATGCAGTTTGTTTACATATGAAGTTAGATTGCAATTCTCTATGTACAGAGACAGCCTTTAATCAAATTTAATTTAATTCATCGCTTTCTGGAATTGCTTCATGTATTTTTTTTTGCTAAAAAATAATAGAAAGAAAAAAAAAGAAAAAACAAAAAGAAACCCCGTCTCTACTAAAAATACAAAAAATTAGCCGGGCATGATGGTGCATGCCTGTAATTCCAGCTACTCAGGAGGCTGAGGCAGGAGAATCGCTTGAACTCGGGAGGCAGAGGTTGCGGTGAGCCGAGATCGTGCCATTGCACTTCAGCCTGGGCAACAAGAGAGAAACTCTGTCTCAAAATAAATAAATAAATAAATAAATAAATAAATAACAATAATAAAAAGAGCCCTTGAGTTATGCGAATTATCTTTATATTATATTTAAACATGAATGAATGACAATTAGCTAATAATGAATCTTATACCACAATCCTGTCTTCCTAATCTGTACATTATTCTTTATTTTCTTCTGAAATGTAGTTTTAGTGAAGAGGTGTCTAAATCAAGTCTGAATTTTGCTTCTGTTTTCTATGTCATAGAAGCCATTTTTGACTGCATAATTGATTCAACCTTTCATTTATCGGTGTGTTTATTACATGGTTTCCCTGAGCTATAGCAATAAATGATAGCCTCAGCCCTTGCTTTCACAGAGCTTATCATCTAGTGGAAATGAAAAAAATGTTTAAGGGGGAACAGACGAATAAATGAAAAATATCTCAAGTTATAATAAATGCCATGCAAAGGAAGTGAGTCTCAGGTGCTGAGATATCAACTAGATGAGAAGACATCTCTGAGGTGATGGCATTTAAGCTAAGATCTAAAAGATAGTAAGAAGCCATAAAATAGTTCAAATGTGAGTGTGAGTTTATGTGTGGAGGGTGCTGCTTCAATTAGGAGAAATAGCATGGGCAAAGGTCCTGAATAAAGGGAGGGAATGGGTTTAAAGAATGGAAAAACAGCAGCGTGGTTTGGTAAGAGAAAGGAAGAATGGCAACAGAGAAAGCAGCAGAAAAAACAGTGGTCCTGTCATGCAGGACATTTCAGCCCATGGGAAGGAGTTTGTATTTTATTTTAAATGCAGTAGTTTTTATTGCTATCTGTCTTGTGCACAACTGATTGAACAAGGGTAGATGGTAGATGGGAATAAGAAAGACAAGTTGAAGATTGCTTCTCTCATCTAGGCAAGGGAAAATGAAGGTTTCATCTAGAGTGATGGCAGAGAAATGAAGAGAAAAAAGATGAGCTCAACACACAAAGTCTGTAGAGCTTGCTGATGGATTAAAGAAGACAGGAAGCATTGAGGATGACTTCTCAGTTTCTGGCTGCAATAACTGGATGGGTGGTGATGGTTAATGAGGAAATCGTGGACACATTTGTAGAGGAAGGTCACTATTAGCTAGCTAAAATTAAAATGAGATGCCTTTGAGATGTCCAGGTGGATATATAATATAGAGAATTGGAGATTTAAGTATAGAAATCAGAGGGCCTGCTGAGTTTGGAGATAAATCCCAGGGCAATCAGCAAAAAGAAAGGAGACACACACACACACACACACACACACACACACACCTCTACCTCTGAACATCCCTGATATTTTTAAGTGGATAGAGAATGGGAAACATGGTATTTAAAGCAATCTGGTGCTGAGATCTACAACTCTGACATTTAGAATTCAGGTAGAAAAGAGGACCCAGAAAAGAACACAGAGAAAGAGCCACCAATAAAGTAAGAAGCAAAGATATAAATAATGAAGCCAAGAGAAGAAAACATATTGTAGAAACAGATGTGCTTGTGTAGAATCATGCTGCAAGATCAAGGAGTAAGGATGATGAGGAAAGAAATATGCATTAGGTTAAGTAACAGGGAAGTCATCAGAGAATTTCTTGAGAAAATTTGGGGAAGTGGTAGGGTTCAAGGTCAGAATAAGGTGCGTACAGGAGTGAAAAGAAGAAGTCAGAAAGAAGGTCATATGTGTAGATAATTTTCCCAAGAAATTTGGCTATAAAGGAAAGCAGAATAATGGGGCAAATGGCTGGCATTTTTTTAAAAATATGGGTTTTTGTAGGGACGTTTTGCTAGTGATAATGAATGAGTAGCTATATATGAATCAATTCAGGAGAGAGAGGGAGAAGTCAAGTCCTCGTGAAAGTGAAAGAGTAAAGGGGAGAGACAGCTCCACCGAAACAGGAGGAAAGATAGAAGAGAAGACTGCAGAGTTATCAAAAGATGATTAAGTTCAAACCCAATGGTTTTTATTTCCTCAAAGTATAAGATGGGATCATTGCCTAAGAGTACAAATGAGGAAGAGAAAATTCTACAGAAGATTTGATGAGAATGCATCAAATATGGTCATCTCAGGGCATGAGAAATTTAGTGTATTTTGAGTGCACATTTGATGTTGGAGATTACTTACTTAAAATATAACCATTCATTTGGTTGTGAGAGTTTCTCCACCAACATTCAGCCATTTGGTAGCCAGCATGGAAAAGACAGATGCTAGATTATGTGTAGATTGTGGTTCTGCCAGGTTAGGGACTGATGATAATGAATGCCCATGGATTTAAGCTTTACAAAGAGTGAAAGAACTTGAGTTGGTTGATAGATCATAAGAAAGTGCTAAGGCAAATGAATTGGCAATATTTAAAAGATCAAAGAGTTATAATGGTAAAGGCAACCTACATAGAGAACCTGAGCATAATCTGAAAGCATTTTCTGGTGCCTATACAAAGTATTTTCCGAAATGTCTTTCAAAATTCACAATCAAATAAATTAACTCACTGTCTCACCTCCTGCTGAAAAACATACAATTTGTAGATTTCCTTTGGTGTTGCTGTCTACTTTGATGCTCATCAAACACTCTTTTATGCTGCTACAGATGAAAGTGGGGTTCATGTGCACAGTGTGTAGCTAAATGTGCAGTATTATGGAGAAATATACTGTGGTTATATTGGGCTAAAATAGGATATTCTCTTCCTCCTGTTTTTCTAATATTTGACATTTAATAGAGAAAGTTTTAAAAAACCAAAATATTGGCCTTCACTACTAACGGACTTTTCCTGTCTCCTTCATCTACAGCTGTTTTCTTGTGAGAACTACATTTGCCAGAGTGTAGAGTATCATGTGCAGGCCCTCTGCCCAGACCTGATCCCCTGCACTAGTTTTCTCAGAGTTGCATTATTTGCCCTTGGTTGGGGATATACTCTTCACTTCCATAGGCCCAAGCCATACACAATTGTCATAAGTTGTCTTTCTGAGCAAGGGCAGAATTGCCAGGTTTTTTTTTTTCCATTTTGCTACATTAATCTTGAAAATTAATTTAAAAAATTCACCCAGAATCTTCATTAGATTTAATATCAATTATGTATTTTTGTTATATCAATTTTCATTTTCCCCATATGTATTTTAGTGAGAAGTTGGCATTTATTTACCCCCCCACAACCTTTGCCATTATGCTGCATTCCCTTTTAAAAATAGGTTTATTGAGTAATAATTTATATGCCACAAAATTCCTCTTTTTAAACTGTATAACTCATTTTTTAAACTATACTCAGAGTTGTGCAACGATCACCACTATCTAATTTAAAATATTTTCATCTTTCCCACCAAGAAACCCAGGGCCCATTAGTAGTCATTCCCCATTTCCCTTTTCCCCCAGTCCCTGGCAACCACTAATCTACTTTCTGTCCCTATGGATTTACCCACTCTGTAGATTTAATATACATGGAAGCATATAATATGTGGCTTTTTGTATCTGGCTTCTTTCACCTAGCATAATGTTTTCAAAATTTATCCATGGTATAGTATGTATCTATGCTTCATTTCTTTTTATTGCTAAATGATATTTCATTGTATGTGCATACTATATTTTGTTTATACATTCATCAGTTGATGGACATTTGGGTTATTTTTCCATCTTTTGGTTATAATGCATAATGTTGCTGTAAACATTCATGTACAAGTTTTTGTGGACATACATTTTCAGTTTTCAGTTCTCAGTATATACCTAGTAGTGGAATTACTGAGTCATGATTCTTTTTTTTTTTTTTGAGATGGAGTCTCACTCTGTCACCCAGGCTGGAATGCTGTGGCGCTATCTCGGCTCACTGTAAGCTCCGCCTCCCGGGTGCATGCTATTCTCCTGCCTCAGCCTCTCAAGTAGCTGGGACTACAGGCGCCCGCCACCACGCTAATTTTTTGTATTTTTCGTAGAGACAGGGTTTCACTGTGTTAGTCAGGATTGTCTCGATCTCCTGACCTCATGATCCGCCTGCCTCGGCCTCCCAAAGTGCCGGGATTACAGGCATGAGCCACTGCACCCGGCCGTGATTCATTATCTTTCAGAATCATCCCACTTTTGAATGTGCACAAGCAATATTTCATTTTTCTTTGCATTCAATTTTTCCCTTTTTTTAAAGATGTTAACCTTAAATCTTCTTGAAGCCAACCATCTTAATAATTTAATGTCTAGTTGTTTAGAAATTATTGTAAAGTTTTCTACAAACTTAGAGTGAGCTACCTGCATTGCTTTACCTTTCATCATTCTTGTACTGTGTTAAATACAGTAGTGCAGCAGTGTGCTAATAGACAGCTCCAGAGCCCATTCATATAATTCAGCTCCTCAGTGGTTGATAAATGTGAACCAGCATTAGTTTAAAGGATAATTCTAAAGTAATCCAGCCTTATTAAAATATTTTGGATGTTTATGTATGCAAAATTGCATCTTAACTTACCCCATACTCACTCTACCAGCCCCATCCTTCCCGAGGTTCAGGAGTGTTTTCAGGAAAGCTTTTCATGCACATTTTCACCTACATTTGCACCTCAAACTACAAGGCTTTATTGTTTTATCTGTGTCTTCTAAGTAAGATAAAATGATGATGTGTAAGTCAATCAATAGTTTTATCTCAAATTGTATAATAGTTTAACTAATTATAATAACTCCCATTTTTGAGCAGCTAGTACAGAATGTGTGGATCACAGTATAAAGTGGTTTACATGCAAAATCCTATTTATACTATTTAACAACTTTATAAAGTAGGTATTCTTATACGTATTTTACAGATGCAGCAGCTAAGGCTTAATGGCTTAAAGATAATTCACTTACTTAAGAAGGGATAGAAGCAACATTCAAATCCAAGAATATCTGATTTCATAGTCTTTCTTCCATGATTACTCCAAAAGTCTCCTAATAATCAGATTTTTAAATTTGACCTGAGTAAAATAGGAAGTCAGGTTCTTATAGTAGAATAGATATTCAAGAGAGATGACAAAAGGTTTTTTAGTCATTTAAACATTTACTATACAAGGATAGATTGTGATGGCAGAGGCCATCCCAATCCTCCCTCTCACCACACTGTAGTCACACTGGCCATCTTGCTGGCTTTTCCACACACCAACTTCATCTCTGCCTTAAGGCTTTAGCTCTTTCTCTTCCCCCAGCCCAAATGTCTCTTCACCAGTCTTTTCATGGCTGTCTTCTTTGTCACACTTAGGTCTTAGTTTAAATATTATCTCCTTAGAAAGACCGTCCCTGACTGCTGCCTACCACGTTGCCTTAATTTATTATCTTTAGATCATTTGTCACTATCTGAAAATATCCTGTATATTTATTTATTTACTTACATTTTTATCCAACCACAACCTCCACCCTCACCTAAACATAAAGGAGGTCTCATAAAACTTATGATTTTATTTATCACATTTATTGTCATATTTATTGCCTAGCCTCTAAGAGATTATCAATAAATATTTGAGAGAGAATATATGAGAAAATAGTAAATAAATGGATGCATATTGCCTGGGACCAGGCCTGAATTTGTAGATAAATGTCTATATCAATTAATTTACCTGCTTTATCACAGTCACAGATTAAATTCTGTAATGTTATAACTGTTCAAATTCTTCTTCAACAGAATACTTTTATTACTTGGAGGGATCCAAAGATGCTCTCCTTTGTGGTTTCAGCACAGATTCAGGGTATGTAATATTTGTTTTCTTTTTAGTCTAAAGGCTGAAAGAGAAGGAAAAGAATGTTCAGTCAGTTTGCAAATTAGTCTTTGATTCTATATTGCTTTTTATATATTTCATGGTATTATTTGACTCATTCTGTCCCACAGCAAATCCAGTCTTTAAAATGTTCACAGTTAATGCATACTCTTGAAAGCAAGACTTTGAGATAGTGCTTGAATTAACACAAGACAGAAGTCATATAAATCTTAAGAAGGTAGAAAATGTTACTTCTAGAAAACTCCGCCAAAAGTTGGTTGGATAGTTTCAGGTCTTTCTTCTTTCTAGAAAACGAAGAGTCACAAAATCAATTTTTCTTTCTACTCCCAAGTTCCACTCATTCTCCAATTAAATGTGACTCATAGGTGACTGAATGTCATGTTTTGGCCACTCTAAGCAAAGGGATTCCTTGGACTTGGGTACACATATTTTAAGAATATTGTATATATAAGAATATTGTATATATTCAACTGTCCATCTTGCTGCTTCTCTCTTACACCAACTTCATTTTGTAGCATTAGCTGCATTAGCTAGCTCTTGCTTTTCCCCCTATGCAGACATCTATTCATCAGGCTCTGTGTACACTGGAAACATAGGAATAAACTGGATAAGGTTGCTGTTCCCAGAAGAATCTCAGAATATTGTATTTATTTAATGGCATCAGGAAAAACCAGTCCACCAATTTTAGAAAGAAAAAAGTCTTAAACCTACACATTTTTATGAACTTAGACAATTACTATAGTTTGACTATTATTGGTTCTAATCTATTCCAAGAATTATACAGACAGAAAGAGCTTTGGTAGTAGCCTACATATCAATATTTACTGAACCAAGAACTATTACAAAACATCTGTTGAAAATTTCCATGTTTAAATGATGATGATGCTAATGGCAGCTATTATTTATTAAATACTTTCTATGTGCAGGATGTAAGCTAAGTAATTTGTACACATTATCATATTTAAACTTATTACAAATCTTATTTTCTTGAGGTAGATGTTATTATCTTATTTTCACAGACAGACTTGTGCCTTTAAGAATTTGGTAAAGTCACTAAGTAGTCAGTAGCCAAATCATGTATTCTTAATCCTTATTCAATATTGTCCCCCTATAGAAGAAACCTTGAGTTTGTAACTTTTCAGTAAGGCTATTTAGCTTGTGTCCTGAAGACACTCTCACCTATAATGTTCTTTTTCATCTGTAGTCAGTGTCCAGAGGGGTACACTTGTATGAAAATTGGCAGAAACCCTGATTATGGCTACACGAGCTTTGACACTTTCAGCTGGGCCTTCTTAGCCTTGTTTAGGCTAATGACCCAAGATTACTGGGAAAACCTTTACCAACAGGTGAGTACCAAGAGAAACATGCATTGTATTTTTGAATTGCATATGTATCTGGTGTATGTTAACAGCCTGTATTAGGAAGATTTTTATTTATTTGAGAACGGAGGAAACTCTATTATCTTATTACTAAAATTATAAGTGTTTTACTCCCATCACTAATAATATGGGTAGTTCTTGAATCATAAATACTTTTCTTATCTTTTCTGGGCATATTTAATCTCTAGATCTTTCGCCTTCCTGAGTATATCATCCCATGGGGTCCTAGTTAAGTACCAGGACATACTGTAATGTTTTCTCAAGCCGCTCCTGCACATGCACTGTTTTCCATGCGTGCTTGGGATGGCCTGAAGAGAAGAGGCTCTCTGATATTCACCTGCTCACCATGTTTTATATTTGAACTCCTATTTAGAGATGCAATTCATTTCTCTAAGTTTTTCTGTCCCAAATCAATTGCTCCCAACTGTAGACTTCCATGACCTTTTGTATATTCTTGTGTTTATATCATTGATCTCTTGTATTGTAAGTGTTAATTCACGTGGCTATTTCCTCTAACTTGAGTGTGAACCTCTTGGGGCTGTGGTCTCTATTTACTTGTATATTCTCAGCAGCCAACCCAAAAGGAAGGAGACCAAAATGATTATTCTATATTACACATAACAATGATTCACTTTTCTCAGAATAGCTGCAGATTTGTTTTTTTTTTTTCTTTTTTGGCCTATTTTATATTTACTTTATTTCCGAGAATATTATAAATGAATTCAGAAATTATGTAAGATGCACTTTACAGCAAAAACGGGAATGCAAATATTTTTTAAATATGCAAGAAGTGGTGACCTTTACTCGAAATTAAAGAAACACAAATAAAAATGTTAAAATAATTTTTCATCAGAAGTAAGACTTATTTTTCATTTAATGTCTGTTGATACTATCCTAAATTCACTTTAAAATGCTTTGTATGATAAAAGTATATTACGTTATACAATTATTAATAGAAATGTTAATTATCTTGTAAATTTGTTTAAGTTACTTGTAGATTCTCAATATTAGACCTTTGTCAGATGGGTAGATCGCCAAATTTTTCTCTCATTCTATAGTTTGCCTGTTCACTCCGATGTTAGTTTCTTTTGCTGTACAGAAGCTCTTTAGTTTAGTTATATCCCATTTGTCAATTTTGGCTTTGGTTGCAATTGCTTTTGGTGTTCTTGTCATGAAGTCTTTGCCCATACCTATTTCCTGAATGGTGTTGCCTAGGTTTTCTTCTAGGGTTTTTATGGTTTGGGGTTTTACATTAAGTCTTTAATCCATCTTGAGTTAATTTTTGTATAAGGTGTAAGGAAGGAGCCCAGTTTCAGTTTTCTGCATATGGCTAGCCAGTTTCCATAGCACCATTTATTATATAGTGAATCCTTTCCACATTGCTTGTTTTTGTCAGGTTTGTCGAAGATCAGATGCTTGTAAAAGTACGGTGTTATTTCTGAGGTCTCTGTTCTATTCCATTGGCCTATATGTCTGTTTGGGTACCAGTACCATGCTGTTTTGGTTACTGTAACCTCATAGTATAGTTTGAAGTCAGGTAGGCTGATGCCTCCAGCTTTGTTCTTTTTGCTTAGAATTGTCTTGGCTATATGTGCTCTTTCCTGGTTTCATATGAAATTTAAAGTAGTTTTTTTCTAATTCTGTGAAGTTGTCAATGGTAATTTGATGGGAATAGCAATGAATCTATAAATTACTTTCAGCAGCATGGCCATTTTCATGATATTGATTCTTCCTATCCATGAGTATGGAATGTTTTTCCATTTGTTTGTGTCCTCTCTTGTTTCCTTGAGTAGTGGCTTGTAGCTCTTCTTGAAGAGGTCTTTCATATCCTTTGTAAGCTGTATTCCTAGGTATTTTATTCTCTTTATAGCAATTGTGAATGGGAGTTTATTCATGATTTGGCTCTCTGCTTGTTTGTTGTTGGTATATAGGAATGCTTGTAATTTTTGCACATTTATTTTGTATCCTGAGACCTTGCTGAAGTTGCTTATCAGTTTAAAGAGTTTTGGGGCTGAGATGATCAGGTTTTCTAAATATAGAATCACGTCATTTGCAGAGACAATTTGACTTCCTGTCTTCCTATTTGAATACCCTTTATTTCTTTCTCTTGTCTGATTGCCCTGGCCAGAAATTCCAACACTATATTGAATAGGAGTGGTGAGAGAGGGCATCCTTGTCTTGTGCCAGTTTTTAAAGGGAATGCTTCCAGCTTTTTCCCATTCAGTATGATATTGGCTATGGATTTTTCATAAATAGCTCTTATTATTTTAAGATATGTTCCATCAATCCCTAGTTTATTGATAGTTTTTAACATGAATGGATGTTGAATTTTATTGAAGACATTTTCTGCATCTATTGAGATAATTATGTGGTTTTTGTCATTGGTTCTGTTTATGTGATGGATTACATTTATTGATTTGCATATATTGAACCAGCCTTGCATCCCATCAAAAAGTGGGCAAAGGATATGAACAGAGACTTCTCAAAAGAGACATTTATGTGGCCAAAAAACATGAAAAAAAGCTCAACATTAGTGATCATTAAGAAACGCAAATCAAAACCACAATGAGATACCATCTCAAGTCAGTCAGAATGGTGATTATTAAAAAGTCAAGAAACAACAGATTCTGGTGAGGCTGTGAAGAAATAGTAGCGCTTTTACACTGTTGGTGGGAGTGTAAATTAGTTCAACAATTTTGAAGACAGTGGGGCAATTCCTCAAGGACCTAGAACCGGAAATACCATTTGACCTAGCAATCCCATTGCTGGGTATATACCCAAACGAATATAAGTCATTCTACTACAAAGACACATGCACACGTACGTTTATTGCAGTACTATTTACAATAGCAAAGAGATGGAACCAATCCAAATGCCCATCAATGTTAAATTGTATAAAGAAAATGTGGTACATATACACCATGGAATACTATGCTGCCATTAAAAAAAGAATGAGATCATGTTCTTTGCAGGGACATGGATGAAGCTGGAAGCCATCATCCTCAGCAAACTAATACAGGAAGAGAAAACCAAACACTGCATGTTCTCACTCATAAGTGGGAGTTGAACAGTTTGAACACATGGACACAGGGAGTGGAACAATACACACCGGGGCCTGCTGGGGGGTGGGAGGCAAGGGGAGGGAGAACATTAGGACAACTACCTAATGCATGCAGGTCTTAAAATCTAGATAATGGGTTGATAGGTGCAGTAAACCACCATAGCACATGTATACATACCTATGTAACAAACCTGCATGTTCTTCACATGTATCCCAGAACTTAAAGTAAACATATGAAAAAAAGCTCATCATCACTGGCCATTAGAGAAATGCAATTCAAAACCACAATGAGATACCATCTCATGACAGAATGGTGATCATTAAAAAGTCAGAAAATAACAAATGCTGGAGAAAATGTGGAGAAATAGGAACGCTTTTAAACTGTTGGTGGGAGTGTAAATTAGTTCAACCATTGTGGAAGACAGTGTGGCGATTCCTCAAGGATCTAGAACTAGAAATACCATTTGACCCAGCAATCCCATTACTGGGTATATACCCAAAAGATTACATATCATTCTACTGTAAAGACACATGCACACATATGTTTATTGTGGCACTATTCACAATAGCAAAGACTGGGAACCAACCCAAATGCCCATCAATGATAGACTGGATAAAGAAAATGTGGCACATATACACCATGGAATACTATACAGCCATAAAAAAGAATAAGTTCACATCCTTTTCAGGGACATGGATGAAGCTAGAAACCATCATTCTCAGCAAACTAAAACAGGAACAGAAAACGAAACACCACATGTTCTCACTCATAAGTGAGAGTTGGGCAATGAGAACACATGGGCACAGAGAGAGGATCATCACACACTGGGGCCTGCTGGGGGTGGGGGCAAGGGGAGGAATAGCATCAGGAGACATACCTAATGTAGGTAACGGGTTGATGGGTGCAGCAAACCACCATGGGACATGTCTACCCATGTAACAAACCTGCACGTTATGCCAAAAAAAAAAAAAAGAAAGAAAAATCTCTGTACCTTCAGTTTAACTTTCCTCTAATCCTAAAACTACTTTGAAAAATAAATTCTATTTTAAAAAGCAAAGAAAACTAAAAAAAAGTTAATTGAAAATACCTATGAGATGAATAAAGTAATTAAATAAGACCATCTGCCTAGTGTTAACATTCAATGATATTATTAATATTTGATGGTAAAGAAAGAAAAGATAGCATTTTAACAGTAAAAGGGACTATGGATATCACCTGTTCCTAAAATTTGAAAGTGAGCAAAGGATTTAATTTTATGAGTAATTTTCAGACTGTAGGAAAAAATGCATGATTTTTATACTACTACACTAAATAATCAAGAATCATACATGACTTTAGTACAAGCGTATTACATTGCTATATTCTTCGTACTGAAAATATGTTTAATATTTGTTTTCCATGAAGATATAATTTTTCTCTTTATATTTTTGATAACATGAGATTATACTAAACTGTCAGATTTGCCTATGCCTGTCAAATTGAAATAATTTACTAAAAAAACTTTCTATTCTTCAAATGACAATTTCCATTTTTCCCTAGACGCTGCGTGCTGCTGGCAAAACCTACATGATCTTCTTTGTCATAGTGATTTTCCTGGGCTCCTTTTATCTAATAAACTTGATCCTGGCTGTGGTTGCCATGGCTTATGAAGAACAGAACCAGGCAAACATTGAAGAAGCTAAACAGAAAGAATTAGAATTTCAACAGATGTTAGACCGACTTAAAAAAGAGCAAGAAGAAGCTGAGGTACTGTTATTTGATTTAAAATTCTTCCTAGAGGTAGAAATGTAAACAGTTACAACAGAGGCTCTGTGGTGTATGCTTGGCCTTCTCCGGCTAGATTTTCTTTAATGAACTTTTGTGTATAAACTGCATCCTCATTTCTGGTGTGGAAAAAGGAACCAATTCTGGGCTGAGCTAGAATTGATACTTTCCCCATAATCATCTCACTGCATGAAAAGTGATCTAAGGCTGTTCCTCCTAAACCTTTTACCTACGATGACTTAGTGTGTGTGTGTGTGTGTGTGTGTGTGTGTATGTCTATCTATACGTACACATATACATATAAACGTGTGTGTGTATATATATATATAAACATAGAACTATGTGTTTTTTTAAAATTATTATATCATGAAAAATCTTTTAGAATAATGGATTAAACAATATAGTCAGATATATAATATATATATAATCTCAATTTATATAAAATATATATATATATATACACACACACACACAATGGATTTCCCCAGAGTACCAATTGTATACAATGGTTTCATGAAAATTATTTTAACATTAAAATTAACAGATTCTCTTCTATGGGGTATGAATAAAACAGTGCATCATGTTTTGTTAATGTCACAAGGATTTTTAAGATAAAACATGAGATATTAAGAAAATAATAATTTTGGTGTGGCTACTTTAGGTTGTCATAGATCCTCGAAAGTTTCCTCCTTAATCCTCTTTCCAGAGAGATTCTTCAGTGTAAATGTTTGAGAAGGCTTGTACTAGGAGAAACATAATTTCAAATATACTGCAGGTGTCTTAACATTTGTCTGAAGGTTTGACCTAGTTAAATCCCTTCAAGGAATCTAATGTATTAGGGGAGGGCAATCATCTGTAATGCAGATAAATTCTGATGCACAAATATTCAGTGTAGCATTTTAATAATGGTAAAAGTTAGAAAACATTTAAATTTTGGAAAATTAGAAAATAACTAAGAAAATTATGAAAATTGTATATCTTAGAGTATTATTTTGCTATAGAACTATGTGTTTTTTTAAATTATTTTATCATGAGGAAAAATCTTTTAGAATAATGATGGATTAAATAATATAGTTGGATACAATCTCCATTTTAAAATTATACATACATACAAAAAGAATGGAAGAAATATTAGCACCAATTATTTCTGGGATGTAAGATGACTTTTTTTCTGTTTTTTATTTATATCTTTATTTCCCATGTTTTTACAAGAATTTTTTAGTGTTTATAAACAAAACATTTTGTAAAGGGATAGTACTAGGTTATCCCAGGTACTCCCTAGGGAATTCCCAGAAGTTTCATTCAGGCCAATAGTCATTGACCTTACCACTTTCTTACAATATTATGCTTTAATAATTCATTTATTTTTCAAATAACTCCATCTTTATTAAACCATAGAGTGCCTGATTCTATTGATGATATGGAGTTAATTGCCTGATAATCAAATTGTCTATCTTATTGCATGGTTTATGTTTTACATTCCAAAATTACCTTGTAAAACTTTAACGTATAATATTTAATTTGTCTTTACTGTAAGCAAATTAATAACATGTAATAGTTTAATTCTAAAATACAACAGAGCTTTATTTCAACCTGAGACAAAAACCAAATATATATTTTGTAAGCATTCTGATCATTGTGTAAAGAAAACGATCATTTCATGTTTAAAGGACATGGTTATATGCACCATGTTGTTACACTGATAGGTGAAAGGTGTCCTGTCCTAGGGTTTCCTAGGATTTGGAAATGACTCATTTAAGTGTTAATGTCTTGGCCCAACCAGGCAATTGCAGCGGCAGCAGCTGAATATACAAGTATTAGGAGAAGCAGAATTATGGGCCTCTCGGAGAGTTCTTCTGAAACATCCAAACTGAGCTCTAAAAGTGCTAAAGAAAGGAGAAACAGAAGAAAGAAAAAGAATCAAAAGAAGCCCTCCAGTGGAGAAGAAAAGGGAGATGCTGAGAAATTGTCCAAATCAGAATCAGAGGACAGCATCAGAAGAAAAAGTTTCCACCTTGGTGTAGAAGGGCATAGGCGAGCACACGAAAAGAGATTGTCTACCCCCAATCAGGTACCACCCAAATTACTAAATGTGTATCACCCGAGGCAGAATGATAGAGAAAAATGTCTTATTTTAGGGTAAGAGAACTCGGGACAGGATAGTGAGTGGTTTCATTGGTATGATTTTAGGTAAAAACCTAGTATCGCTAGGCATTTATGGAAAGATGTACACAGGTTTCCATTTGGGTTTGATCATTTTTGAAAGACCTATAGTTTCAGAATTGTCAATATATTTTCTAATAAACTGATTTTCAGAAACAAAATATTCCTGAGAACCATTGTAGAAATAAAGAGACTATTCACACTATAGAATAACTTTAATATTTGTATTTAGTCTGTGTTTCGTAATGCCTCATTGGTTAAAAACTAATCTTAGACTAGTTTCTCTTCTTTCTTAACCACTAGAGATAATAGTATCACTCACCCATTTGGAACTTTGGAGAAGCCTTTGATATCCTCCACCCCCAACCACATCAACTACTAATATGTAGTGCCATAATAGTCTGTTAATTCTGCTTATGTGGAAGTTCTCTTTCCCTTTCTCTTTTCACTGAAACCTTCATCTCTCAGGCCTCCCTGCCTATAATTCTGCACAAACCCCCAAGATGAACCATTGCTTCTATTTTCCTTAGGACTTCCCTGTTGTCCATCACACAACCCCACAAATCATTTTTCTAAACTAAAAATCAATCTAGTTAAAAATCTGCAAGATTCTGCCTGATATACACAGTAATAAAAGATAGAGTCCCTGCCTTCAAAATTTCACTTGAACCTAGGTGATGACACAGAACTTGGACACATATATCAATAAAAATAAATATGACAGGAACAGTCCAAGCTGGTTTTGAGGCAAAGAACTTACCATACTTTTTCCATTGTTCACAATACTTGCCACTTTGTTCTTTACATAGTAAGCACTAACGTCTATTGAACTAGATCCTTCCAAAGGATTTGCATCCTGGACATGAGTCATATAAGCATGAATTGAATTTTTCCTCCTCTTTGGTATTGGGCAACTTCTTTTTAAATATTTAATGACTTTATAAATTAACTGGTGCTAAAAGCTCTTTTAAAATACACTTTAACTGAGCTCTTAGTATGTAAGGTGGATTTTCAATGCAAAGAACCATACAGCATGATTTCCAATTTTTTTGTGAAGCTTGGGGACTGATATATAAAAAGCTGAATGACCAGTAGCAATACTAAGTTCTTTTTTTAAGTGATATGTTCTGTGCAGCAAAATGAATGGCATTAAAAGAATGGAGCAGTAACTCTAGACCAGAATATTAGAGAGCTGTACAGCAACAAATAATTTACCTGGTCCTGAAAGGATGAATTCTACAAATTGTTTCATCCCTTAAGTGGAAGAAGTTTTCTTCTCACTGAATTGCTTCGTTTTTAAGTATGTTTCTTTTAAGTCAGTACAGAGCCACCTGCCCTCAGGCCGGTGGGTTCAGTGGTATTTATATGAAGTGTACTTCTGTTAGTAGGTGCTTCAGCAAATACATGTTATTTTTTAATTTTTCTGCAGTCACCGCTCAGCATTCGTGGCTCCTTGTTTTCTGCAAGGCGAAGCAGCAGAACAAGTCTTTTTAGTTTCAAAGGCCGAGGAAGAGATATAGGATCTGAGACTGAATTTGCTGATGATGAGCACAGCATTTTTGGAGAAAATGAGAGCAGAAGGGGCTCACTGTTTGTGCCCCACAGACCCCAGGAGCGACGCAGCAGTAACATCAGCCAAGCCAGTAGATCCCCACCAATGCTGCCGGTGAACGGGAAAATGCACAGTGCTGTGGACTGCAATGGTGTGGTCTCCCTGGTTGATGGACGCTCAGCCCTCATGCTCCCCAATGGACAGCTTCTGCCAGAGGTGATAATAGATAAGGCAACTTCTGATGACAGCGTAAGGACGTTTTACATAGCTCAGGCATGGCTGGGCCCTTGTTCCTGCATCGGTCGGTCTCTCTGCTGGAGGGCCTTCTCTGGTCTTGTGAATGGCTCTGCATTTTGCAATACTTTTTCTATAGAAACACACCTTCGATTCATTAGCTTAATCCTCATTCTATGTGTTGTAGGCATCTAACTCAAAGATAAAATCCCATTTTTGTAAAAAGGTACTTGTCTATTAATTTTATAATTGAAGATTATAATCTCTTTAGAGAACAATATATGAAAGATACATATATAGATAGATATCAGCACAGAAAATGCAAGGATAATGCTGATATTAGTCAATAATAGATCCCATTTCTGTGAAGAATTTTGAATTACTTGCCAGCTACTGCTATCTTTTTCAGGTCACAACTTAATATGTACCTATTTCAAGGAATCTTATTTGAGCTGTTAATAACAACAAACATATTTAGTATTTACGACAACCCCATGAGATGATATATTATTATCTCTGTTTTACAAATGGGAAAATTGAGGCATGGGGAAATAAAGCAACTTGCCCCAATTTACTCAGCTGATAAATGGTAGCTCCTAAGTTGAAACAGAGGCTGTCTGTTTCAGAGCTTGTGCTCTTAACCACTCGCTCTGCTATCTCTCCAATGTGCAGTAGGCTTCTTATCTTGAAAAAATTGGAATGGCTATGTCTTAGGTCCTCCACATAAATGAAACATAACTATTTTCATTTTTAAAAAATATTTCATCTGGAGTCTATGAATCAAAACAAAATATCTGAAACACAGGCATTGACACAAACAAACATAAAAGCAAAACAATCATTTTACAGCAGTTCCAAAGGTCTACGAGTCACTGAGTGGTTAGAGAAAGGTGTCTGATTAGGCTTGAAAGTGAGATCTTTCTCATTCCTGGAGTTTCCAGGGTATCTCTTTAGCCCACTCACTATGCTATGCTGCATTGCCAATATCAGCAAGGGCTTTCACTAACCCAATAAGCTTCAAACATATGCTACATGCTTATATATTTATATATGCAGACAGTGTAGTATTTCAAGTGAGAATAAAGTTCCATCAAATCCATGGCCACACATATATTTCAATCTGAATAAATGCATGTGCTTTTAGGTAACATGTGACCTCTATGTGTGCATGATACAGCTTAAGCCCTTCTGTCAAGGTATTTTTCCTTATTGAATGAGCATGTTAAATTTCTGTGGAATCAAACTTTGGTTGCATTTTGTTTTTCAATTATGTGTGTAATATGTAAAATACTATATAATTTATATCAGATTAGGAGATATTTTTAATGAAGTTTCTTCATTTGAGAGTTTTTTAACCATAGAAAAATCAGTATCACAATAAATCCTAAAGTGAAAACTACAAAACTAGAGGAATTAGTGGATACTTATAAGATACAATGGAAATACAGTAAACATAAAATTGTGGCACAATATATGGTTTATATGAAAACACTGCATAACTAATAATGTCATCTCTATACCTGAAACATGTCTACATGGAAAAGAATTTGTTTAATCTGACAAATTCTTGTTTGACAGACTATAGCACAGAAAACCTGGTTTTCGAGACTTTTCAAAAAGTTGACTTTTTACAGAGATCTCTCAAATGGGTGTGTCTGTTCACATACACATATATGCATAATACACCCATGCACATATTTATGCCTGTATGTCTGTGTTTTGATACACATACATGCATGACTATACCTATACAACTATACAACTTTACAAATCTAGAAATATATATTTAAAATATATACCACATACCACACACAAGCAGACAAACATGATAGATCTAGAGTTGTATAGTTGTTTGTGTATATATGTGTGCGTATGTGTGTGTATTTCTGGCCTGCACAGAACCAACATAGTGTTTTAAATTTGAATTAGTTTCCAAGTTTTAAAAATAAGACATTTTCTCACAAAAATAAATACACTTGGTATGCATGAGTTCATATTTTTGCATGGCAACAATTTCTAGAGCTGAAGAGAGGTCACCTCTTTCAGATATAGCTTGCATTCTCCATTTCACTAATTGTTCTTTTCAAACTGAGTCATTTATCATCATATACTCTGCTCAGTTCATGAGGTCTTCCTTGGCAGTAAGAGACAACCATTACAGTAGCTTCATTAATGTTGTTCCCACAATAAAAAGTAATTCCAGAAATTTAACAGAGAATACTGAGATTCTACCCCTTTAGATACACAGCACTATAGCACTTTAACTGCTTTCATGTAGGACTGTCACATGATAAAACTCTCTGAATAAATTGAACATTCAGAAAAGTAGAGAGGTGATGATAGTGATATAACAAAAAAGCAGCTAGCTTTATTTTTTATCTCATAAATATTAATTCCTTTAATCCTCACAAGAATATGAAGCAAGCACTATGATTATCCCCATTTTACCAATAATAAAACTGAGACAGTTAAGTAACTCTCCTATGATATACAGCCAGTAAGTAGCAGAGCCATAATTTGAACCCAGCAATCTAGGCTCTACTTTTAATTACTCACTACAGCTATATAAGCAAGATTTTATCTTATACCTACAATTTATTAGGATTCTGTTCTTAAGACATTAATTGATTTTTTTTAGGGCACGACCAATCAAATACACAAGAAAAGGCATTGTAGTTCCTATCTCCTTTCAGAGGATATGCTGAATGATCCCAACCTCAGACAGAGAGCAATGAGTAGAGCAAGCATATTAACAAACACTGTGGAAGGTATGTAATAATCTTTTTACTGTACAGATTCTTAAATAAAATTAACATAAATCTGGTCAACCTTAAATAGGCACATGAAATTCTTAGGAAGAATTCAGAGACCATAAAATGGTTTTAAATGATGGTAAAGATAACCAGTGGATACTGATAGAATTGTTTTTATGTGCTTAAAAATAGATAAAATTATTTGCTATTAAACACAAGCATTGATAACATGGCAAAAATGACTTTGCAAAATGAAAAAAAAAAACCCACAAAGACAGATGTTGGGTGATCTGACCTTTCAAAGATAAATGATTTAATAGTAATTGATGCAGAAAACAAGGTTAACCCAGAGCTATGTGATTCTGTCACTATATAATCTTACAAATTACATATTCGCTCAAAAATTGTCTCTTCTAATAAGCAAAGATAGTCAAAGGGTGACAACTTTACAAACTGTGCTGGCTTCTACCCTCTCCCCTGACAATATGCCCCAGGCCCCACCTGGTCCCTGGTCTAACACTTCACTCCCCACATTCCCATCATGGGGGCAAAGTGTCTACTCATCCCCTAAATAAATGGTGAGAAGTAAATGGGCTAATGGTGTGAAATGTCTATTCCATGAGTCCTCCATAAATTATTTCTAGTTGCTTGGTTCTAGGATTGTTTTTACTTGTGAACTATTACAGCAAGAGTTTTTTCTGGACAGAATAGTCTCATCTTATTGTTGTCATGGGACTAAAAACACAGGTGAAAAATATGCATATTGGTGGAAAACATACATTTCTCTGTTAAGGAAACATAGTTCTCCTGTTTACCATCATATGTTGGGTGCATTTTTCTCTGAAAGATGCCCACATATGTGCTTGCAGTCATAAATTTCACTTCCTTACCCTCTTTTATGCTTCATCTAGGCAACGAACATGTCATGATAGACTTACATAAGAGGCTATGCTTTCATTGAAACAGTACTGTTAAATTTTCAAAATCTAAACTATAAACCTTGTTTCAATATTAGAATGCCTGACTGATTTGTATCTGGTTAGGAGTGAAACAGACAAATGGCTGACTCCATGTTCTCTGTTTTTTTCTCCCAGAACTTGAAGAGTCCAGACAAAAATGTCCACCTTGGTGGTACAGATTTGCACACAAATTCTTGATCTGGAATTGCTCTCCATATTGGATAAAATTCAAAAAGTGTATCTATTTTATTGTAATGGATCCTTTTGTAGATCTTGCAATTACCATTTGCATAGTTTTAAACACATTATTTATGGCTATGGAACACCACCCAATGACTGAGGAATTCAAAAATGTACTTGCTATAGGAAATTTGGTAAGTCTCTTATTGTGTGTTATGTACTCATAGTTTCTCTTTTTAGTTGTCATCATCATTTCATATTTTTTACATCAGATGAATCTGCAGCCTCATAATTATGCATATCCAGAACTTTCCATATGAATGGATGTGTAGAGTCAAGTTTCTGGTTATGTCTTATAAAAGAATTGTGCAGTAGTGTTGAGGTCTATAAATAACAATATTATTTCTATAAAAGGTTACCATCTTGGGAGTTGATAATGATTTTTTCTGCCAGCATATTTCTTGGGAGCAACACTTAACATTTTTGGTTCTTTCTTACACCTTCCTAATTACATTGCTGCTTTCTTGTAAGTACACACCTCACATATTTTCAGAAAACCTATGGATGTATTGCTTTGGCATAAGAGTGGTGAAGTGTTTGGGTCCTCAGAGTCCCAAAGACCTGTGTTTGAATGCTGATTCTGCATTATATGAGTGATATGCCCTTGGACAAATATTTTAACTCCATATTATTTAATTTTGTCATTTATAAAATAATACTTCATTATAAAATGATAATTATTATTTATAATATAATTATAACTATGTTTCATTTATCATATTGTTGGGAGGATTAAATACTTTCTACTTATTAGCCTGGCATATAGTAAATACACAATAAATTAAAGTTATCATCATCATCAACATCATTATCATCAAAACTTCAAAGACTTAATGAAACAAGCTTTAAAAACAACTATTTTGAGAAACCAAAATGGTTGAACTAGACATAGAAGACTCAAGGATAGGCAAGCAGGTGATCAACAGACTTCTAGAAGATATAAGATCCAATTAGGAAAATTGATGCCAGAGTGATCTCTAAAATGTACAGTGCTGGTCACACTAACTCAGGGTAAACAAAGTGCCAGTTTTTGACTGGATGTGAGGCAGGCACCAGTTCATTTTTAGGGCCAGAGAATCTCAGCTTATGACTCTTCATAAACCATGAATAACTTTGAGTATCTTTGTCAATGTCTATATAAGATAATTTTGCTTTTGCTGTGGTCCCAAACAAATTGATATTTGAAGACCAGAAGTTCTTTTCTGAGTCTGTCTTTTCTTCTAAATTGTCTACAAATATTCCCAGTTACAATGTTTTTCCCCATGTGCTCGCTGAGTTAGCATTCTTCTTCCCTTCTATTTATCTTTGGAAAAAGGCAGGAATATCTAGTTTCTAATTGTTGGTGGAGATCCAGATCTTGCAAATAAGTACCTTCTCACTGAGATGACTGCATCCCTGTGAACTCAGAAAGGATTTACCTGGTCACAGCTATTACCACAACCTCAAGTACAGCTGCTCCCTGCCAATCTTCTTGATCCTGTATTATTTGAAAATTGACTCCTGCAGTTATAGACCTAAACATTTCCCTTAGAACCTTCTTTGGTCAGATTCCTTGAGTCAAAGTGTACCCAAAGGATTTATTTCGGTATTGCCTTTTTAAGTGAGTCCTTTGATACCAGTATCATGAATTAATGATATTTTGCAATGTACTTTTGTGTCAAAGCTTTAGAAGTCTTACTTTAGCTGCCACATTGTCAATTAAATACTTTTTTCTCTTCTGCTGATAAATCTTTAAAGAGTGAGTCAACATGTTCTTTATTACTCTAACAGTAGTCAGATCAGAAAAAAAAGACTGGCTCAAGATTTCGGTATCAACTTATGTTTTCTTTTTATCTTCTTCCAGAACAACTTTTTGACCCACATAAATTCTTTGAAAATAGTGACTGTGTCAATTACCAAACGTTTTACTCTTCTGAAATTTTAATATGCTATTCTAAAATGCTGTCTAAAAATGATGAGCACTGATAGGACAGTTAGAGCTTTTCAACCTTTTGATGCTTATATGGGAGCCAGGGAAGAGCAATACTTAGTTTATAGGACTAAGTTAGATAAGAATATCCATTTACGAAGTATTTAGCAAACTGTCTGGAACACAGTAAATGCTAAGCAAACAGTGATTATTATCATTGTGTTGATTTCCTATTTTCTAATATTAACAGAAAAACATTATTTTTCTCACTTAGGTCTTTACTGGAATCTTTGCAGCTGAAATGGTGTTAAAACTGATTGCCATGGATCCATATGAGTATTTCCAAGTAGGCTGGAATATTTTTGACAGCCTTATTGTGACTTTAAGTTTAGTGGAGCTCTTTCTAGCAGATGTGGAAGGATTGTCAGTTCTGCGATCATTCAGACTGGTAAACATAAACTAAGGTTGCCATTATATTCTATAATAAAGGGGTATTTCTTTGGTTTTGCATTATTTTTTAAAACTTTTGGAAATTTGAATCAAAAGGCAAGATTATATCTTGATATCTAGTAAAATAAAATCCATTCATTGACATATGTACTTAAAGAACTAAAACCACATGAATATTTTTACAATTTTTGAAGACATGCTCAATTCTAATTTGAAGTACACGCTAATATAAATATTTTCTATAAATATAGTACAATAATTTATTTCAGAGTAGGAAGCTTGTGGCTTACAGAACTTCAATGATTATATGTTCATAACTTTATGGATTTGGTAATTAAAGATCAAATTGTTATCCCCCAAAACAACTGTTGTCTGATCTTAACAATATAAAAACAAATAAAGACTTTTTAAAGCACATTCCTCTAATATGCTAGATTTTATCTAAATGTCAGCATGAAAAAATGTATAAAAGTATTAGAAAATAGAATTAAGGATAAATTGTCAATTCTAAAAGAAATAATATCACAAATGATAAGAGGTTTCTATAGCAATCCTGAACTAAAAGTACATAGTTTCTTCATAATATGTGTTGTAATTTTTTGTGGCAAGTGGAACAAAATAACAGAGATATTGAAAATAGATGAAAATGAAAAATAAGAATATTTTAGCCAGATAACAATGACAATATTATAGGACTTAAAGTCTGCTTTAAACTTTGAACAAAAATCAAGATTGGAAACACTGAAAAAATTTTCATAGTGATTAATATTAAACTTTATATTTGCTTTTAGCTCCGAGTCTTCAAGTTGGCAAAATCCTGGCCAACATTGAACATGCTGATTAAGATCATTGGTAACTCAGTAGGGGCTCTAGGTAACCTCACCTTGGTGTTGGCCATCATCGTCTTCATTTTTGCTGTGGTCGGCATGCAGCTCTTTGGTAAGAGCTACAAAGAATGTGTCTGCAAGATCAGTGATGACTGTAGGCTCCCACGGTGGCACATGAATGACTTCTTCCACTCCTTCCTGATCGTGTTCCGCGTGCTGTGTGGAGAGTGGATAGAGACCATGTGGGACTGTATGGAGGTCGCCGGTCAAGCCATGTGCCTTATTGTTTACATGATGGTCATGGTCATTGGAAACCTGGTGGTACGTAACCAGATGTTCATACATTTTAATTTCTCTGTGGAAATTATTTTGTGATGATGTGATCTATTATTTTTATAATTTTATAGTTAATTATATCAAATTATTAATTGCAACAGAATAGTGATAATTTTAATACAAGAAAGAACAGGAAAGAGAACCAAATGTTGTATTAGTTTCCCTAGCCAAATAACCCATATGTATATTTTTCAAAATCACTGCCTATTCATTTTAAGGCAAAGCTTTCTATCTTTTTCTCTAATTTTGAAAGTGATGGCATATGCTCTCTTGAAGCTATACTAGTAAATAAAATATAATTAAGTTAATAATAACAAAAATGAAGTTAATAATGGACCAAGGCAAATGAAAGGACTGGTCCCGCACCTTATAGCCATGTATAAGACTAGCCTCTATAGCAAGGATCAGCACCTATGCCCCACAGACCAAAGCCAGTCCAATGCCTGTTATTGTGTGGCCCTGGGAGCTAAGCATGATTTTTACATTTTTAAGTGGTTAAAATAATCAAAAGAAGAATAAATGACACATGCACATTATATGAAGTTCAAATTTTAGTGTTCATAAATTTTATTCAAACATAGGAATGTCAATTCATTTACGTATCTTCTATGACTGCTCTTACATTACAATGGCAGAGGTGAATAGCTGCCATAGAAATCCTATGCCCAATAAAGTCTAAAATATTTATCATTTGGCCCTTTACAGAAAAAGTTTTCCAACCACTGGCCTATAGCATCATGTGGACATAGCAATCTGCCTACTTTTTGAATTAGTGTTTTCTTGGCTTGTACTTTTTTTTATCTTTTTTCTTCCTTATACTGATTAGTGAAAACTTTCAAGCTTACAAGCAAGAGAAAATTGGGATAAAATGCTCTTCTATGAGCCACTCATCTCAATTCTCAAATCTGCCATGTTGACTTGTCTCAGTTGGTCAGCTTGACATCAAATCTCTCATCAGGTATCCAGAAGGTGGGATATGGTAACAGCCATATGGTAAGTGCCTTCACTTCCCACTGAGTTGAAAAAAATTACTAAAATATTGTTGTCCTTGTAACCACCATAAAAAGAGGATTCGGAAGTCAGGACAGAAACTTACATTCATCCAATCACACACTAAATGATACTGTGCCAGACATACACAAAGGCATTTATGCAGCACAAATTCTAGATTTTTACTGCACAAAAAATATACATCATGGATTACCATTCTATAATTGTTGATCACCTTCAAGTTGTAGTAATAAATAAGCTTCCTAGTTTCATATAGCCTTACAAATTCCTTCCAATATGGAATGAAATGCACATTCTCTTTGTTTCTTCTTCTCTGTTTTGTATTTATAAGCTCCTATAGCAGGATTTGCTTGTGTATTTTTTTTTTTTTTTTTTTTGGAGATGGAATCTCACTTTGTTGCCCAGGCTGGAGTGCAATGATGTGATCTCAGCTCACCCCAACCTCTGCCTCCCAGGTTCAAGCCATTCTTCTGCCTCAGCCTCCTGAGTAGCTGAGATTACAGGTGCATGCTACCGTGCCGGCTACTTTTTGTATTTTTAGTAGAGACGAGTTTTCGTCATGTTGGCCAGGCTGGTCTCAAACTCCTCACCTCAGGTGATCCAGCCTCCATTGCCTCCCAAAGTGCTAGAATTACAGGCATGAGCTACCGCACCCAGCTGTGCATTTCTTCTTACAAAATTTTGACATAAAATCGTGAAATTGGGAAAGGTATAACTTGTGAAAACATGCCACATCAAAGCCAATGATCACAAATAATTTAAATGTTTATTATTTATTCAAGCAAATTCAAAGGGAAAGGCATTCCCTTGGCTATCAGCACATTATCCACTCAATATTTTTTAGTATCTTCTCTGTGAAAAGAAAGGTGTTTAGGTATTGTTTAGACAGGAAGGCATTGTTTAGGTATTATTTAGGGTGGAAGACCAAAACCAATTACCCATGATCTAATCCTTGTTTTTAAGATGCTTATTAGGACACAGAAAAGTGGAATACAAAAGTTATCAGACAAGGAAGAAGTGATGAGTTCTACCAATGAGGTTAAAATAAAATGCTTTTGACACTTAAAGGAAGAGTTTTAGATTGAGACTTAAGGGAGGTTTTTGAAGTGGGCCTTTGAACAATGGATAATATAATATTTGATCATGGACACTGGTGTGAGAGTTATGTTTTCCTTTGAAAGGCAATATAGATTTATAGTAAAAAAAAACAGAGGGGATATATTGGTGAGTGTTTCATTCGTGTAGAATTAGTGTTAACTAACTCATATTGTTATTCTTCAGTTATGAATTCTTGGCAATGAAAGTATACAGAAGAAAATTCATGAAGTTGATAACCAACTCTTGACTAATGGAGGAACTACCAATATCATAGAATTAAAATTTAAGGAAAAAAATATATTCCTGATATAGTCTTCCACGTTAGTTATATGCTAAACTGGCTTTTTTCATATTTCTCTAATTTATTCTTTTGGTCATTTTATTGCCAATTAATTGAAATGGTTAAGGACCATAGGTTTAGGAAAACATTTGGAAAAATAAGTTTCAGTCAGCTCGGGTCTGTATCAGGAAACTTGTGAAGACCATTAATCAAAATGAGACTTTGAATCAAGTATACATTTTATTAATATTTCTTATTTAACGTGATAATACAAAAATGATACAAATGGACTTTATTTTGATTTGCGATACCCACTAGGTTATAGAAATATTACAGACTTATGATTTTTGAAGGAAAGAAAGTTGTCACAGCAGCTGTTCTCAATGAAGTGAGAACCGCATGAGCCAATGCACCCTGTTAAAATGGTTTAACACTTGAACAGATTAAGGAGACTAAAGCAGTAAAATGGACCCTCAGATCTTCACCAATATTCCTATTAAAACAAGTATACACAAACATGTATTTCATAGTGAAATACACTTTTTCATTGACAACTATTAAACCATTTCAGGGATTTTTAGCAATTATCGAAATTGTTCACTATGATTCCCAGACCTCCCACCTCCAGAATTTTCTCCTAAATCAGACTTGCTGAGACACACAATTTTAACCTGCTGTCTTTACTTACATCTCAGAGAAATTGTTTTAGGTATGACCAAAATGAGGGATGAGTACCTTCTCTTCAGTTAAGTCTTACTTCGATTTTTAAAACATGAGGTAGATGATTTGGGCCGTGAAAAGACTTCCATCAAATGCCAATTCAATTTCCTTTTTTGTTTCCTGGATAAAACAATGTTTAAATATAATTTACATGTTTCTTGCCCTCTGTGAACATTTTTTTTTGCAATGTTGAGTTCATCTGCACTTCTACTTCGGTGAGAAAAAAAAATAATTAACTCAAAAATAAAACTTTGCTTCAAGAGAATAGAAATTGTCCTGACCTTTTTTGTAATCTCTTCTAGGGCAAACATAATAGGCAATGAAGCCAGCCAATCATAATGCCATTATTGCATGTGAATCAGGTTCAAGGGGCAGGTCCTTTTCTGTGCTTTAAAAGTCACATTAAGTAGTATTCTAGCACACTTCTTGGACAGAATATTTTATTACAGGAACTTTGTAAGTATTATGTGTTCCATTTGTTGGAACAAGTGACCTTTATCTTCTGGTAAAGTGAACAAAGATCTTTAGCACAATAGAAAATAGTCACAATTGTTTTGTTCTACCTGTTTCTCACAGGTAATAAAGAGTAATGATAGATGAATGCTAGGAGAGTTTTTTGGGTTCATAAAAGAGAACTTGATTAAGGCACTACTGCTACAGAAATGAACTTAGAAATGATGTAATGATAGTGGTGAGGGATCATTCTCTCTGCTCCCCATGGTAATTCTTCCTGGGTATGGCTGAGTCTGCAGGGGCTAGTCTAGGGATACAGTGATGAGGAGTCTACCCTCTCCTCTGTCTCTCTCATGTGGTCTTATCTGTGTGTGAAAAGGTGCAGAAATCTTCGTTGCTGGTTTGTATTGTGGCCTATATTCAGAAAAGTGTACTTATTTTATTTTTTTTTTATATTTCCTGTCTCCCTATTTCTCTACCCCCTCTCCCCACCCTGATATAGGTCCTAAACCTATTTCTGGCCTTATTATTGAGCTCATTTAGTTCAGACAATCTTACAGCAATTGAAGAAGACCCTGATGCAAACAACCTCCAGATTGCAGTGACTAGAATTAAAAAGGGAATAAATTATGTGAAACAAACCTTACATGAATTTATTCTAAAAGCATTTTCCAAAAAGCCAAAGATTTCCAGGGAGATAAGACAAGCAGAAGATCTGAATACTAAGAAGGAAAACTATATTTCTAACCATACACTTGCTGAAATGAGCAAAGGTCACAATTTCCTCAAGGAAAAAGATAAAATCAGTGGTTTTGGAAGCAGCGTGGACAAACACTTGATGGAAGACAGTGATGGTCAATCATTTATTCACAATCCCAGCCTCACAGTGACAGTGCCAATTGCACCTGGGGAATCCGATTTGGAAAATATGAATACTGAGGAACTTAGCAGTGATTCAGATAGTGAATACAGCAAAGTGGTAAGAATGCTTCATATACTTTGTGTTTCATATTAACAATTAGTATGAAATGAATGAAAATTTCGTATTTCTGTTGTCATAAGTTCTTCTTAACATTGCATATAGTGATGGATAGTTTTTGTGCGTGACTTTACACAACAGCTTCCTGAAGATTCATCTGGTAAAGTTTTCTTACTAGTTCTTAATAATTGATTTAATCTTACTTAGCTGTATGAGAAAGCACCAGGTATCTTTGAGCCTTCCCATCCTTCATCCCATGTCTCCTGTCAGTTGAAAAGTTACACACAGTCTCCCTCCACAGTGCCTGTTTAAATCCACCTCTCCTTTTCATCACCTTTCCTTTGTACTCACTATTTTTTGCCTAAACCATTTCAAGCAGAGTCTCAACTGATGCCTCTGCTTCCATTTTGCATTTACTCTAGTTTACTTATTTGATTAATTTCGCTCACGTAGATTCAGTCCTAATCATTTCACTCTCATGATGTATCCATGATCCGCAAAGTCTCTCTCTCTCTTTTTTCTTTTCTCCTCCTTTTTTTAAAAAAAAAAATAGAGACAGTCTCACTCTGTTGCCCAGGCTGGAGTGCAATGGTGCTATCATAGCTTACTGCAACCTTGAACTCCTGGGCTCAAGTGATCCTCCTGCCTCCACCTCCTGAGTTGCTGGGACTACACACCCATGCCACAACACCCAGCTAATTTTTTTTAAAAAGTCTGTAGAGACAGGGTTTCCCTATGTTTCCCAGGCTGGTCTCAAACTACTGGCCTCAGACAGTTCTTCAAACTTTGTCCCCAGTTGCTGAGATTACAGGAGTGAGCCACCAGGCCTGGCCATCCCCAAAGTCTCGAATTACGTACTGTGCACAAAGCCTTCACACTGTGGCCGTAACCAGCTTTGACCAGCTCTATCTCCTAGTGCTCACCCGTAGATTTTTACTTGTACCAAACCAGTTTCCTTTTAGGCCATAAACACTCACCACACTTTGCTTGGGATTTCCTTCTCCAGTCAAAATCCTTCAAGGCATCACTCTTGTATTTATCATGTATTAAATTGTTAATACTTAAATCACAGTTGGGTCAGGGTTAAATGAATTAACACGTTAATACATGTAAAACGTTTAGAACCATACTCAATGTTCTCAAAATGTTATTTATTTCATCCCTCCCAATTTCTCCCCAAATGAATGTAGTCCCTTCTCATTTTGAACCCCAAACAATTTTATACCTCTTCCTGGATTCAGCAATCTTAAATTTTAATTTTTTGAGAAATTATGGTATGCATCAAATGGTACTGTAAATTCACTGAGAACAGGAACTCTTTAAAACCTTTTTTTGTGCCCTCCTCTCCCACCCTTACCTGCATATTTGTAGTGAGTCAATGTATGTATTGAGTTGTATTTTTATTGTGAAATATAACAACCGTATTACAAATTATTTTTATGAGATTGCTTTCAAGTCTTAAGGTATCATTTAAAAATAATCTTTTGTTTTCTCTAGCTCATGTTAGAAAGTATTTGACAGATATCTACCAAATATCTTCTATCTCCTTAACTTACTAAGACTCCACCCTCCATGAATTTATAGTGGACTTGGAAAAAAGATTATATGGAATAATCATGACTGATATATATATAGATATAGATATAGATATAGATATAGATATAGATATATAGATATATAGATATCTATATCTATATCTATATCTATCTATCTATCTATCTATCTATATATATATATGTAAAATGCTCAGGAGGCTGAGGCATGAGAATCACTTGAGCTCCAGAGGTGGAGGTTGCAGTAAGCCAAGATCGCACCGCTGCACTCCAGCTTGGACTACAGAGTGAGACTCTGTCTCAAAAAAAATAAATACATAAGATTAAATTAAATTAAAACAAAATAAAATAAAATGCTCTATATTTAATTGAGTGAATAAATGATTAAACAAATAAATCATGATATATGTTTCTATGTAGCCAAGGACATTTTTTCCAACACGGTAAATTAAGGAATAAAATACAGTCATCCCTCGATATCTATGGGCGAGTGGTTTGAAGGCTCCCCACAGAGACTAACATCTGCAGATGCTCAAGTCCTTTATATAAAATGGCACAATGTTTACCATATAGCCTACGCACATCCTCTCGTATGTACACTTTAAATTATCTTCAGATTACTTATAATGTAAAAGTAAATCACTGACACAATGTAAATATTTGTTTTACTGTATTTTTTATTTGTACTATTTTTATTGTTGTATTTTTATATTTATTTTTTCCAATTATTTTCCATCTGTAGTTGGTTGACTCTACAGATGTGGGACCCAGGGATACAGAGGGCAGCTGTATTTTATTTGTATATTTTAAAATCTTTTACATGGAAGAAGTAATACTCCCAAAATTTTAAAAGTGTGTTCATTTCAGCTTAAAGTTAGAAAATCAGATTCCACATATGCCTTTTAAGGAGCAGGCATCTAGGTTTAGTATCATTTGGAAAGGGAAACTAACTCAGTCACCCATTTAAAGAAGATTAAAATTATAAACTCCATTGCCTGGCAGACAGTTGCTCTCAGAATAAAACTTGGATTCTAGGTGTTAAAGCACTTCAGGAGCTGGGGAAAGTCAACCAAAGACTTCTGAAATTATTTCTTAACATTTATGAGGAATTATTTCTTACCTGTTCATTTTTCTTTTGTTTAAAGCCAATGGCTGACCTTTCATGGATCTCCTTAGCTGGTGACAAAATTCTTATTCTTAGTATGTTGAGTTGTAACATTTTTAAGGGAACCTTATAGAACTTTCCATTTAGCACTTCATTTTCTAACTGAAAAAGCAGACTGATTAAAAGGAAGTGATTTTATTCACAGTTATAAAGCTAGAGTTATACAGTTGTAAATCTAGAGTTATATAGTTATACAGTTATAAAGGCAGAGCCATGTCAAGAGTCCTAGTCTTGTGACTTATAGCTCAATGGAATTTCTACCTCTCTTGTCCTCTCTTTGTCTATTTGAAACACAAAACAAACATTCCTATTGGACTTAATAATTTGTCTCCCCTGGGGTATAAAGCCATGCAGCTATAGAATTTATATCTCTGTGGCATGCAGATGAAGGTGTGTTGTCATAATGGTCAGCTATCTTTTATAACTAGTGATTTTATTTGTATTTTGTAACTGAAATAGATTATTTTAACCATTCATAAAATTACTCTGTCACTTATTCCATGAGCCCTTCCTAAAGAGTATGAAATCTAGTGCCCTATAAACTGAGTTGTCTAAAAATCATTTGATGTTAATATTCTAATATTCTTGATTTTCACTAATTTTTTTCTCATTACATAATGGTTATATCTATATGATAAAAGAGTGTACATTCTTATTCTATTACATTTCTATGGTATGCACAATTAAATATACAGGAGTTTGTGGCTACCTTAGAGGTTGTAGTAACAGATACACAAGCTAGTATTTTTAAGTCATGTAGCCTAGTGTTTGAATTAGCAAGCCATTTTAAAAAAGTTTTTGTTGTCATCAATTTCTGCATCATTATTATTACCTAAGAACTCAGGTTCTTAGTGCTACTGACATCTAATTACGAACTTTGAAAGTTTACCCTTCTTCATAAAAAATTTTCCATGACATATCTAAAAGTATGTCATCTTAAGTATAGACAAACCTACCTGAAAATATAAGAATTGAGAAATAATGAAGGTTCAAGATCTAAAGGAAATTTGTTTGATAAGATATTAAGCTGTGGCCAACTATAAAAACCTTATATCTAAGGTCTTTCTTTCCAGCCTCTTCAGATTAAAATATTTCTAGTTTAAATTTTGTCATTTTTGTTTTGTTTTGTTTTCCCATTTGGATCACTAAAATAGTGTACATTTTATTTATTTGTCTCAAATGTCTTTAATCCTACTATGCTAACTTTTCCTGCTCTAATTCTCATAATCTTCATCACCCACTTGAGTTCCTAGAGTCTTGAACTGTGAATTCCCTCCTTTGCAACTTTTATTTTTTTCATATCTGAGATGCCTTTGAAATAGTGATGGTTGTGTTTGTGATGAGCCTGGATGAGCCAAAGAGGCAAATTCAATTACCCAATAGAAAGTAACTCCTAATTTATATATTTATGTCATTAAGTCTTAGCCACTACCTTGGGATATGGTGAAGAATGCCACTTTATAAGATAGAATATTTGCCTCAAATCTTAGCTTTTGATATGACCTTGAGCAATTTACAAAAACCTTTTTTTTTTAGTTTACTTATGTGTAAAATAGATTGTAATAAAGATTACATGATTCTCATAAATAATTAGACAAATGCTTTTTGAAAAGTAAGTGCTCAATGTACAATTATTATAAGTATGGAATTGAGTTCTTACATACACACTGTAAGTAGCTATTGGCTACAGATTGAATTTAAAAGAGATAGCATGATGAAGATCAGTGCTTCAGAATTTTAGTGTGTGAAAGACATACTTGGGGACTTTATTATAAATGCCTGTTCAGATCATATCCTTTGAATTCTCTTTGCCTAAATTTGGATGCAACTTCAGAATCATTAACAACGTTTGCAGCAGCTACTGATCAATGGAGACTACTATGAACAATCAAATTCCAACAAATTGGAAAACCTAATGGAAATTGATAAATTACTCAATACATACAACCTGCCAAGATTGTATCATGAAGAAATGGAAAACTCAAACAGACCAATAATGAGTAACAAGATTGAATCAGTAATAAAAACTCTCCTAGCAAAGAAAAGTCCAGGACCACATGGCTTCACTGATGAATTCTACCAAACATTTAAAGAAGAACTAATACTAATTCTTCTCAAATTATTCAAAAAAATCAAAAGGAAAGGAATTCTTCTAACTCATTCTACAAGGCCAGTATTACCCCAATACCAGAACCAGACAAGGACACACACACAAAAAGAAAGCTGGAGGCCACTATCCCTGATGAACACAGATGCAAAATGCCCCAACAAAATACGAGCAACTCAAATCCAGCAGCCTGTCAAAAAGATTATTCACCATGCTCAACTGGAAATCATCCCAGGGATGCAAAGATGTTTCAACATTTGCAGAACAATAAACTTTCTACATTATATCAACAGAACGAAACGTAAAAACCATATGATCATCTCAATAGACAGAGAAAAAACATTTTATAAAATCCAGTATCCTTTATTTGATAAAAATGATCAACAAATTAGGTATAGAAGAAACATATCTTAATGTAATGAAGGCCATATGTAACAAACACACAGCTAACATGATATTAACCAGGGAAGAGCTGAAAGCTTTCTCTCCAAGATCTGGAACAAGACAAGGATGCTCACTTTCACTACTTTTATTCAACATAGTAATGAAGTTCTAGCCAGAGCAATCAGGCAAGAGAAAGAAATAAAGGACATTTAAATTGGAAAGAAAGAAGTCAAATTCTCTCTTTTTTTATATAATCTGATCTTAGATAGAGAGAATTCTAATGACTCCATGCAAAAAAGTATTAGATTTCATAAATGAATTCAGTAATGTTGGAGGACACAAAATCAACAGGCAAAAATCAATATTATTTCTATATGTTAACAACAAATAATCTGAAAATAAATCAAGAAAGCAATTCCATTTACAATAGCTACAAAAAATAAAATACCTAGAAATAAATTTAAACAAGGAGGTGAAATATATTTACAATGAAAACTATAAAATATTGGTGAGAGAAATTGAAGAGGACACAAAAAGGGAAAGATATTCCATGTTCATGGATTAGAATAATTAATATTTTTTAAAAGTCCATATTACCCAAAGCAATCTACAGGTTTAATGCAATCTCTATCAAAATACCAATGACATTCTTTACAGAAATCAAAAAAGTCCTAACATTTGTATGAAACCACAAAAGACCCTAAATAGCCCAAGTAACTTGGAACAAAAAGAACAAAGCTGGTGACATCACACTAACTAACTTCAAAACATACTATAAAGCTGTAGTAACAAAACAGAATGATACTGACATAAAACAGACACACAGAGCAATATATAAGAATAGAGAGCCCAGAAATAAATCTACACATATACAGTCAACTGAATTTTGACAAGGTTCCAAGTACCTAGAATTGGGAAACGACAGCCTCTTTAGTAAATGGTTCTGGGAAAACTGAATAGCCACATGCAAAAGAATGAAATTAGACCTTTATCTCTTACTTTATACACAAGTCAACTCAAAATAGACTAACTACTTAAATGTAAGACTGAAAACTACACAACTATTAGAGAAGGAAAAAAACGGGGAAAGCTTCACGATGTTGGTCTAGGCAAGGATTTTTTTTGGATAAAACCTCAAAAGCACAGGCAACGAAAGCAAATATAGACAAATTGGATTAAATTAAACTCAAAAGCTTCTGCACAGCAAGGCAAACAATCAGTAGAGTGAAGAGATAACCTACAGAATGGGAAAATATATTTGTAAACTATGCCTCTGATAATGGGTTAATATCTAAAACATATAAGGAACTCAAACAACTCAACAACAACAACAAAAAACAAATAATTCAAAAATGGACAAAAGACCTGAATAGATATTTATCAAAAGAAGACACAGAAATGCCAACAGATATATGAAAATATGCTCAACATCACTAATCATCAGGGAAATGCAAGTCAAACTATATTGAGGTATCTCTTCACTCTAGTTAGAATGGCTACCATCAAAAAATCAAAAGATAAAAGTGTTAAAAGGATATGGAGAAAAGGGAATCCTTACACACTGATTGTGAAAATGTAAATTAGTACTACCATTATGTAAAGTAATATGGGGGTTCTTAAAGAAATTAAAAATAGAATTTTCATATGGTCCAGGAGTCCAAATACTAGGTAAATATCCAGATGAAATGAAATCAGTATGTTGAAGAGACACAGTAAACATAGAATACTGTACTCCTATATGTTTATTGCTGCACTGTTCACAATAGCCAAGTTATCATATTAACCTAAATGATCATAAAGAGATAAATGCATAAAGAAAATGTACATAAGAAAAACTGAATGCCATTCAGCCATAAGAAATAATGAAATCCTGTTATTTGTGGCAACATGAATGAACCTGGAGGACATTATGTTAAGTGAAATCAGCCAAGCACAGAAAGTCAAATATCTCACACATATGTGGAATCTAAAGAGTTGTCATAGAAGTAGATAGTAGAATAGTGGTTATCTGAGGATGGGAGGCTTGGAGGAGCGAGGTGTGGGGAAAGATTGGTCAATAGGTACAAAGCTACAGTGAGATAGAAAGAATAAGTTCTGTTGTTCTACTGAATAGTTGGATGACTAGAGTTAACCATAATGTGTCGTATATTTCAAAATAGCTAGAAGTTTTTAAATGCTCTCCTCATAAAGAAATGATAAATGTTCAAAGCTATGGATCTGCTAGTTACCCTATTTGATAATTACATAATGTATACATGTATCGAACTATCACATGTACCCCATAAATATGTACAATTATTATGTGTCAAAAATAATTTTTAAAATAAATGGTGCTAATTTAATCCCTAGCTTACTTGGATTCAGGTTTCTGAGATATTATTTTCTTTATTCAGGGGCTATGGGTATATTTCCCCTTTTGCTTGTTTAAGAACCTGCATTTTGAGCAAGGGGAAAAAACATCACTGACCTTTGATATCTCTCCCTCTCCTCTCTCTACCCAAAAACCCTCTCTTTTATGACCTAGCATCCTGGTTTCTCAATATAGTTTAAGGAGAATTTTCAATGCTCTCCTAGTATGAGTTTTCAGGTTGGCAGATTTCCTCACCCTGATAGACAGTTAAAAATACACTCCAGAATCAAATCAAAATATTTTACAGTAAAACCTCTTATCAGAAAATAACCAAAAAGATGAGTTCAAACAAATGGTTTAGTCAAATATCTTAAACAGTTCTGAGGAAACAAATGGAAATAGAACAATAGCACTTCTCTGAAGATACAGTGTCAGAATCAAGAAAGTCACACTGTTATCTCAAAGGTACCCATGAGAATAATACTCTTTTCACTGTTTCTAAGAATGCAGGCGCTGAACTGATGGCTCTTCTCAGAGTCAGCCTTCTCTTGAAGTGCAATGAAGCCCTCCAAGCACACTCCAAACATTAACAACACACCACACAGGTTTTTTTGGTTTTTTTTTTACCACTGGCAGTGAAGTGCTTCCTCATTATAAACCTTAAAGGAAGCATGAAATGCGCCCATTCATCAATAAATATTTATTGCACCTTACTATGCTCTAACGTTAACATGTGTAAAAAGTGAGGCATGCAAAATTATTGGGCAGAGAGAGAAGTTGAACTGTTAAAATTGCAACAGAGATTTTGGCTGATCCTATTGGCATCTCTGATGCTGTGACGACCCTTTGGAGTAGTTCCAAAACAAAGCAAGAGGGTCAGGATTTTCTTCTCCACACCATTCATTGGATGCAGGCTCTCCCTTTACCCTTCCAGGGGAGAAGGGTATAACCTTGGGGGAAGCACCTCCCTTCTGCCACGATAAGGCCCAAAGAGAGATTCACATGTGAGCCTTCAGCATCCAACACTTTTGGCAGCTGGGGGAATGAGCAGCTCGCTGGAAGGCAGGATGTGGACAGTGCCTTACAGCATCTACCGCATGACAGAACCATAGGACAGCAGCTGAGAACAGCGGATCAAACACATTTGAGAGGTGGATGCAAAAGAAGAAAGCGCGCGCACACACACACACACACACACACACACGGATAAAATGTATACAGTAGCCCCTTTACACACATTATATAATTTTCCTCTTTGTGACCTCCTTAGGAAGTAAATAGAATTCATCTATATTTGCAGATGACTGAGATTCTAAAAGATTAAGAAAAGATTTGGTTAGTCATGGACGTATCTGGGGGTCTTTTTAAATTTAAACCCCAAGCTTTAATCATTATACAACATGCCATAGAAAGGCAAGAAAATTAGTAGTATAATTGTTTTCTGCTATACCTCTGTAATGGTGTAATTTAGGGTGAAATTTTCTGTTGTAATGGTATTGTACATTTGCTGATTCATTGGGATTCTGATATTGTGCTTCTAATCCACCTTACTGCTGACTAATTAGGTTATAGTCTACCTTGGTAATAATGTGTGATTTTTATATTTTAAGTGTTTAAATTTGTTTCTTCAAAACTATCTTATTTCCTTCTTTATTGAAAAGTAAAACTGATTTTACTTATAGAATATATTTCTTTCTCAAGACTACATAACCCTTTCCTTTCCATTTATTCAATATTAAATGCATATTTTATACATCATAGTATTTCATGTGTATGTGTATATTTTTTTATGTATTAATGTGTCTCTATTTTTTCATGCAAATTATTGATAAATATGACAAACTCATCTAGACCAAATTCAAGTTCTTGTAGCTTCTGCCTGATACATTCATTCTTCTCTGGTGAAAGCCTTGCTGAGGCAACTATGAGGTTCTTAGTGCTACTAAGACTTATCCAGCTCTCCCTGGCTTGTTGATGAAATTGGCAAGTGACTCAGAAATATCACTAAAGTCCAGATCATTGCCTTTAAAGCATCTCCTTTGTCATGACTTTTTATGTTATTACAGAAAAGTATTAAATCAATTTGGCATAATTTTTTCTACACATCACTTTGCTCTCTTTGAACCTTTGTGTTCTCGCAGGACAATGTATTAAGTAGAATTGATTTATTATTATATTATCTTTCACATTAAGGCTATATTAAGGGCTAGGGAGTACACTTACTGCCACACCAAGGTACACATGTTAAGATCTTAATTATTTGAATAAACCTATTTTACTTAACGGTACATGGGTAAACCCTTTTTTTTTTTTTTGTACTATGTTATTTTTGGCTATTTCTGAGTCAGGACTCTGTTTAACTGCATGCAACAGAGACTTAACTACATCAGCATAACTGGATAGAGCATTTTATTTTCATATTGACTCTGTTTAACTGCATGCAACAGAGACTTAACTACATTGGCATAACTGGATAGAACATTCTGTTTTCATATTTTAAAACATCCACAGATCAGCAGTCCACGTGGCCTCCATGTCCTAGGCTCCATCTCTTCTCCCTTCTGCCAGTCTTCACATGTGTTTTTTCTTGTATATTAATGCCTATGATTAGAGGTGACTGTTCCACCTACAGCTTTATATCCAATACCCATGTAGGAAAGAGAAAGAGATAGAAAAAAGCAGAAGTAATGACTGTCCCACTTGCCTGAGGAAAGGCAAAACTTTCCCAGAGATCCTTATCCAACTTTGGCTTATGTCTTATTGGCAAGAACAGTGTGACATGGCTACCCCTAACAACAAGGTAGCCTGGCTGAGGCAGGACAATTATCTGGGCATATTGCTACCCTGAATAAAATCTGGATTCTCTTAGTAAGATACCTTGGAAGGTATTAACAAGGTCAGACATGCTTCTCCAATATTACTACTGCTACTAATTATTATTATTCCTTTATGAAAATGTCAAAAGAATTGAAGGATAGTAATTTTCTATTTTAAGAGATGCAGTTACTAGGCATAATTTGGAATAATATGCATCAATTGTAATGTTATACTTTGAAACATATTGTATAAAATTACCAAGAAAAAAAAGTTAATTTTTATTTATTGAATTAGAAAATATATATGAAAATAAGAATATTTTAAGTTAAATAATAAAAAACTAAATATCCAACCATTTTTAATCTGCAAAAATTAGAAATTTCATGTGGCTCAACATAATACAAAGGCATAAGTAAAATATAAACTTTATTCTACCTGTATAATCTTATTTCTTAATTACATATATATTATGTTACTGAACACAGATATTTTATTCATTTCTTTTATTTGTGCATAGTAGAGAACACATTAAAATTTTCTATGACTATCTGCCCAGAATTATAATAGGCACAGAGTTTTTCTCTACTAAATTACACTCATGAAATATTTTTGGCCCTCTATAAATATTGAGTCCCCCAAAAACCACACTAAAAACTTCATGTATTTCAAAGGTAAAGAGTGATTGATCATTGACAACAAAAAGTATACACTCTAATAGCTTGCACCTTAGGTAAATATACAAAAAATTGTAACACAGAACAAAGCAAAGCACAATCCGTAACAGGACACTAAACTAGTCCATTGAGGATGCACTGAGTAAGGGGCTATATCTGGTTGACTTCACATGAAAGGAGGTGGCACTTAGAGCAGACCTTACAGTATGGAGAGAATTTCACTGGGCAGATGTGGTACAGAAGGAAATCTCAGGCAGAGGAGCAGGCATTCATATTGTTCACCTGATTCACTCATTCATTCATCTATCCACCCATTCATCTATTCAGTGTTCAGTTTACAAAGTCATTTTCTTGGAGAGACTTAAATATGCTTATTATTATGAAATGTAGTCATTTTGTTGACCTGATAAAAAGTTGTTTCAATATTTGCAGTTCCCAAAGTTAAATATTTAATGTCCTTTTACTATGTGGTGGTTTTAATTACATTGTTATCAAGACTTTCTCTCTTTAGAATTTTAATCAAAGTTTTAGATTTACGTTCTGCTTATTACTACACTTCAGAAAATATAATAATCTTTTAAAAATGCATTTGACTTTGAAAGATTTAGGGATTAGTTACAGTTATGCTGTTGGGTAAAATTGGCATTTGATTCTATTTTTTATGCATAGATTTTTTTAAAAGCACTCTTCTGTAGAATTGCACTTAGACCATTTCTTTTTTTCAGGTTGTTTCCAAAGAATTTGAAAAATCTTTCCATCTTCATTGGATTTGTTTACGTGCCTAAAAACAATGAAATATTTGTCTGACGTACTCAAATCAATGTGTCTTATTCTTTATATTTTGATAAATTTGGAAGCTTCACTTTTTTGCAATGCTGTTTAAAATGTCAAAATTAATTAAATAAAAATAAAAGTCAATCAAGAAATGCTAATTTTAGAATATGCTTTTTAAAGCTGCGTACTCTTACTCCCACCTCACCCCCCTATACTGACAATCACTTATATTTAAATGTTGCTTGCATTTAAGGAAAAATAGAATGCAAAACATTGCATTAGCACATTATAGTATTTAAATTCAATTTTTAAATAGTAGAACGATGTAACTGTTTGATTGTTTTTAAGTCTCTGTTGAATGACATTTAATCTTAGTACTGTGATTCAAATATATTGCTTAACGTTGAGTATATAGCATGTACTTTCAAATATGTAACTAATTTCTACTTACAGGTATATGATTTTAAACATTTTAAAACACAGTTGACTAAATTCTTTCATCATGCTGCATTTCTAAAATTCAGTACCTAACCTTCTTCTCACAGGGGTAAAATCAAACTGGAACAATCAAGGATGCAGCTCTGTGCTTTTAACCAGGCAGAGACATATGTCACCACTTTTACACAGGTTACCTAAAAAAATCATACATACGATATTTTTTCAATGTCTTGCATGCTGTTCAACTACAAAACTTTTCTGCCTGACCCACTGCAAGAAAGTAGAAACATACAGTTGTTCAATAGATAAAGTGACATCACAGCATGTCACCAGGGCAATTTGATTTTTTTTTTGTGATTCTCTTGATGACTCCTTTGATATAACCTTCATGTGCTTACGTGATTTCAAGTGCATGATCTGTAGATTTTTATTGAATTGATTATAAAAATACAATGCAGAATGTAACAGTAGCCATTGAAGCAACATTTAATTTGAAAACCTCTATCAACTTCCCTTCTTGATTTAATCTACATAAAAATATAGAGAGATGTCTATCACATTAAATTGTCACATTTAAATTAAGTAGATCAAAACTCTAAAAAATTGTGGAAGAAATGTTTCTGGCATAAATATAAAATCTCAGAGCAGGAAAAGATCATTGTAATTCTAGCTGTGTATTTAGTAATTCTAGCTGTGTATTTATGGATAAGTAAATTGAGACTCATGCTTTCTTAGTACACATCTAGAAAGTTGGGCTCAGAGCCAAAGTACCCTGCTTCTAGTATAAACTTTGAATACATTTTGAAATGGTTTTATGCACTGTTATTTATGGGACTTTACTTTTTTAAATCAACTCAGTAATTAACATTTGATTTTATTTCCTCCTATATAAAATGCATCAGTTAAAAGTTGATAGGCCTTGCCTATGAATGAATAAGTGATGTGTTCAAAATGTTTAATTTTATTCCAGAAGTAATATTACTCATTGATAAGAATAAGTTTCTGATTATATACATAATCAGATCAGTCTCTAGAAACTAAGAGGTTTAGATAAAGCATATTATAAATCCTATCAATAACACATAGAAAATTTTCACTGAAATTAGATACAGATTAATATGTATTGCCTCATTGAATATTTCTAAAATGTATTAAAAATACATACTAAGATATATTTTAATTTTAGCATACTTTGTTGAATGACTGAACTTTAATAGTTCTAGGATGGGGGCAGGAATCTCTGCCAATAAGAATCCTGACTCCTTTTTATAATCTAGTTCATATTTTGAATTTCTCTGTCATTGTTGAGATGTTTGTATTATTGTTATCTATTGTGCAATGATGAAAACAAAACTTTATCCTGAAACTGACACACCCTAGGGATAATATTGCTAACAGTTTCAAATGAAAAATTAGTTATTTTAGTGTTCCAGTTTATTCAAAGATAATTTTAAAGGTGGCCTAAGTAAGAGATGTATTTTTCTATTTCAAATTTGGTGGGGATTTAGAGGCAATATTCTCATAGAAAACTATTTTATTCCAGAATATGGTGAATTTTCTTCAACTAGAGCCTAAATAAGGATGCATATGCACCCAATATTATCTATATAGGTATAGATAAAACATAATTTTTGAGAAAGCTATTTCTAGAAATATATATATATACATGCATAGACATATAAACATATGCATATATATGTTTTGAATTCATAAATTATTATTACTTTTTTACCAAGCTATTAGAAAAGATGAGGTACATGTTAATGAATGGTCATCCCCTTAATCAAGAAAAAAACTGAATATTCAGTTAAGAATGACTTGAAATATGGCACTTTAGCAAAAGCTGCCTACATAAAGGATATAGTTGTTTTATCCATGTAAAATTTCTATTTATATTATATTTTCAATATTAGAAATCCACATGTTTAAAAAGCTAGTAATTATTCCATTCATTAAAATTCACTTTTCCTTGCCCTCCTCCATTGTGGGTAGTATTAGTGGTTAACAGAAATGATTCAGATATCTAGGTAACTTACTTTGTGTTTGTCATTCTTTTTTGTTTTAAAATTATAGATAATATTTACAAAGCTTGAGTCTGAGTATCTACACTTTGCCTTTATGTTTGCTAAGGTTCCAATCCTTCTTTACCTACTTGTTGCATTTTTTAAGCTGGTATAAATAGCAAAATTGTTTAAATGTTTCCCTCTAAAGATTTTAAGACACTCTGACTTGACCCATTGTATTCCAGCTGCTTTCTCTGCAAACAGTATAGCAGTTCTGTGACAGAGCACAGAGAGAGCCCTTGAATATCAATGGCCACTTTACACTCCTAGCTCTTACTAGTAAATGCTTCTGTTCTTTTCATTAGAAAGATGCTTCAAGATGATACTATAGGACCTGGCTGAGAAATCTGTAGCCAGTCCAGCCTTCTTATATGGCCAACTGTTTTTGCTTTTATATGATTTCTTTATATTCATATCTTATCATGTAGTCACGTAAGTTTTCATGTTATTGGATAGAAAGTGCCCTAGGTAGAAGATTCTGAGAAAAAGAAGAGCTCTCCATGAAATCATTGGTTTTCTTTTGAATTTCTCTGGTGGTGGCTGAGATTTGACCTCATTGTTTCACCAACCGAATACCATATACCATGTTGACCTTGTGATGAAACTGTGTGTTTCATGCTGAATGAGTAGCTGTTCCTCCCAGAGCCTACGCAATATTTCTCTGCTAGCAATAGACAAAGAAAAATAGGAAAGGAAAAAAATTGGTTTTCTTGCCCTTTTTTTTAAAAAAGAGCTAAAGTTTTAGTTGTCCATAATTAGAATGTGAGCCCAGAATTTATTGCAACTAGTTAATAAACTGACAATTTTCTGCTAAATTAGTGGAAGTAACATTAAAACTTAGATAACAGAAGAAAATACAGTTGAGTTTTCCACTGATCAATAATATCTGGAGTATTTTTAAATTATTTCCATTTTTTCCTGAAATTCCTGAGCTTCAGTGATTTTTTAACTTGAGGCATTACCTTTTAAAAAGAATCTTGAGAAATTTCATATCAAAAAAAAAAGGTTGTAGAGACCTCGAGGGGCCCAGAAATCTAAATCATGTTAAGAAATGTGATTATACTCAAGATGAAAAGCACAAATAATAATATCAATAATATTAATGACCTCCAATTTTAAAAACTCTGTAAGAGGATAATGTTCACATTTCTCCAGAAGGAAAAAAATAGAGACCCTGAACGACTGCAAGAGAGAAGAAAGGTTATTTTTGTTCTACACCAGAAGAGAGTATTTAAACATCTATTTGTCCTGTAACATAATGGGAAACTTGGAAAATATTGGACTCTTATGCCACATAGTAACTATGTGTGGAATTCTTCTCAAAGGGTCCTTTGATCCTTTAATTGAACTTTACAATTTTATTCCTTAATGATTCAAGAACACAATTATAGATATTGACTGTAAAACTACGTAGTTAAATTAAAAGATGGATAATAGTAACTTGAAACTAATTTTAAAATGTCTTTCTTGCTTATTAACAGATAATGGAGCTTAGTTTACCACTAATGTCTACCATAATTTTTCTTCTCTTTTATACCCATCTCCTCCTTTTGATTTGCTTCTCTCAACTTTCTTACTGTCTTTTGTGAGTATTTTAAGGCTCAGGTGAAATAACCATTCTAGGCTCTGCTCCTTAAAGAATATCTTTTTTTGTTGTGTGAAGCAAACAGTTTATAGTATGTACTTTAAATGTAACATTTTTCAGTTCTTTTCAGCATCAATCATTCTCTTTAAGTAAGGTGTTTGTTGAGTTCTGTGTTTTGTACAGTGCTGCTACGTGTTTGATAGTTTCTTTTTTTGAGCGTTAGATTATCAAGTCATTAGACATTCCTACCTCACACCTCTTGGAACAATAAATAACTAACTAGCATTAACCACCATCCATGATAGCATGAAATAGGCTTACATCGTTAATGTTTATCTTAGGAACTGCCAGTGATAAATTTGTAAGTGAACAACTTAGGACATGTTCTAATATGATACATATATTTAACATAATTTCTACTCAAGCAGTATAGTAGAAAACACAGCTTCAAGGCAATCAAAGGGAAAACGATGAAGAATAATAAAGCTTTTAATTTGGACATATTTTCAGTAATTGAAAATGAGCATCTTAAATAGCTACATAAGTTTACAATCAAGATAAGGATTGTTTCACAGCTATAGTGTTGTATGGATGCACACTGAAAAATATGGAAAGATATGTCTCTCTCTCTCTCTCTCTCTCTCTCTCTCTCTCTCTCTTCTCTCTCTCTCTTTCTCTTCTCTCTCTCTCTCTCTCTTTCTCTCTCTCTTGATTACCTCAAGGGGGTTGAATCAAGGAGATAGTGGAGGGAACTTTTATTTTGCACTGTAAATACTATTATACATTTAAAATGTTTGAGTCAACTATATCACTTTCATATTTTTAAAAAGACACTTTTAGAAGGCACTTACAGTCAATATCATATTATTCAATAAAAAGGCAGGAATGCTAATTATGGTACACTTCTGATTCCTAATACTAGTGAGTCCACCTTCTTGATCCTATGCTTATATTTATATTTATTTTATTTATAAGTAGACTGCCAATGATAAAGAAATTCATATTTCCCTTTTATTAGCAATCAAATCCATGTGAAAATTACAGAAGGTCCTATTTATAATAGCAAAAGAAATTTCTTTCATAGTAAAGCATTTATTTCACTTCTCTAATATAGTATAGTCATTCTTTCATTTCCAAAATTACATGGAAAACTAAACAACAGATGATTGAGTTTAAAGAAATGAAGATAATATAGAAATTAATCATATAAAATAATACAAATAATTGATATGATCTTCCTTGTATAGTAAAAAACATATATTCAAAGTACTTAAATATGGTGATGCCTACTGTGAGAATTCAATATATTTCACTGCAGGAAAAAAAACTTTATTATATATGTCAGCCTTTCTATATAAAGGTATTTTCTTAGAACTCTGCTAAAGAAGCTTATACTGTAGCAAGTATAGATTTCAAAGGCTGAATTGATTAGAACTGTCTATATTGCTAAAGCATGCATATATTTAATTTTATATACTGTATTGAAATAGTTACTGTTTGAATACTTAATGCATTTCCAAGAAAACACTGAATGTCTAAGAATCTATTAGCCATAATAATTTGGCTGTAAATACAAATTAATTAATAATAGTTCATGTTAAATATTTTGATAATTTCTGTCTCATTGAACAATAATATTGAATAACTTTAATTTATTATGTAAAATTCTGTGCCAAGCTGAATTTAATTGACCATTAAAAAAACATAAAACCTGCATATGAAAAAAAAAGTTTCAATAACAAGATACACTATATAAAATCACCTGAATTTTTACTTGCTCATAATCTAATTTGGCATAAATCTTTGTTAATGCTCTCTTAAACGGTGAGAAAACCAGTTATTGATGTTTGAAGATGCTTTCATGAATTTAGCTTAAGTCAGCATTCTGCAAATAAGAATCATTTTATTTAAAAGTTGTTACCAGCTCAGAGAAAAACCATTATAACTATTTCCTATTGTTAATATTGTGTCTAATAGCAAGGGGGTGATTTGTATTCTTTCTATCAGCAATTCCTCCCACTGCTTTACCTCAAAACCTAGGCCAATAATTCTTTTTTCAGAGATGAAGGGCCTGGTCTTAACTTCACAGAATAATAGGGCCTTGTCTTTCACTTCTCTGGTGATAGTTCACATGCAGCCGAGAGGTCAAGAATTGAAGCCATTAAAACTGTAGTCTTCTAAATATGGTACTTTGGATTTTGTGGCAATTGGCACAAAATACATATTGTAATTATAAGTTTATCCAACATCGTTTCCTGGATTAATCTATATTTTAAAACTTATATATTTTAAAACTCATTCTATAGTTTATATTTTAAAGCCTATTCTATAGTTTTATAGAATATTCAGTTATAATTAATTTCTATTTTCTTATTTTATATTAAACTAATTTAGATGAATTCAATCAGTTTAAATAACCTGTTTTTGAGTGAAATTTTGTACTGATACTTTCATAACTGATACTCTTATCAAACTCCTGGACCTGGTGGGAATAATGCCTCCAGGCCAACACAGATTGGAGGAGTTCTCTTAATATGTTGTTCATGATTATTTACTCCAGTTATAAGAAAGACATTGTCTGCTTACATCATTCCTTATGTACAATACTTTATCAATGCCATTTTTATGATGTTGTATACTAGGTGATAATAATAACATTGAGAATTTAATGTGGTACCCATCAAGAATACTTGTAGCTTCCAAGTCAATCTCTAAAAATCAAACCTTTAGATTGGGCCAATCAAATTCATAGATTGAGAATCAATTTATCTGAAATAAGTATTTTATTATTTTCAGCACTTGCACTTGCTTGAACTACTCTTAAAAAGATAAAGTTGTAACTTAATAAGAGAATTGTGTTGTAGTAACTAGTAGCTTTCAATATTCACGTGTCATTTAGCAAATGAGAATGAAAAATTAACTCTTCCATTGATATGCTGCTTTACTCCTTTATAAAACAATATTTGGGAAATTTGACAGAGTTTTGCTACAGTTGCTGTATGTATTCTTTGTAAAGATTTCTTCGTGTGTGTGTGTGTATGTGTAAACCTCATGGTTACTCATAAAGCTCTGGGTGGGAAAAACCTATTTGCGTTATGATCAGTTACATGATCATAATGACAATGAATTCATTACTCCATGTGTAAGTCTGCCATGTTTAATTTTCTTCGATCTTTGTTTCAGAGTTTGCATGTGGTGCTTACTTTAGTAGCCACTTTCTTGACATTATAAATAATACTGTTTGATCTTTTCTACTGTATACTAAAATGTTATATACAAAATGGGTGGTGTTGGTATGGTCATTGGCATTTTGATTTCAAAACCGTATTTGATTTTGTGGTCTTGATCAAAGAACTTCTATCTATATCATCCTGCTACATATATTTAAATCCAAGAGATAATAAAAAATACATTTGGACTTTATCTTGCACTCATCTTTTTAAAAAATTTTAGCTATCAATAAGTTTTTTGCCAACTATTTTATCTGAGCTTTCAATGATCAGGCATTAGTAATTTGACACTTGTATTATATTGCAAATAGGGTATAGTTTTTCCTCAGATAATGATTGTCAGTGTCCATAAATTTATATTAAAAATTTAAAAAATAAGATGTGGCCAATACTTTCCAAAAGTGATAGTTAACATCAATATATTACCTTATCTAATTTTGGCCACACACTTGTTAGTATAATAAACATAATAAAGTTTATTATTTTACAGGATGGTGTAGATAGAAAGATCAAGTATAGATACATTTAAGGTTACTTGACCTCAATATGTGTTTATACATTTTTTATGGCCATCATACTATTAATCTTTTTTTCATAATACTTTGCATGAGTCTGATTATTAAATAAAGCTTCAATACCAGATTTGAATGAACTCTAAATGAACTACCTGGTGGGGTGGTGAATTCCTTTCTAGAGATTAAACCGGTCAAGCTCCTCAGAGTGCAGCACAGTTGATAACCCTTTGCCTGGAGAAGGAGAAGAAGCAGAGGCTGAACCTATGAATTCCGACGAGCCAGAAGCCTGTTTCACAGATGGTAAGACAAAAATGGAGACCTTGGTTAGCGTTCCTTTATTAGTGTTTTGGGGTTTGTCTTAATGCCTAATACTTACTAGAGGTTGTTGGTAAGTCAGAAGACTCCATTCCATGCTGATTCAGCTATAGCTGTATGATGATTAAGGGCAAGTCACTAGAGCTCTCTAAGCTTCAGTTTCCACATCTATGGCACTTGACTAACAATAATTTCCTATCACTGTATGTTAGACTGTAAGCACGCTACTACTTCTTATTTTAGAGCCTTAATTCATATTCCCAGATCAATGGAACCACCAGAATACAAGTTAATGAAAGAGTTTGTACTTTGGTCCTTTTAATCAAAAATGGAATCTACTCACTAACTCTCAGAAAACTGATACTGTTGACCACAGTCTCTCTCAAAATTCTTCCTTTCCTTAGTTTCAGAGGCCATAGTCTACCTTTGGTCTTTTATTTGTCGTAGAGTTCTGAGTTCCTCTCTCTATTTCTTTAATGAGTATTTTTTCTGCACATCCTGTAATAATGATTTCTCCCCACATGTTCAATCTTCAGTTATCTTTTCTTATTCTGAAGCTCTGAAGTGTTTCATGCATGCCTGCGGCTTGAAAAGCCATTTCTGTGCTATTGACTCTTAACATCAATGTCTTTACCCCTGACCTCACTCTCACTCTCGAGTCCCAGATCTGCTTACAATTCCCCCATTGGCCATCACTATCTGTTGTTTTTAAAACACTCCAAGTTTAATAAGTTTTTTTTTTGAAAAGCAAAAACAAAAACAAAACTTTAGTATGGTTTACAGCTTCCTCCAGTCTTTATTAGTAACTTCGTGATCTATCTTACCCTCAAGCTAAAGACTTTGAGAGACCCTTAAAGTTTTCCTTGCTAGTCACAAGTTTATCAGGAACTCTGGAGATAGGGCCCAAGCCCTCAAGAGGATTTGCATGCACACTAAAATGTGAGAATCCTTGGCCTCTAGGGCAAAGTCTGAAGTCCTTAACTTGACATGTAAAGTTCTTTACATTTGGCCTTAGTCTCTTGTTTTTTAACAGTACCTCCTTCTACTCCTGTATGCTTTCTGATATGCTGAATTTCTTACTACTTCTGGAATTTGTCAGGGATAATGCAGTATTGTCTGAACAAGTATTGTATCATCTAGGTAAAAATACAAGCCCAGAGTAGGGCTGCAATGTAATACAATAATACAAAGTTCAAACTTTGGAGCCTGATAAACATATGTTCTAATTTGCCTACTTATTATCTGCCTATGAGAACTTGTGCACAATTTAAAATCTTGTCCTTCGGATATCTCATCTGTGTAATGGGGATATCAGCATCCACATCAGAGCGATGCTAAGAGGATCAAATAAGATAATGATTATAAACTTACTAGCACAGTGCCTATCTTCCTTCTTCTACTTTTCTTGTTCTTCAGGGATTCTGTTAACAATCTTATACAGAAGCTATGATAGCACAGATGCTAATGACTTATCTAGTCATGGGCTTACCCTCAGCATTAGTATTTTTTGAAAAATCATCGACTTGCTTTCAATCTCCAATATTTTCTCAACTAGTCTCTTGTAACACTCATGCATTAAGCAAAATGACTGGAAAATAAAGACATCAGCAAACTACAACAAGTGCATGGATTTTCTTTAAATACACACCAAATATCATTTTATATAAGGAGCAAAGGTGTACGACATCCAGTCAATATAAATTTTGTGCTTGCTGAAATTAGTGCTATAAGCAAATGCAGAGTTTCCTTTAAAAGTGTCCATGTTACAGGGATTTAAGAATTTCATCAACATGTATGGCCTGCTCCTCAAGAAATTTATTAGCAGTATATAGACTTAAATTTGTACTGATGCTACCAAGCTTTTCCCTATCCATTTTATGAATGATCATGACTGAAAATTCTAGGATAACTAGAAAGAAGTTGGGCTTATCAAACAACTTAAAGTTTCAAATCAAAAAATGACTTCAAAAAACTTAAACTCTTACAGAAAGTATTAATACTATGCTATTTCAGACTGTAGGTGCTGTTATAATAAGATATAACACAAAGGTTTTTTTTAATCCTATAAACATCAATGAAAATACTTTTGTGAATACTCTGAGATTATTCATTGCTTCCAAACTGAGGCCAGTATAGAAGAAATATTATGGAAACACATTTTCCAATGAGCCTGGGCTTGGACCATTGAAATTTACTGAGGGAGCATATATCTCTGAGTCACATCCATTTTATGTGCTCCAGTAGAGACTTCATACAGTCTCTGGATCTGTAGCCTAATAAATTCAGTGAAGCAGCCAATTTGCTTAGCCTTTCCACCATGTATTCACATAACCATTCTTTATTCCAGTAAACAAATAATTATTAAATACCTGTGTGCCAGGTCCAGTTCCAGGCACTGGAGGGAGATGGAACTGTGAACAAAACAATGCCCCTACTTGAAGAAATATATCAAGATGTAGCAGGTCAGATAAGTGAAAAGTGCTATGGAGAAGGTATATGGAAAAGAGGAATACCAAGAATGAGGGGGGAAGAACTTACTAGCACATAAATATGCTATGAATGAATGGTCAGAGAAAGACTGCCTATAAATGTGACGTTTCTTCTGTGACGTAAAGAAAATTGAAGGGGGCCATGCAAATATATGGAGGAAAAGTATTTTAGGCAGAGTAATGAAGGCACATGCCCCAAGGTGAGGATATGCATAACATTTGGGAAAAACCAAGGGGCCAACATAGATGGAGAATAATGAGAGATGGGAACAGTATTAAAAGTTAAGGTCAGAGGCTGGGTGAAGTGGCTCACACCTATAATTCCAGTACTTTGGGAGGCCAAGGTGGGCGATCACTTGAGGCCAGGAGTTCAAGACCAGCCTGGCCAACATAGCGAAACCCCATTTTTACTGAAAATGAAAAAAAAATTGATCTTGGTGGTACATGCCTATAATCCCAGCTACTTGTGAGGCTGAGGCACGAGAATTACTTAAATCCAGGAGGCAGAGGTTGCAGTGAGCCAAGATTGTGCCACTGCACTCCAGCCTGGACAACAAAGGAAGACTCTGTCTCCAACAAACAAACAAACAAACGAATAAAACAAATGACATTATTTTTAAAAAGTGTAGATCAGAGATGTAGTAGAGGCCAGATTATAAGACATTTGAAGAACATTATAAGGATGTGATTTTAAAATCTCACAATGTGAAATCTTAAGAGTGGAAGGGCAAATAGCAATGGCAGAAGCTGGGAGATTTCTTGGAGTTTCTGCATAAATCCAGGTGAGAGGTGATGGGAGCTTAGACCAGTATGGTAGAGTTTTGTATAGTGAGGGTGTGACATGCTGAGTATATTTTAAAGTTAAAGCTGAAGGTATTTGTTGATGGATTGAACATGGGGTGCTTAAAAACTGGAAATGCATAGTTTCCACATGAAGACTGAGAAGCATGGGCTTGTCAGAATGAAGAATCATGAACATGTTTACTTACAAGTTGGTAACTGGTCTACAAGAGCTGAGCTAGAATCAATGCCAGTTCAGAGCAATGTTTCACCTCCAGAGAGCTCTGTTACCTGAAAGGTAACAGAAAAAATTAAAGGAAGTATGAAAAACAATTAAATCTGAGTAGCATGTTTTTACTGAAGACAAATGTTAAAATGATTTTGTTGTTCATAGTCTCACATTGGTTGATTCATTTCAGCTTCATAATTATCACTTTACTAATGTATTTCATTGATTGCATCTGATTCCTCTTATTCACCTTTTCTCTCCCTCTTATGCAAGGTTGTTCCTTAGCTCCGTGTCTATTACTTTGTATTTGAAGACTTCAGACTGCTTCCTTATATCTTGCCCTGTTCTTTACTATCCTTAGTTCTACATGACTTGGCAACCTATATAATTACGAACATGACGTGACTCTTCGGGTCTATGTGGTTTTATATTGTGCTGCTTTTAGATTATCAAATTAGTAAATTACATAATCTGGATTAGAGTTAGCAAAAAATAACCTTTTTCAGAAGGTCAAGAGATCGAGACCATCCTGGCCAACGTGGTGAAACCCCGTCTCTACTAAAATACAAAAATCAGCTGGGCCTGGTGGTGAGTGCCTGTAGTCCCAGCTACTCAAGAGGCTGAGGCAGGAGAATCGCTTGAACCCAGGAGGCGGAGGTTGCAGTGAGCTTAGATCGTGCCACTGCACTCCAGCCTGGCTTCAAAGTGAGACGCTCAAAAAATAATAATGATAATAATAGTAATGTATTTTTCTGTTAACTTGGTAGGAGGAGCCAAATCATCTTCCTTTCAAAATGTTTTGTATTCAACCACTTCCTATAAAATAACTAATAATTAATTCTAACTTTAGTAACACAATAACCAACTCCTTTGTGACTTTTATTTTTTCTTTCTTTTGGAAAGATAATGTTAACAAATATTTGTTTTAGTTATATTAGACATTAAGAAATGGTGAAAAAAGCTTGTTTTCATAATCAATTTTTACATTAATTATATTGATCATGCTGTTATAGTTTTTAATGAATAGTCTGTCTCTGAAGTGGCCAATGGTTTCTTTTTTCTTTTCTTTTTCTTTTTTTTTTTTTTTTTTGAGAGCTTTGGTTTAACATGATGAAACTCAGCATAGACTTTATGTAATGCACCATGAGAGCACATTAGTGAAACCACCCAAAAGAAATAGCATTTACTCACTGGGACCCATTAAAATGTCTGAGAGATTCTCTGTTATGTTTACATTTAATTAATAGTCCTTTTAAAGAGAAGGTGTGATAACATTGCTAACCGGCTTGGTTGGAAATCTCTTGGGATATACCTTTGCACAAAAACCAGACAGGCGCTCCATCACTCTTGCCTCAAAATAAGAGAAATAAACTCTCTGAGGTGTGATAAACCCTGAGGGCAATATTTATGAAACTTCATTTCAGATTGAAAGTTTACTAACTTTTCTAATTAGGATTTTTAGTGTTTTTATTTCCTCAATCATAAGAATAATGTTTCCCTTCAATTTTAAGATTGACAAAAGTAAATCCCAGAGAGCAAAATCTTCTTAACCAAAGGGATAATTTTCTTATCCAATGATTTGCCCCTGAGAAAGATAGATTCTTTCTTGTACGTGATCATTGTTTTTAAGTTTAAGACAAATTCTAAAGCACTAAGTTAATATTAAAAAATTCATCTCATTTTTTTCACTCTCTCTGGTATTTTTACTTGCCATGAAAAAGATTAACTTAGAGTTAATTTTTAACCCTACCCTTTTACTCTGTTTTTATATCATTTTATCGAATGTTCCCTCTTAACTAAATGCATTTAGATAATAATTATTTAAGTACAGGATGATGAATAATTTCAGATCTGAGATCATATTCACTGTAATTAACATTGTATAAATGAAGCTATGTTTAGATTTTCCATTCATCTTGTTTTTTTTTCTTTTTCATCCAATCTTTATGAAAAGTATAGAATTCACAGAGATGCAACCTTTCAGATTATGACTAACTGCTTAGAAGATTATATAACTCTTTTTGGGGAATCAAGTCTTTTAAAAATCAACTATAAATGGCCTATTAAGCCAAGTAGAGGACTATGATGAGTACTGTAAGTACAAAGGGCAAGCATTACAGACTCAGTTTGAGTCTTCTGGGAACTTAAAGCTTCCAGAGAGAAAAAACAGGAACACATAAAATATACATGATAACAAAAACACCAGAGACATAGGGGGAGAGGGAAACACCTTGTTTGGTGTATTTCTATAGAGCTGGAAATTAAAGTGCTAGAAAATAACCTCATATCAACTGGATCAATGCACTAATCAGACTTCAGAAACATGAAAAGATCCATTACAAAACATTATCTACCAGGTGCACCTTGTCAAGAGGATTCTAGTTTTGTTGTTTTAGAACATACAACTTATGCTTATCTGAAGTTGTTACTTGAAAGGCTCAATACTTGTTAATGAATTATATTGTTTTGCAGAAAAGGAAATCAATCTTTTAGAAATATCTAAAATTCAAACTTCTGAAACAGGTATCAAAAAACTGCTGCCCATTCTTACTTTCCCACCTCCTGCCTTCATCTAAAATGAGGTTTTTCATCTAAAATTTTATGAGGAAGAATTCATTGTAGTTACTTTTTAAAGACTCTCTCTTTTCTTCAGAGTAATTCTAGTTGCTTTAATAAACTTTAAATTGATTAAAATTTTTCAGTGTTTCAATCATTCTCTTTCTGGCCTCTTATGTTCATAGCTCTGTTTATCACTTCTTGTAAAACTTTTTACTCTTTGGTTTCTCTTTTACTGCACCCTCTTGGTTCTTCTTGTTCATCTCTCATTTCATCTACTTCAAAGTTTTCTCCTCTACCTGTCCTAGTGATGTGTAGGTAAATATTTTTATAAACTGGTTCTCCAAGGAAAATAAAAAATGTGTACTTATATCATTTACTATAAATTTTACTGATATTAGGATATATGACACACAATTTACAAATAATAAAATATTACAACTTTTTATTGAACATTCTGTATATCAAATTGTTTCTCAAAGAATGCTTTTTTTGAACTTTGCCAAACTTTTGCATGTATAGGCAACCTATTTTTGCAGCTAATAAACAAGTATAGTTTTAACATGAAGACTGCTTGGTATTTATGTTAATCAGCGAAATAAAAAAGAATTGAAGAAGCTATATGTCAGAACTTTACTCATTCATCAGTGATGTAAGCAATTATTTGCAAATCAAAAAACAGAATTTCAATCATGAAAGGATATTTTTTCATTTTTGTGCTATTCAGTGTAATGGCTACAAACACAATACACCTTGACTGTTTATCTGTTTTATTAGTATTTCCTCCGTCACCTTCTTAATTCTACTCTAGAAAATCAACAAGCTCTCATTTGTGGTGCTTGGAGATTTTTGTAAAGATTCCCACCATCACTGATTTCAAACTACTGATGTGAAGTTGCTAAATGCGGAGTTAAGAAGAGATTCACAGTAGCTCAACAGTGTGACATACTTCCACCATCCAGATAGAATAGGCCAGATAGAATAGACCAGCATCCAGAAAGAAGAGTTGCACAGTAGTCCAATAGTATGGCATATTACTACTGTCCAGAGAGAATAATCCAGAGAGAATAGACCACCGTCCAGAAAGAAGAGACACACAATAGCCCGACAGTATGCTATACTTCTGCCATTCAAACGGAATAGACAAATAATAATAAAATACAGTAAAATAACTAGGAAGTGATACGTGTTAGTATTTATTACATTTCCCTAAGGTAAGTTATAGAATTCTAAGTTTATGTAGTCAAATATTTAATAATGGCTGCTTTTAACAACAGACTAGCAGGAATTTCTGACAGTTTAACAACGAGAATTGGTATGGTCTGCTTTCAGCACACCATTGAATTTTCTCCCTTAATATTGTTGTTTCAGAATGTTTCGGAGTTGGCCCTTTTTCCTCCTCACCCTAAGTACTCTTTTTATATGACCTCAAAAACTGTTCTGACTTCAGCAGATACATGTATGCTAATTATTACTAAGTATTCTTTTCTAGATGGGTTTTTCCCATTTCACGTTCCCACCCCCATTTTTAAAATCTATAGGGTATCTGTATTTAAACACTTTACTGGCATCTCAAAATCATTACCTGCCAAGTCAGCTCCTCCTCCTGTGGTTTTCAATTCACTGCTAACATCCACCTGGTAGTCCTGGGCTCCTTCCTTTCTCTTACATTTGATATCCAATCAATCACCAAATCCTGCTGATTTTATCTGCCAAATGTCTTGAATCTGTTACAACTCTAGTTCCTAACTAATCTTTCCCTCCAGACAGGGATACTGGCCCAGAATCCAAATGGTTTTCGGGGTATGAAACTTTCTTTACCCCTACTCCTCTCTATTCACCCCTTCCAACTTATCCTCCAAGTAGCGTGGAGACATCTGTTTACATTGCAATTTGCATATCTCGTTCCCTGCCTATAACCCTTTACTTACTCCTCAACCTCTATAGGATATAAGCCAAACTCCTTAACGTAAAGGCCAATGCTTTCCATAATCTGACCAATTTTTCTAAGCTCACCTCTCACCCTTGCCTCTTGTGTACATTCTGCTTGCATCACAACTCTAAACTGGTTTAAATTTCTATGCATAACAATTTTTGCTGCCCTCTTGGCCTGGAATTCCACCCAAACTCTTTTTTACTGATATTTTGATTCAACCCAGGCTCCATCTCTTCTAGGAAGCCTCTACTGATCTCTCTTTCTCAAGAAATAAGCCAGGTGAGATTGATTTCTTCCATGCTATCAAAATGAACCCTGACTCTCTGTCACTTTAGTTGCCGTATTTAGTCACAGTCATTTATTTCTGTTTTTATCTACCTAACCAAAACCTAACATAAATTCCCTGAGGAAAGGAAATCATGTACAGAGGTGAATACATAGAAGATATGTAACAAGGGTTTGATGGACAAAAAAATGTGTCAGTGAATGAATAAACCTAACCATTTTTAAGTCCAATTTTCAATTTTTTTGTAGCAGTATATTTTATACATGAAATTTTAAAGTCAGATTTGGTTTTAACTTAGAATACTTGAAACAGTTTCATCTGGATCTTCTAATCAAGATGAGTTTCTTTTGAACTTAATTTCAGGACTTTCCACTAATTTTCTCAATATTGTTTAGAAAGGTGTATTTCAGAGGGTTTTTATCGTAGAGGAGTGGAAGTATCTAAAATTATAGATTAGAAAAATCTGTCTGTCAGAAAAGAATACCCTAAAATTCATTTCATCTTCAGATTTTAGTTCATTCATTCATTCACACATCAAATGAAAGTGGTTTACAGACTGTGGAGGAGACTGAAGAGAAATTGGGGATTACAGAAGACAAGAATACATTGTAAGCTAAAACTAACTAACAAGTATTAACAAAACATCATGCAAAGTTAGAAGATGAAGGAAGGCAGCATCCAAATTAAATTTATCTGAAACTGCAAGTATAGGTCTTGAAATTATTTGGTTGAGGGAGTATCACAGAAAACAGTTTGCATTAAATAATGTATTAACAATTTTATTTGTTCTGAATATCAAGATTTAACATGCATGTCTTTCTTGTCAGGTTGTGTACGGAGGTTCTCATGCTGCCAAGTTAACATAGAGTCAGGGAAAGGAAAAATCTGGTGGAACATCAGGAAAACCTGCTACAAGATTGTTGAACACAGTTGGTTTGAAAGCTTCATTGTCCTCATGATCCTGCTCAGCAGTGGTGCCCTGGTAAATGATCTGACACCTAAGTCAATATATTGATTAAGTCAATATTCTTTAAAATGAGCTAAAAGATAAAAATATCATGGCAAGTCGTTTTACCTAGAATTAATCCCTGTGATTAGTGCTAATGACAAAATTTTACTTGGGCTCAGTAAATAGTTACTGAGCACTCCTACATGCCAGGCATTATCCTTGCTGCCCTGAATGCTGTTGTCCAAAGGACCACCCGGATGGCTATAATAGAAAAGAGAATTTTACTGGCAATATCAGTTTGCAAAACAGGGAGAGAGTCTGTGGCGTAAACTGAAAGCACTTTCCCTGTAGAACAAAGAGAGAAGGTTAGAGGTTTTATTAAAATGGGAAAATGTTATGTATTGCTCTTTGAGAAAGTTCATTGGCTCTAGTAATGATCTGGGGAGCTGGTAAGCTCCAACTGGCGAGCAACAGTGGTTGGCACAATTAGTCCTAGAGTGTAACAGGTTTCCTCAGAAGCTATAGATAAAACTAATTTCAAGTTACAACAAGCAGCTTCAACAGTCAGTCTTGCAGAGAATTACAATTCTTGGAGTAATGTTGTGTACCCTGAGAGCTTTTCCCCCTGCCTTCTTGACTCTTAGTTGACTGTTAGTTGAGTAGCACAAGAATGACCCAATTTGTATGATCAGCTTTCACAATACAAAGATAAATGAGATCCAGGTACTGTTTATTCTTAAGGAGCTAAGAGCAATGGAGAAGAGAAGAATACAAATGAGTAACTGTAGAGCTTGGATGTGTTTGTAAGCGAAGTGTAAATGTGACAAAGTTCTGTAGCAAGGAGAACAACTGTCTGCTTGCAATTTCAGAAACATAAATGGTGCTTTTCAGGGTCTAGAAAGACAAATAGGAATTTTCTAGTTAGGCAAGGCAGGCTGAGGGGAACAAGTACACAATGGTAAGGAGGCATAAAACAGCATCAGATATTCAGGAAATTAAAAACTGCTGAACTGCAAATGTGGTGGGAAGAAGAACAAGTACAGGTGGCCAGAGATACTATGAGAAAGCAAGGTCAGCTTGTGAAGCATCTTGTGTGTTATAAAAAGGGAAAACAGATGGTAGTTTTAGGATAAAAGTAGGACAAGTTTCTCATTCTTGAACACATACAAGCAGCTTCCATGAGAGTTGAAAGAGATCTAGTAGAATTACAAGCTTCCTGAACCTTTTTCTTTTTTTTTATGTTTTTATTTTTTTATTTTTATTTTATTATTATTATACTTTAAGTTTTAGGGTACATGTGCACAATGTGCAGGTTAGTTACATATGTATACATGTGCCATGCTGGTGTGCTGCACCCATTAACTCGTCATTTAGCATTAGGTATATCTCCTAAAGCTATCCCTCCCCCCTCCCCCAACCCCACAACAGTCCCCAGAGTGTGATGTTCCCCTTCCTGTGTCCATGTATTCCCATTGTTCAATTCCCACCTATGAGGGAGGATATGCGGTGTTTGGTTTTTTGTTCTCGCGATAGTTTACTGAGAATGATGATTTCCAATTTCATCCATGTCCCTACAAAGGACATGAATTCATCATTTTTTATAGCCGCATAGTATTCCATGGTGTATATGTGCCACATTTTCTTAATCCAGTCTATCATTGTTGGACATTTGGGTTGGTTCCAAGTCTTTGCTATTGTGAATAGTGCCACAATAAACATACGTGTGCATGTGTCTTTATAGCAGCATGATTTATAGTCCTTTGGGTATATACCCAGTAATGGGATGGCTGGGTCAAATGGTATTTCTAGTTCTAGATCCCTGAGGAATCGCCACACTAACTTCCACAATGGTTGAACTAGTTTACAGTCCCACCAACAGTGTGAAAGTGTTCCTATTCCTCCACATCCTCTCCAGCACCTGTTGTTCCTGACTTTTTAATGATCGCCATTCTAACTGGTATGAGACGGTATCTCATTGTGGTTTTGATTTGCATTTCTCTGATGGCCAGTGATGGTGGGCATTTTTTCATGTGTTTTTTGGCTGCATAAATGTCTTCTTTTGAGAAGTGTCTGTTCATGTCCTTCGCCCACTTTTTGATGGGGTTGTTTGTTTTTTTCTTGTAAATTTGTTGGAGTTCATTGTAGATTCTGGATATTAGCCCTTTGTCAGATGGGTAGGTTGCAAAAATTTTCTCCCATTTTGTAGGTTTCCTGTTCACTCTGATGGTAGTTTCTTTTGGTGTGCTCTTTAGTTTAATTAGATCCCATTTGTCAATTTTGGCTTTTGTTGCCAATGCTTTTGATGTTTTAGACATGAAGTCCTTGCCCATGCCTATGTCCTGAATGGTAATGCCTAGCTTTTCTTCTAGGGTTTTTATGGTTTTAGGTCTAACGTTTAAGTCTTTAATCCATCTTGAATTAATTTTTGTATAAGGTGTAAGTAACTGGAACCTTTTTCTTAATTGTCATTTTTCCTGCTGATGCTGACAGAGATGAGCCACTAGAAGCCATTAGGAGCCCAGATCTGGCTAGATATATCACTGGAAGTTTCATCATACTAAAAATAGAATACTCAAGAACTTTGTGACTTGCTTCATAGACAGTCTTCATGAGTTTGGACTTTGATTTTATTGTACTTATGTGCCAATAGGTTGACCTGATACTGTTTCATGGATGCTGGCAGAAGATATGAGGTGCTTGTGTCAGAGATAAAGGACTTTATTACTTATGCATGGAAAGTAGCATGAGTTTCGACATGTTTCTGTTGGTTCCCCCTTTACCCAGGTCTCATGGGGGCATTAAATGAGCCTGAATGAGTGTGTACACATATAGTGGATTGATGTCACAGCTGAGGAACACTGAGCTTAGGGAACGCATCCTTTTATACCAAGCAACATAAGCAACCCTGCTCTTTGTCCCAGAGACCCTACCTCATGTCTCAAGGTTGCTCACTGCAAACACAACCCTGAGGAATGTCCTAGGTAAGGAGCAGGCAGAGCCTGGCATTCTTGGCAAACTCCCCAACAATCTGCAGGGACTCACTGTGGCTTTCCTTTCCTAACAAGTCCCAACTCTCAGAAACAGAAAATGTGATCAGAAAAGCTCTATTTTCCTTATCTGGAGTCGTCCAAGTAGAAATCTTGATAGTGTCTACCATACAATGTATTCCTAGTAACTAAGGAAGTTTATCCCATGCTGACTCACATATGTGACTGAGAATTTCAGAGAGGAGGTTACAAAAAAATTAAAGAAAAGTTTGGAGTAATTCCTTGTTCAAAATGTCTAAAACAGAGGAAGACATTTGGGGAGGGCATCCTCAAAACTGTATTTTAAGTAAATCATATGAGGAAGAAAAGGGAAAGATATTTCAAGAAGCTGGTGTTTGTACTTAGAGAGGTTGCCAGTTAAACTAGATTTTCTAAAAGTATGGCAAACTCCCATGACACGTGTTTACCTATGTAACAAACCTTCACATGTACCCTCAAACCTAAAGTAAAAGTTAAAAAGAAGTAATAGCTCTCATTTAGCTTATATTTATTGTGTTTCAGAATCTTCTTTTAGATTTTCTCATTTAATTTTCAAACAACCCTGCGAGATTATGATATTTTGCTTATTTTACCAATGATGAAGCTGGGTACAGTTTTAAAAGTTGCTTAATGTCCCAAAGCTAGTAAATGACAGAGCTATCACTGAATTGACGTCTAAAGTCAAAGTCACCATATCTTTTCACTGTGTTGTGGCTCCTCAGAAAGAAGAGTATACACAAAATAGAAATAAATGAGTGGTAACTGAATTTAGTAACAGTAAAGCGTAAGTCCTAAATCAGATAGAGCTCACGTAAGGTCATTCTTGACTCCTTACTCCTACATCCACAAAATTGGTTCTGGAAGCTAGAACCCCTGTGGGCTGAATTCTAATTCCTGCTCTGGGACCAGTCAGAGAGAGGTTCTCATCATCAAGACTTCCTGCAGCTCTGCTCTGACTCTGTACACCAGTTCTAGAAACAGGCTTCTTTTTCCTTGTGACTAAGCCCCTTCCTTGTCTTTGTATTTCAAGGACTGAGTCATTGCCATAGTTTCAGTTCAGATGGCTTGCCTGATTCCTCCAGAACTTGGGGGCGGAATGGCAGGGAGGAAAATCCTGAGGGCTAGAAGCCTCTCTCTGCACTTCAATTCCATTAAATTTCAGAACCTCTGCCAACTGCTGGGACCTTCTTTTTGCATCTTAGTAGGTCCATTCAGTCTTTCTGCCCCAACTTGTCTCTTTTCTTCAATATTGATACCAACAGTTTCCCAAAACTGCTAAGGGTAATTTTAGAGTATTGATAGCAGAACGTAGAATAAGAAGAATCTGAATGGCACAAGTTCATGACTGTAGACAGGTAATAAATATAATATTAACCACGAAGGATACAGGTCTTTGACTTTCATTTTATCCAACAGGGTTAATAGTGTTTCGATCTGAAAGAGAAAGTTCTAACACTTTAGACCTGTTGAGATCAGCAATCATTTTCAGTGTCTCAATGAGCCTTTTTTTTTTTTTTTTTTTTTTGACAGTCTCGCTCTGTCGCCCAGGCTGGAGGGCAGTGGTGTGATCTTGGCTCACTGCAACAATGAGCCCAATTTTTCAGTCCATTCAAATTCTTTGTCAAGGGACATGTGGCTGAAGTCTAAAGTCAAAGTCACCCTATCCTTTCACTGTGTTGTGGCTCCTCAGACAGAAGAGCATACACAAAATAGAAGTAAATGAGTGATAACCAAAATTAGTAACAGTAAAGTGTAAGCCCTAAATCAGATAGAGCTCACCTAATGTTGTCACATAATATTGTTGTGCATCACTTACTAAAATTTCTTGGAAAGCATAGGAAGTACCGCATTCATGGAGAGAATAGAACAGTGATTTTTAGAGCTGAAGCTTTGAAGGATAATATATGGATGAATAGTCAAAGGAAAAAGCACCCTCTGTGTTCTATAGGCCTATTAAGCTACTGCAGTCATTCATTTAGCAAATCTTTCCTTTCCTGCTGCTGTTATTAACATGGTGCTAGGCACTGGGATGCACAAGCATTTGAGAGCTGAAAGAGAGGCTCCACAACCTACTGGTGGGGAAAAAGGGGAGTGTAGGATGTGAAAAGTTTATAACAGTGGCTGGCCATGGGATCATGTCTGAAATTATTAGGACTTATCCAATTTTAATGGAGAAAGAGGAGGAATCAGATGGAGGTGGAAATGATCAGGTGTCAGAGATCATGAGTCTTTTTGTGGATTACAAGTAATTTCATTCTTTTGCACTTTCTCTTGACCTCTGAAGACCAGCAGCAGCACTGGTGAGAAGGCTAGAACTAACTGTTCTGTCATAACTGTAAACCAGAAAAAATGTCAGCTGGCCCATGTCAATATTACGTTTCAGTGGTCTTAGCATTAGAATTGTATTTTTCCTGTTTTTTTATGAATCATGAAGCTTAAGTTGTGCATGATTGAAACTTGAATATTATTTCCACAGGCTTTTGAAGATATTTATATTGAAAGGAAAAAGACCATTAAGATTATCCTGGAGTATGCAGACAAGATCTTCACTTACATCTTCATTCTGGAAATGCTTCTAAAATGGATAGCATATGGTTATAAAACATATTTCACCAATGCCTGGTGTTGGCTGGATTTCCTAATTGTTGATGTAGGTACTTTTGAGTACATTTTAAAAGAGGATTTATTCTTACTGTGTGTTGTGAAAAAACCTTCACCAGTATTGTATATTACCATATTTTAATTTTGTTAAGCTTCATATACTTTCAGGCTATAGGTTTATTCTTTTAGAAATATTAGCACAGCCAGTGGAAATATATCTGTGAGGAATATTAGAACAGAAATAATTCAACAAATGTAAATTATTTCTGTGACATTGTAACATTTATAATTGAGTTTTTTATGTTTTCTGCAAAAGAGATGTGATTTTTAAATAAAAAAAAAATATGATTTGAATGTCATTCCTGTTAAGAATAAAACAAAATTTAGAAGTAGGAGATGATAAAAGGGCAGAGACACAGATTAAAGAGAGGAAATGATGATTATTCACAATGTAAAATTGGAAGATAAGAGAGGATGAGGGGTATATCAAGTTGGCTGATATGTGAGCTAAAATTTTTCTAAAAATCATTATATAAAAACAAAGTTAACTTTGTATTCGGGGAGAGAGAAGTCATGAAATTTTAAAATATCTATCTCAGACCCAATTATAGGAAAAACCAAAATGAGACACAATTGTCTCTATCTCAAATATGCAACTTGCCCTTCATCTGCAGAATGGCAGTGGGGCAGAGGAGTAGGCATTATTATTAATGTAATAATTTTAGATAATAAATTCAAAGAACTGTTGAATACTTCGATGATGGAAAGTACATAATAATTCTTTAGTTTACATATTATTTTAACAAAGCAGAAATATTTTTACAGGCTTCTGATTGATATAGAGAAGAAATCTTAAAACAGTCGGTGAGATCAAGGACTCTCAAATAGAAACCAATGGTACAATACCCATTATTATCATTTCATTGAATGTACTCTAATTATTTTATATTTTAATAATATAATTTAATAATATATATGACATATTTTGTATTAATTAAAATGGCTTTCTTACATTATTTTATAACCTCAATCTCCCAGTCTTATTTTTCTCAGAATGATATGTTCTTTATCTTTTACTAATTTTTCTAGATTTTCAGAATCCTAACCTTTGTGTTTAGGGAAGAAACATCCTATAATCAGTCATAGTTTTTAGAGAGTTGTTTTCCATATGATGCCTGACATAATTAGAGGTCAACATGCAAATTTTTATATGCCAATAAGTGCTTTAAAATTTAACCAAGGGTTTGCATTATCGAGCTTTTAAGAAAAGTTGAACTCATACAGCATCATACACGGATTAGAAAATCACAAGTAAGCATGATCACAAATAGTAAAATCTGACTGCAAAATGTTACCAAATTAGTCATATTTACTCAAAAGTTCAATTTCTCAACTGTTATTCAAAGCTTCATAAACTTTTGGCTTCTGGCCAGGCGCGGTAGCTCACGCCTGTAATCCCAGCACTTTGAGAGGCCGAGGTGGGTGGATCACCTGAGGTCAGGAGTTTGAGACCAGCCTGGCCAACATGGTGAAACCCCGTCTCTACTAAAAAATACAAAAAATTAGCCGGACATGGTGGCAGGTGTCTGTAATCCCAGCTACTCAGGAGGCTGAGGCAGGAGAATTGCTTGAACCCAGTAGGCAGAGGTTTCAGTGAGCCGAGATCGCGCCACTGCACTCTAGCTTGGGCGACAGGGTGAGACTCCATCTCAAAAAAATATAATAACAATAACTTTTGTTTTCCTAATCACACAATATTAAATGTTTAAAACAATAACTTTTTTCTATAATATGTAATGTGAAAAAATTTTTAACATAGCTATGTATTACACCTTGTATGTGTTATCTTAGGTTTCCTCTATGAGAATTCTAACTTCTGATATAGTAATGATTTCTTGTTGTTTTTCAATTAATCACTCATATATCAAATTATCTAGTTACTGCCTAGAAAATGAAAAATGATAAAATGGGTATTTTTGTAATATAGTCGTTTTGAAGAAAGGCTGCCCCAAATAAGAAGAAATTATAGAAGGAATGTAGATTTTCTTTTCTCTTAAACTGTAAATGTGACGGGGTCTCTCTCTTAAAAAATTATACAATATTTTAGATATTTTAAAATCTTTAAAATATTATCACAAATATACTCATTTTCATCATCCAGTGTAAGAAATGAAGGTTTACAAGTAAAATTGAACTTATTTTAAATTAAGAGATATGGCTGTTTAATAATGGAAATTGTTTTATATTTGAAAATTTAAAGTGATGATTCTCAATGAGTATAACCTCCTGTTCAGGGGTATGTAATGTGCAGAAATCAGGGAGATAAACAACTCCAATTTGAAATATTATTTAATATTTTGGAAATGAACAAATATAATGCAAAGCACAGAGAGTAAAGCTCCAAACAATATTCTTGCTGATAGAGATGCAAATTTTGGGATGCACATCTGGGGGAGTGGCTGTTTTTTTTTTTTTTTCTGAAAAGTATAGAAACTTATCTACAGCAGTTGTTCTTGAAGCATGGTCTCAAAACTGAAAACATTGGCACATGTAGGTGAGAACTCCTAAGAGATGCAAATTCTGCCCCCAACCCCAAGACCTACTGAACCAGAAACTCTGTGGTTGGATGCGGCAAATCGTTGTAACAAGACCTACATATGATTCTGTTGTATATTCAGATTTCAGAACTACTTATATTATTTGCTACTCAGAGAATGGACTCGTCTGATTTCTGCAGGCTTCTGGGTTATTTGAAACTTACTTGATTAAACAGTGTTCATCAGTACAGGCGTATATTTGTATATATACATGTGTGTTTATAGAAAGATATGAATACATATGCATATATATTCTCAGTTACAAACTATACCATAGTCTTCTTAATAATATGCATATATTCCGTGTCATAAAACTCACTTAACAGTGGCTTGGAGAACAGACCTATTAGTATTTTAGGGGCTGTATCAATTATAACAGACACATCTTAGTCTACCTTTTATTGCTGTAACTGAATACCTGAGACTGGTTAAAGTATTCTATAAATTTATTTCTTAAAGTTCTGGAAGCTGGGAAGTCTAAGGTGAGGGGTCCACATCTGGTGAGAACTTTCTTGCTGGTGGGCACACTGGAGAGTCCCAAGGCAGCTCATGGCATCACATGGCGAGGGGTGTTCACTGAGAGCCAAACTGGGTTTTATAACAAACCCACTCTTGTGATATCTAACTCACTCCCATGATAACCCATTAAGCCCTTACTCTATATTCCATTCATGAAGGCAGAGCCTTCATGACCTCATCACCTTTTAAAGGCTCTGCCTCTTAATACTGTTACATTGGGAATTAAGTTCCAACATGAGTTTCAGAAGGGACAAACATTCAAACCACAGCAAAACATTAAAAATTTTTCTTTTTCTGATTAAAGAGGGAGCATACGTATTTTTGAGTGTTCTCAAGTGGAAAATAATGGATGTGAATGACTGGGCAAATTTAAGAGTGGCAGGAGGAGCAATTTATTCTGCTAAATACATAGCTTTAGGAATTTTAAAAAGCCATGTTACATTTAGTGAGACATTTGGAAATACTACATGAGGATGAGTACTTTAAAACACCTCCTGCTTCATAAATCAGTTTACCTGTCTCTGATGGTAACAGCAATGAACTTTTTGTGAACAATGACTTTTTCTACTCCTGAAATAGATAAATATATAAAGTTGGCTCTCATGTGTTCCTATTCTTCCCTTGAAAACTTGAATCTCTCAGTCACTAACTTATTCGTAATGAAGAACTGCATTCCAGACATTTTTCTTAGACATCGTCTCCTGCTACACAGGATGTGAGGCAAATGAATATTTTCCATGGAACTAATTCAGAGAGTAAATGCATTTATAGATCCAGATCTAAGGTCATTGAGAAGTTCATTGCTTTGTAACTAAAATGTGTATTGATTGTATTGCTGTTCATGTTCTTTCTTAAGGATCATTTACGATAAGAACTCAAATTTCATTTGGATACTTGTTATGGTAATTGTAGCTGATCTATCTAACATGATGAAGCTCTTATTTTATCCATATTGATTGTGAAGCCAATGAGATCAGCTACTCTCATTCTCTCTTCAGTACAATTGTGATTTTTCTCCCATGAAAAACTATTTGGTAGATCTTTGGTGCTAATCCTTAGAAATTGTAGGGCAGAAGCAATCTCGTTGAGAATTTGCCCCAACTCAAAATCATGAGTCTTCAAAATGTTTTTTAATAAGATTTATACTAAGACATAGATTTAATTGAGTGAATACCACATTTGTAGGGCTTAGCTTCAGAATCACACACTTCATTTTGACCTGAGTTTTATAATTAAAATGTTCACCATTGTTCTAATTAAATTTTTAGATTTAATAAGCAATTACAAAACAATTGATTAGAAAAGTGTGAAAAGCATAAGCATGATTTCTATTCAAATAGAATAAAAGCAACTTACTTTGCTTACATTATTTCTTCTTATTTTGGTTAACCTTCTTTTAAATCTATTTCCTTACAGAAACATCCACCTTACTCTATTTTTAGGCATTGACTACACAGCTCCATATAAACAATTTTATTGTTCCTGTTGAGTTGCTTTTAGTGAGTTTCAAAATTGACTTTTTCCTTTTATGCTTCATCATTTTATTGATGCAATTAATGAAAATGTTATTTTTATAGGTTTCTTTGGTTACTTTAGTGGCAAACACTCTTGGCTACTCAGATCTTGGCCCCATTAAATCCCTTCGGACACTGAGAGCTTTAAGACCTCTAAGAGCCTTATCTAGATTTGAAGGAATGAGGGTAAGAAAATACTAAACTTCATAATATTCTTATTTTTTAATGGGGTTTAAAATATAAAAATAATGGGTTTGTAGAAATTATGAGTTGTTTCTATTTACATAAATACATGGGCTGTTTATGTATGTGTGTGTACATACATATACATATATACATATGCATATATATGTATATTATGCATATAATAGTATGCATATATACTATATATAGTATGCATATATATGGCATATATATGCATATTATATATATTAATAGTATATATATGCATATTACATACACTAATAGTATATATATGCATATTACATATACTAATAGTATATATATGCATATTACATATACTAATAGCATATATGCATATTATATATACTAATGGTATATATGCATACTAATATATAAATACTAATTATAGCATTAATTAAATAGTGTATTACTAAAAATAGTATAATACTCATTAGTAGATACTAGTATATTACTAAAAATAGTATAATACTAATTAGTATATACTAGTATATATTCATATGTACAGAATATGAAATACTATATATAAAATATGCATATATAATATATGTATATATAGCATTTCATTTACTGTACATATTAGTATATATATGCATACTCTCTCTATATATATATATACATACACAGTATTTCAGTGCATATTGTTTAACAAGGGAATAAGTTAATCACAGTAATCCTGCCTTTATCTAACATTGTCAAACAATAGAATGATCCAAATGAATGACTTTTTCCATATTAAATGGAAATCTTCCCTGTGCTAGGAAGTCCAAGTGAAAGGGGAAACTATTAGTCCTAACATCATCTCTCATACATAAGTAATCAAGGACCTACTTATATCAGGTGTTCAAATAATATTTGTTTAAGGAACTACCTGGGTAAGGAGCATTAGAAAAGATAGGTAAGTGAGATAGCATCAGCCATCACATTTAATTTCACCTTTAAAATAACATTGCAAAGTAAGTGGAATTATAACTAAATTATATTTGAGAAAACTAAAGCTCAGAGAGTTTACTTAATTTGCACTTAGGCTGCAGAGTGCCTGAAAAGATACTCAGTTAGCAGAGACAAACAAGTTATAATGAATAACAACTACCACAACCTAGCTTTAAGGATTGTATTAAACCAGCAACTTTGTAAAACACATGGAGGACAACAACTTTATTTTCTGTAATTAGTCCATATCCTCATGTGTTGGTACTCTTCTAAAATTTCTTCTCCAGATTTATACCTGCTATTTTATGCCTCTGTTCTGGAATGCTTCCCCTGCCTTGCCCCAACCCTAACCCGTCTGTATAGCAGACAAACACCTATCTGTCCTTTAAGGCTCAATTTAAAGTTGCCTTGTCCGTCCACCAGCAGACATAACTGGATATTCTCTCTCTGTTCAGACACCGAAAATCCTCATTATATTGTATTATACTTATTTGTTTACTTAACTACCTCCCTACCTTACCATCTCTGAGCAATTGAACATGGACATTAGTCCAGCTTACTGATACTTTAAGTGTGGTTTACTGACCAGCTATTAGCATTATCTACAAACTTATTAAAAAGACGGGCGGATCATGAAGTCAGGAGTTCGAGACCAGCCTGGCCAATATGGTGAAACCCCATCTCTACTAAAAATACAAAAAATTACCCGGGCATAGTGGTGCTCACCTGTAGTCCCAGCTACTAGGGAGGCTGAGGCAGAAGAATCGCTTGAACCCATGAGGCGGAGGTTGCAATGAGCCGAGATCATGCAACTGCACTCCAGCCTGGGCAACAGAGCAAGACTCTGTATCAAAAAAAAAAAAAAGCAAATTCTTGGATCTCACCCCAGACCTACTGAGTCAGAAACTCCAGGATGGGGATAAGAAATTTGGGTTTTAACCAGCCTCAAGTGAACATTAGAGATCTTTCAGCCTACCAAATCTTCACTGTTATCCCTACAAACCTAATTATGACTGCAATCTCTGCTATTTTAAGTATCCAGTGTATAATGGTTTCCAAGTATATAAGAAAGATCATGATCATGATTATACAAAAAAGTTCATAAGCACAATTCAAAAATATTCTGTCTACAAGTTGAAAATTACAAGTTTCATTTTGTGCAGAAAGGTGGTATTAGAATTCATTGACATTAACTTAATTTTTTGAGCATTAATAGAATGTTACAATCTATCAGAACTTTCCCCTACAAAACCACTTGCTTCAGAGATCAAGCCAGCCCACTATTTAACTCTGTTTGCTCTTTGTTCTTTATCTGTATTACAGGTGAATTGGATGCAGAAGAATAGTTTAGTATATTTTGAGGGGCAACTGTCTATTTAGTTACATTTGTTAACCACGCAAAAAGAGAAATTTATTCATGCTGCAGGGCTATTTTAAAGGATAAATGAAATAATGAAATAATGCATTTGAGGCATATTGTAGTCAGCTTTTTTGAGTCCTTAGGCTCTTTAGCTTTCCCAACTGGCTTCTCATCAGACCAATAGGTGCCTGTCTTTCTCAGAGACCCATGATTCCATCATTACTCACATTTTTTAGAAAAACATTTTAAACACCAACTATGTGTCAGGTGTTGTGATATAAAAAACACAGAGTACAGTGGTACATAGACCCCGGTCCCCAAAGAGTGAGTAGGATCAAGGGTTACAAGAGAGACAGACAAGGGCACATAATGATACAGGAATATACAGTACAGAGTGGCTATCCGGGGAAGTCTGGGAAGATATCACGAGGAGGTGACATTTCAGACATTTCATAACTGAAGAGTAAGCCTCAAGTCATAGGCAGATAGGCATTCCAGGCAGTGATACCACAGGGTAGGGAGGCACAGAACAGAGTGTGCAAGGTGTGCTTGGTCAGTGACTAGATTTATCAGTGTGCCTAGGTGATAAACACAGCAGGGAGGGCAGCAGGAAATGAGCATGAAAAGGTAGGCTCTATTAAGAGCTGGCTACTTTGAACTTCATTCTCTATTCCTATTCCTCCTAATCTTTTTTGAGGTCACATAGACTATAAGAATCTGATGAAAGTAAGAATTGTCTTTCCGGAAAGACAGCACAACCATAATGTTTGTTATATAATTTCATGCCCCCAGGGAACCTCTACAAGTCCATGAACTCCAAATAATCATTGCTCTGGACGAAAGGTCAACAAACCCCAGCCTGTTTTTGTAAAGAAAATGTTCTTGGAACACAGCCATACCAGTTTATGTATGACCTATGACTACCATGGCAGAGTTGAATAGTTGCAACGGAGATATAACCCACAAAGCCTAAAAATATTTATAAAAATGTTTGCAAACGTTCTCCCTAGATGATCTGATTAGTAGTCAGAGATCCTTAGTATTTCTCTATTTTAAAGCATCTTGAGAACCTGCTTAATACATTGCAGAAAAGAAGGATCCCAATGCTCCTTCCCTAACAGGTTAATCTTTAACACATTTGTACTTGAATGGGAGCTCAAGCTGAAGTGTAAGATGACAAGTAGGTTTTGAAGGATTAAGTAAATGAGAAAATCTGGAGAGTGTTAAATGCTACAGCAATTGCCCTAGAGAAAAACTGGAGTGGCAAGACAAACTGGTGATCAATAGCAGTACAAATGCTGAAAAGCAGAAATAAAGAAAGGATTAAAGAAAAACTGTTCCTAATTTTTGCCTTAACTGTGGCCAGCACTATACATATTTAGTCAAAGGCTTACGCATAAAGTATGTAGAGTAATAATAATAAATTTTAAAAGATTGCTCTTATTTCGTAGAACCAGCCAAATCTAAAGGATTCAAACCATTTAAAGATTCTCAATCCTTTTGTAGAGAATGTCTCAAAAAAAGAGAATAAGAAAAGAAAATAATTTAATTTAATTAAAATGATGTCCAGTCATAATTCCACCTGATATACACCAATAGTTTCTCTATGGGGGAATCTTTAATGCTGGTAATAATAGGATCATGAACATTTAAATGTATATAAATATATATTTTTCATTTATGTTTATACATTTATTTCCAGAGTGTACAGATTTTACAAGTTTACCTTATCAATAACAGGTTTTGGTTTACTATTTTTAGTTATTTTACATTTATTTAAGCTATTATATTATCTTAGTTATTTTGTCTTATATTTTGCTAATAATTTTATTGTGTGATAATCATGTAATTTGTAAGCCTGGTGATCACAGAGTTCATGTCTTATTTTGTCTTGCTTGGAATACTGCTGAGTGTAGAGTAGGCATTTAATAGACATGAGTCGGTTGGTTGGTTTGATGTCTTAGATATTTAAGGGCGGCTTTTCTAATTTGTTTATGTCTGCATGGCATTTCTTTCATGTTGCCTATTTAACATCTTACTAATCCTAATCATGCTTTTCTTTCTTTTGAATACTAGGTGGTTGTGAATGCACTCATAGGAGCAATTCCTTCCATCATGAATGTGCTACTTGTGTGTCTTATATTCTGGCTGATATTCAGCATCATGGGAGTAAATTTGTTTGCTGGCAAGTTCTATGAGTGTATTAACACCACAGATGGGTCACGGTTTCCTGCAAGTCAAGTTCCAAATCGTTCCGAATGTTTTGCCCTTATGAATGTTAGTCAAAATGTGCGATGGAAAAACCTGAAAGTGAACTTTGATAATGTCGGACTTGGTTACCTATCTCTGCTTCAAGTTGTAAGTGTCCCCTTTCATGAATGCTTGGTATTTTAATAGATATTGGACAAAGGATATAAGTTATTCTTTAAATAGGCTATTAATTATAAATTGAAGATAAAATACTGTGTGGTTTTTAAAACAGTGCCAGTCTTGGCCAGGCGCAGTGGTTCATGCCTGTAATCTCTTCACTTTCGGAGGCCAAGGTGGGCAGATCATGAGGTCAGGAGTTCAAGACCAGTCTGGCCAATACAGTGAAACCCCATCTCTACTAAAAATACAAAAAAATTAGCCAGGTGTGGTGGCAGGCGCCTGTAATCCTAGCTACTTGGGAGGCTGAGGCAGAAGAATCGCGTGAACCCGGGAGGCAGAGATTGCGGTGGGCCAAGATCGCGCCACTGCACTCCAGCCTGGGCTACAGAGCGAGATTCTGTCTCAAAAAAAAAAAAAAAAAAAAAAAAGTGTTGGTCTTTCCTAGAACATATTCCTGCATGAATAAGAAGCATGAGTTCTGTTGCATTTGAGTTATTCATTTATAATTGACTCTTTGGTGTCATGTGGACTCCCATCTTGCACCATTCAAATATTGCTTCAAAAATGAACGTTTTTGGACTTCCTGCTTCACACTATGAAGGGATGAGAGGAACTTCCCACAGGCATGGAGAACCCTTTAAAAAATGGAGAAAAGATGTTTCCTGTCTTATTCATGAAATTTTCCTTCGCCTTTATAAAATAAAAGGCTATGTGCAAAATTCACAGGCAATTGTAACAATTTGGAAATAATTAACTAGGACTAAGATTTAGAATGTTACTTGGGAATATGTCCTTTTTAAAAAAAATCTTTATATTAAATGGACATGTTGAATACAGCAAAACTTACTAGTATTACTTAATAATTGTGGTAACATTAAACAGACAAAACTATGTTTATGGCTATTTTAGAATATGAGCTTAACATTCAAATTCTATTAATGTTATTCTTAAAGGCAACTTTTAAGGGATGGACGATTATTATGTATGCAGCAGTGGATTCTGTTAATGTAAGTATTGATTATCTTAGCACTAAACTTTATTTTTAAAAGCTTCTTAGTTTATTTCAGTGATTTCCACACTATAACTTCATGAAGCCCTTGGGACTCACACAGACAATGAAGAACATCCGCCTTATAGTAGCCTAGTGGTTGTGAGTACAGCAGTTGGAGATAGAGCCTGATTCAAATTCTAGCTGTACCACATCATCCAAGCTCTACAACTGACTTTGGGCAAATTACCTTACCTTCTTGAGACTTAGTTTATTTGTCTAATCTATAATTTAATGAATCTATCATTTGTCTAATAAATGTCTATAATCATCCAATGCCTACTCCATAGTGTTGTGAGGACCCAACAAGAAAATAGAAGCAGAGCACTTAGTGCAGGCTGGCATTACTAAATGCTCAGTAAATATTCACTTATCAAAATAAAAATAAAATAATTTTAATGTACAGCTTTTACTCTTTTTACATTTTAAAACACGTTGGATGAGTTTATGTGAAATCAGTTCCATGCTAAGAAACTTTAATGATTACTCTCTAGGTAATATTTTTACAAAATATTACCTTTTACAAATAATAAATAAATTTGTAAATATTACTTTTACAAATAATAAAGACATATTTGGAATCAAATGAAAATACATGGCAAAATGTATATAAATATGATAATGTCTTGTTTACAGTACTTTTGGAAATAACATACACATAGTATGTCACTTAAGTTATTGAATTTTCCTACCAATATGAGCGAAAATATGCATATGATTAAGCCCTTTGTAGTTATTTGAAGATTATATTATTACATAAGTATGTAATAAATTAAATAGTAAGTATGTAATGAATACATGTTGAATAAATTGTTAAGAGTGATTATGTTAAACCTCAACAATGCTACGGCTTCTTAAATCCTATGTTTACCTGGGATAGCACTATTTGAATTACCTTGTCAAACCATGTGAAAAAGAAAATAATGAATGTTATTGTCCATATAATGCTAACTTTTGTAAATTTTATAGGTAGACAAGCAGCCCAAATATGAATATAGCCTCTACATGTATATTTATTTTGTCATCTTTATCATCTTTGGGTCATTCTTCACTTTGAACTTGTTCATTGGTGTCATCATAGATAATTTCAACCAACAGAAAAAAAAGATAAGTATTTCAAATATTTTTCATTGCAATGAAAGGGATGAACAATTATTTTCCAAAAAAGATCATGTAAAGTTTAACTTGATATCAATTCATGATTAGTTTTATTAGAACTTCATTTATTTTTCAAATAATTGACTAGTATACAATTACAAATATGCTTAATCTTATTCATTTTTGCACAGAAAACAATTTTCTAAATAATAGGTTCTGGCTAACCTATGATTTAGGTTAAACCCATAGGTTTTGAGCAATATATCAACTAATCTGTTCTTTCCAATGTTTCCTATAGACGATTGAATAATTAAGAAAAATCAATACACTATTTACTCAAAATACATTTTATAAGTAGTTACATATTTTATTTTGTGTGATATATATTGGGTTGGAGCTTGGGGGAGACCAACGTAAGATACGGTTCCTGAGCTCAAGGAGTTTATATCATAGCAGAATAAATAATACAGGTAATGAAAATTAAGATTTGTTGAATACTGTAATTTGGAGAGTCTTCTGAAATTTTTAATTAATTAATCTTCACATCAACCGTATTAGTTTCTTTGACCTACAAGAACAGGATAATACAAACCTGATGGCTTAAAACAAGAGAAATATATTCTCTCACACTTTTTGAGGTTAGAAGTCCAAATTCAAAGTGTCAGCAGGTCCATGTTCTCTTTAAAGCTTCTAAGGAAGTATATTTTATTGCCTCTTCCAGCTTCTGGTAGCCCAGGTGTTTCTTGGTTTATGGCAACAGAACTCCAATCTCTCCTTTCATAGTGACATGCCATTTTCCCTCTGTGTGTCTTTCTCCTTTACTAGTAAGGATGCCAGTCACACTGGATTAAGAGCTCACTCCACTCCAGTATGACTTCATCTTAATTACATCTGCAACCACATTATTTTCAAATATTATTTTCAAATAAGGTCACATTCTGAAGTGCTAAGGGTTAGAACTTATATGTACCTTCTTAGGGCACACAATCCAACCCATAACATCAATCACAAAAGGTATTATTACAGAGTCTCTTTCATAAATGAGGAAAGGCACACAGAGGTTAAGTGACTTACCCAAGGTCATATATCGAGTATGTGATGAAGGTTAGATAGAGTCAGTAGTAAATTCGATTTATCTTGTACTCTATTAAACTCCCTACTATGATCTATCCCCAAATACTATAATCATGATAAATACAATAAGAAAAATTAACAAGCACAAAAAATATACATGACAGTCAGAGTAAAAATAGATGCTGCTATAGAATGGTTTATGAAATATGTGACAATTGAGAATGCTTTGGAAGGTGGGAAAGTAGGCATGTAGTAACTGAGAGGCAAAAGAATGGCTAAGCCACATGGAAGGAAACAGAAATGAATGAGCAAATGAATTTTGTTGATAAAAGAGGCAGTAATTCAGGGGGGATAGCAATGCTTTCGGTTTTGAAGAAATTTAAGATTTGGAGAAATAGTAAAAGATGAGGTTTTGACCTGCCTGAGAGTAGATATAAAAAGCCATATTAGACCTTTTTTAGTAGCAGCTGGTGTTTCATTCATATATGTTGAGTAGGGAAGAACATGGAAGCAGGAGATTGATGTTTATTAAGACTCCATGATATGTCAGATCCTGTGTAAAATACTTCCAACAAAATTGTAGTCAAATTTTACAACAAATCTAAAAGACATAGTATCCTCATTTAACCTCTCAGAAAAATTATCTTATTTGCAAATGAGGTGACAGCTAAAAAGTAGTTTCATTATGGATCTAGCTCCAGAATTGCTTTTCTAGAGTCTGAGACTGAGCTTTAAAAAAAATTAATCTAGCAGTGATGCACAAAATGACTAGGGAAAGACCAAAGACTATTTCAGACCCTGCTTGACCTGCCACCTGGACCACACTTAGTCTCCAAATTAGTCCTGTGTGGCAATGGAGAATAGGAAATATGTTCCATTAAAACATTTTAGAGGGTAGAATCTACAGTATTGCTTGTGATTTGAAAGATATAAAGGAGTCTAACTCTGGAGTTTCTTGTCAACTAACTGAGATACTCTGGTTGTGGTACCACCTATACAAAAAGAGATCTTTGGAAACTAAATGGTAGAATTACAAAAGAGAATAATAATTTCGGGTCTGGCTTAGCATCTAAGAAGACAGATGTTCATGTACCAAAATGTCATTAGTGTACATGATTGACTATTCACAAGTAGACAAAAATTTAGTAAATATTGCATTATTTATCCTGACATTTACAAATACAGATGTTTATTTTTAAAGATTTTTAAATCTCATGTTCCATTTTACATTTTATAAAGTGTACCCTTATTTTCAATTTATTTTTCTCAACTTAAGCATTATATATACATATATGTAATATATAAGCACACACAAGTAATTCCTCAGTCTTCCCTGCATAGGATAAATTAAACATGTCTAGAAAGAGCAGTATGAGCATGAATAAAACAGCCAACATCCAATTGACTTTAATCTTCCTGCTTGTTAATGTTATTCTTACAACAACATTTCTACTGCAGGAAGTAAAATAGAATGGGTTGATACTATCACCACTAAAGTCAGGAAAGAGTTACTGATTTAAAAGCATCAAAAACTCATATCCTCTATCATTCTTCCAGTATTTCATCTTACAATCTAAGTATAGCTTTTATTTTCTGACCTTTTCTGAATGATTTAGAATTTCTTTCCACTCTTCCCTGAAAAAACATGACCAACACTTCAATTAGTTAACACATGCTACGTAGAAGTACGTAGTAGATGCTTTGTGATGAACTCATTTATTCCAAAGGAAAAAAACAAATGAAAGTGGTATCCTTTTCTTTGCCTTTCCTAATTTTAATTATTATGGTAAGGAAACTTAATATGAGATCTACCTGCTCAACAAAATTTTTAAGTATACTATATATATTGTTAACTATAGTTACAAAGTACTACAGGAAGTCCCTAGAACTTATTCATCTTGCATAATTGAAACTTTATTCCTACTGAATAGCAATTCTCCATTTTCCCATCCTTTCATGCCCTGGCAATCACCATTCTTCTCTGTTTCCATGTGTTTGACTATTTTAGTTACTTCACAGAAGTGGAATTATGCAATATTTTTTCTGTGACTTCACTCAGCATAAATTTATCCAGGTTCATTCAAGTTGTTGCATATGGCAGGATTTCCTTCTTTATAAGGCTGAATAGTGTGTGTTTGTGTGTGTGTGCACACGCACACGCAGGTATACAAATACCACATTTTCTATCCCATCATTCATCAATAGACATTTAGATTGTTTTCATATTTGGATATAGTAAATAGTGCTGAAGTGAACATGGAAGTGTGGACTCTGAGATCCTGAGTTCAAATTTTTAAAATATGCTCAGATGTGGCATTGCTAGATCATACGGTAGTTATATTTTTAATTTTTTCAGGAACTTTCATACTGTTTTCTATGGCAGCTACATCATTTTACATTCCAACAATGTACAAATGTCCTAATTTCTCCATATCCTTGCCAATACCTATTATCTTTTGATTTGGGTGCTTTTTGTTTTTGTTTTTGGTAATAGCCATCCTAGCAGGTATGAGATGATATCTCATTACAGTTTTTTGTTGTTGTTTGTTTGTTTGTTTGTTTTTGAAGGAGTCTCACTCTGTCACCAGGCTGGAGTGCAGTGGTGTGATCTCGGCTCACTGCAACCTCCAACTCCCTGGTTCAAGTGATTCTCCTGCCTCAGCCTCCCAAGTAGCTGGGATTACAGGCATGTGCCACCATGCCCAGCTAATTTTTGTATTTTTAGTAGAGATGGGGTTTCACCATTTTGGCCAGGATGGTCTTGATCTCCTGACCTCATGATCCACCCACCTTGGCCTCCCGAAGTGCTGGGATAACAGGCATGAGCCACTGCACCCAACCCTGATTACAGTTTTTATTTGAATTTTCTGATGATTACTGATATTGAGCATCTTTTCATATACCTGTTGGCCATTTGCATGCCTTCTTAAGTTGCAGGAGTTCACTATATATTTTGGATATTAACCATTTATTAGATATATAGTTGGAAATATTTCCTCCCATTCTGTAGGTTGCTTTTTCACCCTCTTGAATGCTTCCTTTTTTTCCCAAAGCTTTTTAGTTTGATATGGTCTCAATTGTCTATTTTTGCTCTTGTTTGAATTTTGGAGTCATTTCCAAGAAATCATTGTCAAGAACAGTATCATGAAGCTTTCCTGCTATGTTTTCTTCTACGAGTTTTACAGTTTTCAGGTCTTAGGTTTAAGTGTTTAATCTATTTTGAGTTTATTTTTGTGTATGGTATAAGAATTCAATTTTATTTTTTTATATGTGAATATCCAGTTTTTCCAATATCATTTGTTGAGTGGCCTCTTTTCTATTGTGTATTCTTGGCACCCCTGTTGAATATGAGTTAAGTATTTATGCATGGGTTTATTTCTGGGCTCTCTATCCTGTTTCCTTGGCCTATATATTTGTTTTATGCCAGGACCATACTATTTTAATTGTTGTAGCTTTGTTATACATTTTGAAACGAGGACCTGTGGGGACTGGGTGCAGTGGCTTATGCTTATAATCCCAGCTACTTGGGAGGCTAAGGCTGGAGGATCACTTGTGGCCGAGAGTTTGAGACCAGCCTGGGCAAGATGGAAAGACTCCTTCTCTACAAAGATATTAGAAAATTAGCCAAGCATGATAGCACACACCTATAGTCCTAGCTACTTAGGAGCCTGAGGTGGGAGGATCACTCAAGCCCAAGAATATGAGGCTGCAGTGAGCTATGATCATGCCACTGCACTCTGGACTGGGCAACAGGGTGAGATCTTCTCTCTCAATAAATAAATAAATAAGAAATGAGAAAATGTGATTCTTCCACTTTGTTCTTTTTTCTTAAGATTGCTTTGGCTATTCAGGGTCTTTTGTGGTTCCATATGAATTTTAGGATTTTTTTTTATTTTAGTAAATAATGCTATTGGGATTTTGATATGTACTGTATTGAATGCACAGATCACTTAGGGTAGTATGGGCATTTTAACAATATTAAGTCATTTAATTTGTGAATACTGGATCTTTCCATTTATTTGTGTCTTCTTTAATTTCCTTCATGAACATTTTGTAGTTTTCAGTGCATACATTTTCAATGCCTTGGTTAAGCATATCCTAGGTATTTTATTTCTTTTGATGTTATCATAAATGGGATTTCTTTCCTAATCTTCTTTTCAGATTGTTTATCGTTAGTGTATAGAAACACAGGTGATTTTTGTATGTTGATTTTATATCCTTCAACATTTAGTAAATTTATTAGTTCTAACAGATTTTCCTGACGTGTGGAGTCTTTAGGGTACTCTCCATATAAGATAATGTCATCTGTAAACACTTTTTTCTTTCAGATTGGGATGTCTTTTACTTGTTTTTCTTGCCTAATTTCTCTGGCTAGGACTTCTAGTGCTGTGTTAAATACAAATGGCAAGAGTAGCCATATTTGTCTTTTTCCTGATCTTACAGGAAAGTTTTTCAGTTTTTCACCATTGAATATGATGTTAGCTGTGGGATATTCAATTAGTCTTTGTTATCATGAGGTATATTTCCTCTGTTCTCATCCATTTGTGCTACTATAACAGAATACCACAGACTGGGTAATTTATAATGAACATAAACCTTATGAGATCACAGTACTGGAGGATGGAAAGTTCATGATTGAGGGGCTGTCTGTTGAAGTCTTATTTGTTGCATCATAACGTGCTATAAGGTATCACATGACACAAAGAGACAGTAAGTGAGAAAAGGAGGCAGAACCTGCCTGTTTATAATGAACTCAATCCTGAGATAACAGTATTAATGCATTAAAAGGGTAAAATTCTCATAATTTAAACACCTCTTAAAGGTCTCACCTCCTGATTCTGTCACAATGGCAATTAAATTGCAGCATGAGCTTTGGAGGGGACAAACCTTCAAGTTATAGCAACTTCTATACCTAGCTTTTGTTTTCTTTTTTTAGTTTTTACTGTAAAAGGGTGTTGAAATTTGTCAAATGCTTCTTCTGAATCTCTTTTGATGATCCTGTGATTTTTATCCTTCTCAGATCATGTGGTGTATCACATTATTGGTCTGCATATGTGGAACCATCCTTGCATCCTAGGGATAACTCCCACTTGGTCGTAGTACATGATCATTTAATGGGCTGTTGCATTCAGTTTGCTAATATTTGGATGAAGTTATTTGCATCTATGTTCATCAGGGATCTTGTTCTGTAGTTGCTTTTTTCTTTTTAAAAATTTGTTCATTTTTAATTGACAAAAATTGTGCTTATTTATGGGGTACAAAACAATGTTTTGATCTATATAAACATTGTAGAAAGATTCAATCATGCTAATTAACATAACCATCACTTCACCCACTTATCATTTTTTTGTGGCAAGAAAGTTAAAAAGCTATTCTTTTAGCAATTTTGAAATATACGATACATTTATTTTTTTCATTTCCTAATGTGTGACTTTTTTGACTTTTATTTTAAGTTCAGGGGTACATGTACAGGATGTGCAGGCTTGTTACATAGGTAAACATGTCATGGGGGTTTGTTGTACAGATTATTTCATCACTGAGGTATTAATCCCAGTATGCATTGGTTATTTTTCCTGATCCTCTCCCTCCTCCCACCCTTCACCCTCCCATAGGCCCCAGTGTGTGTTGTTATCCTTTATGTGTCCATGTGTTCTCGTCATTTAGCTCCACTTATAAGTGAGAACATGTGGTATTTGGTTTTCTGTTCCTGCCTTAGTTTACTAATGAAAATGGCCTCCAGCTCCATTCATGTCCCTGCAAAGGATATGATCTCATTTTTTTTAATGGCTACATAGTATTATATGGTATATATTTACCACTTTGTCTTTATCCAGTCTATCGTTGATGGTCATTTGAATTGATTCCATGTCTTTGCCATTGTGAATAGAGCTCCAATAAACATATGTGTGCATGTGTCTTTATAATAGAACAACGTATTTCCCTTTAGGTATATACCCAGTAATGGGATTGCTGGGTTGAATGGTATTTCTGTCTTTAGGTCTTTGAGGAATTGCCATACAGTCTTCCATTATGGTTGAATTAATTTACACTCCCATAAACAGTGTGTAAGCATTCATTTTTTCTCCACACCCTCACCAGCATCTGTTATTTTTTGACTTTTTCATAATAGCCCTTCTGACTGGTGTGAGATGGTATCTCATTGTGGTTTTGATTTGCATTTCTCTAATGATCAGTGACATTGAGCTTTTTTTCATATGCTTGTTTGTTGCATGTGTGTCTTCTTTTCAGAAGTGTCTGTTCATATCCTTTGCCCACTTTTTAATGGGGTTGTTTATTTCTTGTAAACTCATTTAAGTTCCTTATAGATTCTGGATATTAGACCTTTGTCAGATGCATAGTCTGCAAAACTTTTCTCCCATTCTGTAGACTGTCTGTTTACTCTGTTGATAGTTTCTTTTGCTGTGCAGAAGCTCTTTAGTTTAATTAGATCCCATTTGTTAATTTTTGTTTTTGTTGCAGTTGCTTTTGGTGTCTTCATCATGAAATCTTTGCCCATGCCTGTGTCCTGAATGGTATTGCCTAGGTTGTCTTCCAGGGTTTTTATAGTTTTAGATTTTACATTTAAGTCTTTAATCCATCTTAAGATTTATTCCTCTACTCTAAATGAAAAATGTACATCCTTTGATCAACATTTATACTTTCTCCACATCGTCTTCCCCCAGTTCTATGGTAACCACCTTTATACACTGTTTCTGTAATGTTGACTTCTCACTTTTTTATTTTTTATTTATTTATTTATTATTTTACTTTAAGTTCTAGGGTAAATGTGCACAACGTGCAGGTTTGTTACATATGTATACATGTGCCATGTTGGTGTGCGACACCCATTAACTCGTCATTTACATTAGGTATATCTCCTAATGCTATCCCTCCCTCCTCCCCCCACCCCATTTTACATGTAAGTGAGATCATGTGGTATTTGTCTTTCTGTACCTGGTACCTGGCTAATTTTGCTTAGCATAATGTCCTTTAGTTTCATTCATGTTGGGATGAATGACAAAATTTGTTCTTTTAAAGTTTTGTATAGTTGTCCACTGTGCATACCTATCACGTTTTCTTTATTCATTCACCTGTTGATGGGTACAGGTTGCATCTATGGGTTAGTGCAAAAGTAATTGCGGTTTTTGCCATTACTTTTAATTGCAGCAAAAGTAATGGTAAAAACTGCAATTACATTTGCACCAACCTAATATGTCTTGGTTCTTGTAAATAATGCTGAAATGAACATGGGAGTGCAGGTATACCTTCGACATAATGATTTTAATTCCTCTAAAGGAATTAAATATATACCACTATATACCTAGAAGAGGAATTGCTGAATTATATGGTAATTGTATTTGTTTTTGGAACTTCCATGCTATTTTTCTCAAACAGCTGTACTAATTTACATTATCACTAACAACGTATAAGGGTTCCTTTTTCTCCACATCCTCATCAATACTTGTTATCATTCATCTTTTTTGACAACAACCATTCTAAGAGGTGTGAGGTAATATTTCATTGGGATTTTAATTTGCATTTTCCTGATGATTAGAGATGTTGAGCATTTTTTCATATATCTATTGGCCATTCATATCTCTTCTTTCGAGAAATGTCTGTTCAGATTATTTGCCCATTCTACAATTGGTTTATTGATTTTCTAGGTGTTGAGTTGCTTGAGCTTTTTATGTATAATGTTGGATATTAGCCCTTTATCAGATGTATGGTTTGCAGATATTTTATTTCAATCTATGAGCTCTCCCTCCACTCTGTTATTGTTTCATTTGCTGTAAAGAACCTTTTTAGTTTGATCTCATCCAACTTGTCTCTTGTTGTCTTTTGTTACCTGTGCTTTTAGAGTCCTAGCCAAGAAATCCTTGCCTAGATAAATGTCATAGAGCTTTTCTTTTATGTTTTCTTCTAGTAGCTTTATAGTTTCATTTCTTATATTTAAGTCTTCTACTTGTTTGGATTTTTTAAAATATGGTATGAGAAAGGGCCCAATTTCATTCTTTTGCATAAGGAATATTCAGTTTTCCCAACGTCATTTATTGAAGAGATCGTCCTTTCCCCCTTTGTTTATTCTTTGCACCTTTGTTGAAAATCAATTGACTATAAATAATTGGGTTTATTTCTGGGCTTTTTATCCTTTTCCATTAGCCGATATATCTGTGTTTATGCCAATAGCATAGCTTTATATTTTGAAATGAGAGAGTATTGCGCCTCTAGCTTTGTTCTTTTTGCTCAGATTGCTTTGGCCATTTAGCGTCTTTTTTATTTTATTCAAATGTTAGGATTTTTTACTATTCCTGTGAAAACTGACATTAGAATTTTGATAGGGATTTCATTGAATCTGTAGATTATTTGGGGTAGTACGGACATTTTAACAATATTAATTCTTCCAACACATGAACATGAAATATATTACAATTTATTTGTGTCTTCCTCAGTTTTTTTTAATCAACTTGTAGTTTTCAGTGTACAGATCTTTGACTTTCCTGGTTAAATTTACTTCAAAGTATTTTATTTATTTATTTTGATGCTGTTTTAAATAGGTTTCTTAATTTCTTGGTTGGATACCTCATTGTTAATGTATAGAAATGCTACTGATTTTTCTATGTTGATTTTGCAAACTGCAACTTTACTGAATTTATGTATCAGTTTTAACAGTTCTCGGTAGAGTGTGCAGGGTTTTCTACATATAAAGATCATGTCATTAGCAAACAGAGATAATTTTATTTCTTGCTTTCTTACATGGATGTCTTTTATTTCTTTTTCTTGCCTAATGGCTATGGATGGGATTTCTAATACTATGTCAAAAAGAAGTGGTAACAGTCAATATCCTTGTCTTGTTCCTGATCTTAGAAGAAAAGCTCCCAACTTTTCAGTTTTTGCATAATGTTAGCCGTGGACTTGTCATATATGGCTTTATTTTGTTAAGGTACATTCCTTCCATATCTACTTTCTTGAGATTTTATTATGAATATATGCTGGATTTTATCAAATGCTTTGTCTGCATCTAGTAAGATGATCATATGATTTTTGTTCTTATTTTGTTAATGTAGCATATCACATTTATTGATTTATGTATGTTTAACCATTTTTGCATCCCTCAGATAAATCCCAAGTAATCTTGGTGAATGATGTTTTAAATGTGCTAGGGAATTCAGTTTGCTAGTATTTTGTTGAGAATTTTTGGATCTATGTTCATCAAGAATATTGGCCTGCAGTTTTCTTTTCTGGTAGCATACTCTTAGAGTTTTCATATCAGTATAATACTGGCCTCATAAAATGAGTTGGACCTCCTTTTCAATTTTTTGGAAGAATTTGAGAAGAATTCATATTACTTCTTTAAATAGAATTCACCAGTGACCTTTTCCTTTTTTTTTTTTTGGATAGGAGACCTAATTTATTACTGATCTATTTTCTTTATCCAGTATTGGTTTGTTCAGACGTAATATTTCTTGCTGATTTAGTCTTGGTAGGTTGCGTGTTTCTAAAGATTAGTTCATTTCTTCTAGGTTATTCAATTTGATGGTGTATGGTTGTTCACATTAATAGTTTATGATTCCTTGTATTTACGTTATCAGTGTTAGTCTCCCTTGTTTCATTTCAGATATTGTTTGAGTTGTCTTTTTTCCCTTGGTTAGTCTAGTTAAAGGTTTTTCAATTTTATCTTTTCAAAAAAACAACTTTTTAGTATTTGCTTTGTTTATTTCTATCCTTATCTTTGTTATTTTCTTCCTTCTGCAAAGTTTGGGGATATTTTGTTCTTCTTCTTTTTCTAATCTCTAAGATGTAATATTAGGTTGTTTATTTGAGATTTTCCTTCTTTCTTTAATGTAGGTATTTATGACTATAAATTTTTCTCTCAGGGCTTCTTTTTTCACATTCCATACTATTTGTTATCTTGTGTTTCCATTGTCATTGATCCCAAAATATTTTCTGTTTTTCCATATAATTTCCTCTTTGACCCATTGGTTGTTCAGGAGCATGTTGTTTAATTTCCACATAATTATGAGTTGTTCAAGGTTATTCTTATTGACTTCTAGTTTCATGTCATCATGAACAGAAAAGGTGCTCGATATGATTTTAATCTTCTTAAATTTGTTAAAACTTGTTTTGTGGCCTAACATGTGATCTACCCTGGAGAGTGTTTCATGTGATTTGAGAAGAATATGTATTTTGTTGCTGTTGGATGAACTGTTCTATAAATATCTGTTAGATCTATTGGATTGAAGTGTAGTTCAAGCCTTCCTCTAATAAGAGACTGCATAAATTATGTCAGGAGCAAGCCAGGGAAGAAGCCACCCTCCTGTTCTTGGTGGTAGAGACCTTCCACCTCTTTTAACAGAAAGACTGTAGAGTTGGGATTGTCTCTGGAGGAAGCCAGGGAAGAAGGCATAGGGAATGTTATTCCTCTTGTTTAGGCTGAAGAAGGTTTATTCTTCATTTGCTATGTAGATTTCCAAGTACTGGAAGAGGCCAGAACCACAGGGAGCGGCTGGAAAACGTGCAGCCTAATGGTTTCCATGGGGAAGTTGGAAGATGGTCTGATTCCAGGAATTAAAGCTTCTGAGAGTGCTCAGGCAGTTCAAAACCCCCCATTGTTTTTTGTACTTGAGAGAAAACTCCAGTGGCTTATCTCTGCCATTCCTCAAGCATGGTGATCTAAAAGCCAAGCTCTGTGTCAGGGACTATAAAAGTTGGGTTCTACAAAATGGAAAACTAAGGCAATTATGAAGATGATTTTATAATATAGTTCATATCTTCTCTCTTTCCACTCTAGAAAAAGCATTTTCTAGAAATAAATACATTTCCTCAAATTAAAAAAAAAGTTGGGTTCTATATGTGTGCTATAGTTTCTCAACCCTTGGGAAGTAGCTGCAAATTTAGTTTTCTTCCCAAATGTAAGGCGCTGTGCTCAGGGTGGGGTTAGTGCATGAGTGTCTTTCCACTTTTTCTACCCATTTTAATACGGATATTTTCTGTCCTCTGGTGTGTATGAGTTTTTCTACTGGATTCTGGGTTTCTCTGGAGAGAATTGATCCATGTGTATGTAAATGTTTACTTGGTATGTCCGTGAGAGAAAAAATAGTCATAAACCTCCTATTCCACAATGTTGCTGAAGTCACTTCCTTCAAAAGCTGTAATTTTCTTTTCTTACAGTGTCTTTGTCTGGCTTTGATATGAGAGTAATTCTGGCCCCATAAAATGACTTTCGAAGTGTTCTTTCCTCTTCAAAGTTTTAAGAGAGTTTGAGAAGAATTAATGTTGATTCTTCTTTAAATGTTTGGTTAGACTTCTCCAGAGAAGCCATCTGGTCCTGTATATTTCTTTTTTGGGAGTTACTATCATTATCATTATTATTATTATTATTATTGGTTCAATTTGTCTATTCAGTTATTCTATTTCCTCATGATTCAGTCTTTGTAGGTTGTATATTTTTGGAATTTACCTATTTCTTCTAAGTTATCCAATTTGTTGGTGTATAATTGTTCATGGTAGTCTCTTTGATCCTTCTTATTCCCATAAAATCAGCTGTAATTTCTCCTCTTTCATTTCTGGTTTTACATATTTGAGTCTTCTATCTTTTTTCTTAGTTATCCTAGCTAAGGATTCGTCTATTTTATCTTTCAAAAAAACCAACTCTTAGTTTTGTTGACTTTTTCTATTGCTTTTCTATTCTCTATTTCACTTACTTAGCTCTACTATTTATTATTTCCTTCCTTTTGCTAATGTTGGGCTTAGTTTGTTCTTTTTCTAGTTCCTAGACACGTAAATCTATATTGTTTATATGAGATCTTTCTTTTTATAGTGTAGACATGTATCTCTATAAGATTTGCTTTTTTTACTGATTTCGCTGCATCTCATAAATTTTGGAAATTGTGCTTTCATTTTTGTTTGCTTCAAGATACTTTTAAATTTTCCTATTGATTTTTTTCTTTGACCCATTGCTTTTTCAAGAGAGTGTTGTTTAATTTCCACATATTTGTGAATTTTTCAGTTTTCCTTCTATTACTGACTTCCAGTTTCATTCCATTGTGGTCATAAAAGATATCTGGTATGATTTCAAACTTCTTACAGTTGTCAAAACTAACTTCATGACCTGATATGTGATCTATCCTGAGAATATTCCGTGCACACTTGAAAAGATGGTGTATTAAGATGCTGTTGGGTAGCATATTCTGTGTGATTGTGATCCATTTGGTCTATAGCATTGTTCAAATCCACAGTTTGTTTATAGATTCCATATCTGGCTGTTCTGTTCATTATTGCAAGTCGGGTGTTGATGTATCCTACTGTTATGGTGTTGCTGCATGTTTATCCCTTCAGATCTGTCAGTGATTGCTTTATGTATTTACATGCTTTGATGATGGATTCACATATATTTATAATTGTTATATCTTCATGATGAACTAACTCTTTTATCTTATTTTATGACCTACTTTGTCTCTTGTGACAGTTTTTTATTTAAAGTCTATTTTGGCTGATATAATTACAGGGTGTCCTCTGTATCTGTAGGTTTTACATCTGTAGATTCAGCCAATGCTGATTGAAAACACTGTATTCATGGAATGTGAAATCCACAGATACAGAGGGTCAAATTTTTTTATCCACAGGTCCTGCAGGGCTGACTGTGGGACTTAAGCATCCTCAATTTTGGTATCCCTTGGGGTTCTGGAACCATGACCCTGTAGATACTAAAGGACAACTGCATAGCCCATTGCTCTTTTTTGGTTACCATTTCTACAAAATGTATCTTTTTTATCAATTAACTTTCAAACTACGTTTTCTTAAATCTGAAGCGAGTATCTGAAGACAGCATATAACTGGATCTTGTTTTCATAAATCTATGCAGCCATTGTAGGTCTTTTGATTGGGAAGTTTAATCCATTTGTATTTGAAATAATCATTGGTAGGTAAGGACTTACTATTGCCTTTTTGTTAAATTTTTCTGTTTTGTAATTTTTTTCTGTCTTTTTCTCTCTTAACTGTCTTCTTTTGTGATTGGTTGATATTTTATTGTGATATGCTATGATTTCTCTTTTTTATTTCTGTATTTTTACATGGATTTTCCTTGTGGTTATCATGAGGCAATCACAAATATCTTATAATAGTCTACTTTAAGCTGATAACAACTTCAATCATACACCAAAAATCTTCACTTTTAATACCTCCCTCACGCTTTTTGCTATAAATGTCACAATTTACATCTTTTTATAATGTGTTTCTACAAACACATTTTTGTAATTTTAGTTATTCTTAATTATTTTGACATTTAACTTTTATATTAGAATTATAAATGATTTATATAATACTATTAGAGTATTACAGTATTCTCCATTTGTCTATGTATTTACCTTTACTAGTGAGATTTGTGCTTTCATATGCCCTTGTGTTGCTCTTTACCATGCTTTCGTTTCAACTTGAAGAACTCACTTTAGCGTTTCCTATAAGATAACTCTAGTGGTGATGAACTCCCTCAGCATTTGTTTGTATGAGAAAGTTTTTATCCTTCCTTAATTTTAAAGGACAGTTTTTCCAGGTATATTATTCTTGGTCAGCAGTTTTCTTCTTTAAGTATTTTGAATATATACTTTCACTTTATTTGCTCTTTTAAAGTTTCTGCTGAGAAATCTGCTGTTCATCTTATGAGAGCTCTTTTGTACATGACAATTCAGTTTTTTCTTGCTGCTTTCAAACTTCCCTTTCACTTTTGGCAATTTGATGATATTATGTCTCCAGTGGAGACTTTTTTTTCTTTTTTTCTGAGATAGAGTTTTGCTGTGTTGCCCAGGCTGGAGTGCAGTAGTGTGATCTTGGCTCACTGCAACTTCCAACTCCTGGGTTCAAGCAGTTCTGTCTGCCTCAGCCTTCTGAGTGGCTGGGATTATAGGCACCCGCCACCACGCCCAGCTAATTTTTGTAATTTTTGGTAGAGATATGGTTTTGCCATGTTGGCCAGGCTGGTCTTGAACTCCTGACCTCAGGTGATCCACCCCCACTCAGCCCCCCAAAGTGCTGGGATTACAGGTGTGAGCCACCACGCCCAGCCGAGACTTCTTTAGATTTGTCCTATTTGGGATTCTTTGAATTTCCTAAATTTAGGTGTTCATATCTCTCCCCAAATTTGAACATATTTTAGCCATTTTAAAAATATTTTTACACCCCTTTCTGCCTTCTCTTTCTGTGATTTCATAATGTATATATTGTTCCACTTAATGATGTCCCATAAATCTTCATTCATTTTTCTTTTTTATTTCTTCTTGCTCCACTGACTGGATAATTTTAAATGATCTACCTTTTTATTTTTTATTTTTTGGTGTCCATCTTTTGAGGGTTTTTTTATTTTATTTTTTATTTTTTAATTTTTATTTTGTATTATACTTTAAGTTTTAGGGTACATGTGCACAACGTGCAGGTTAGTTACATATGTATACATGTGCCATGTTGGTGTGCTGAACCCATTAACTCATCATTTAACATTAGGTATATCTCCTAATGCTATCCCTCCACCCCCTCCCCCCACCCCACAACAGGCCCCAGTGTGTGATGTTCCCCTTCCTGTGTCCATGTGTTCTCATTGTTCAATTCCCACCTATGAGTGAGAACATGCAGTGTTTGGTTTTTTTGTCCTTGCGATAGTTTGCTGAGAATGATGGTTTCCAGCTTCATCCATATCCCTACAAAGGACATGAACTCATCATTTTTTATGGCTGCATAGTACTCCATGGTGTATATGTGCCACATTTTCTTAATCGAGTCTATCATTGTTGGACATTTGGCTTGGTTCCAAGTCTTTGCTATTGTGAATAGTGCCGCAATAAACATACGTGTGCATGTGTCTTTATAGTCACATGATTTATAATCCTTTGGGTATATACCCAGTAATGGGATTGCTGGGTCAAATGGTATTTCTAGTTCTTGATCCCTGAGGAATCGCCACACTGACTTCCACAATGGTTGAACTAGTTTACAGTCCCACCAACAGTGTAAAAGTGTTCCTATTTCTCCACATCCTCTCCAGCACCTGTTGTTTCCTGACTTTTTAATGATCGCCATTCTAACTGGTGTGAGATGGTATCTCATTGTGGTTTTGATTTGCATTTCTCTGATGGCCAGTAATGATGAGCATTTTTTCATGTGTCTTTTGGCTGCATAAATATCTTCTTTTGAGAAGTGTCTGTTCATATCCTTTGCCCACTTTTTGATGGGGTTGTTTGTTTTTTTTTTTGGTTTGTTGATTCTTTCTCCAGTTTGATCAAGTCTGCTATTGAACCCTCTAGGGAGTTTTTTAGTTCAGTTATTGTATTCTTCAATTCCAGAGTTTTTATTCATATTTGACGTTTATTTTTTTGCGTGTGTAGTTTCTGTCCCTTCATTGATATCCTCATTGTGTTCATGTATCATTTTCCTGATTTTGTTTAGTTGTCTATCTCTGTTCTCTGGTATTTTGCTAAACTTCATTAGGATAATTATTTTGAATTCTTTTGAAGAGAGATATAAATCTCTGTTTCTTTAGGGTCAGTAACTGGATTTCTTTTATCCCTTTTTGTTGTTTCCCTAATTATTTGTGTTCCTTGTGCTTTGCATTGGTGTCTGTGCATTGGAAGAATAGCCACCTGTCAGTCATCTGACGCAATGTCACAAATGACACAAAACAGCCACCAGGATTTATAGACTGACTTTGACAGAGAAAAACCTTTGCCAATCAGCCTGGCTAGAGATACTGAGAGTCTCTCAAACAGCTAATCTACCTTCCCCTTTTCCTATGTTTGTAGCTGTATCAATTATTCTAATCATACTGGTTCTTTCAGTGCTCCATATGAGGCAAGAGTGAAACTGGACCCTAGTGCAGCACACTGAACGGCAAGGACATTTGATATGCTCCACTCCTCTCCCTCCCTTGAAAGTGGTATCTTGATGCAAATGAATAAATTAGCCCCTAGAACAGGTGGATAAATTGTTTCAAACCAAGTAACAGGATACTGGCACAGTTGTGATTGAAATACCTGTTTGATTTGAAACCCCATATCTTTTCCACAATGCAATGTTGCCACTTACTGCTTTTTAACTTCAATAATTTGATCAAAGCTTATGGCTCTATCAACAACCCATGCCTCTTTCTAATAACCAACCCAATTTTACTCGTTTTTCCAACTATTCATCATCCTCATAGGTACTTTTTTCACCTCTAATGATTTCATGTGAAATTAGTTTTTAATAATCATAAAACATACTACTGACTATTAGAACAAAAGTCATTAATGAGTTCAAGCTATAAAAAGGAAGATTACATGATATAGTTATACAAATATATAATTACATATTTGAGCAACTATGGAGGAAATTTTAACAATAACCCCATTTCATTAACTCCAATCTTATCAGGAAGGTTAATAAGAACAACAGTAATAGTAACTAAAATTTAATGAAGACTTACCATGTGCCAGATATTATGCTAAGTATTCTTCATATGTTACCTCAATTTATCTTCTCAGCAAACACAAATGCAGTGACTACTCTTATAATGATGAGGTGGTTTTACTTAAAGAATTAAGAAACTTACCCAAGGACAAAAGAAAGGACTTGAGCAAAGATGATCTGACACCAGAAGTGAAGTGTATTGCTGTGTAATGCAGACTCGATGTAGATTGTAACATAGAAAAAAATTAGCCTGACTTACAGAATTCCTTCCACCTAGGTTTTAAAGGGGTACATTTTGCACAAGGCCTAAATAAGCTATAGGAAAACAAAATACCCACACAAGTTTCTCTATTGAAGTAATTCATAATCTTCTATTAGTTTTATCCCATTCTTTATCATATTGACAAACCAGGCTATCATTAGGGGAAAACAAAATCTGTTACTTTGATTTTCTCCTCAAAGTTGGAGTTTTCTCCTCAGTTTTTCTCCAGCTTCTTCTGTTAAGTTCTTGGCATGCTGTAATATTCAGTCCCCATTAATGAACAATAAAGGATCTGGGCTTCTCTTGACATTGACATGAAGTCTCTCTCTCTCATGCCTTGTCAGTAGGTGAGATGAATATGAAAATTACATAAAGACTGCATATTAAATAGAGAAAAGCTGAATTAAAACACTCTAAGGTGGCTGGATATGGTGGCTCACGCCTGTAATCCCAGCACTTTGGGAGGCCAAGGCTGGCCAGGAGTTCAAAACCAGACCAGCCAACATGGCGAAACCCTGTCTCTACTAAATATACAAAAATTAGCCTGATGTGGTGGCATGCACCTGTAATCCCAGCTACTTGGGAGGCTGAGACATGAGAATTACTTGAACCCAGGAGGTGGAGGTTGCAGTGAGCCAAGATGGTGGCACGGCACTCCAGCCTGGGCCTCAGAGCAAGACCCCCTCAAAAACAACAACAAAAACACTCTAAGGCAGAAAGGGAAGTCTGGTTAACATTAGGTATTTGATGAATAAGAAAATTCAGTATAATGGGAAGCTTCCCATTCAACAGCAAACAATTAAAAAAATAAGTAAATAAGAGGAAGCTGAATATTACCAAATCCAAGAGAATAAAGGGAAACCATAACCAGGTCATTTTTAACTCCAGCACCCTACAAGTTAAGTAATGATCTCAGAACTATAAATCCTTGAAAATAAATTCTTAATTATATGGATTATACTAATTTATGCTGTGACTAAAAAAGGTGAAATTATAGACTAATGTAGAATATACATAAATCTGTAAAACTTACAGCTAACTTAAGAAATTAGCAGAGAACAAAGGGAGCAACTGAAGCTTCTAGCCTCCTTTGTAAGATTTAGGCTTTTCCAGTCAAAAACCTCATTTAGATGTTATGTTATTTACTGTTGAATTTTAAAAGTTATATTTTCTTTTACATAATCAATTGGAAAGTCCTTCAGTTTGGGTCTGATGATTGATAACTTCCTCAGTACCTAGAAATCTATCAAGCATAATGTTGACATCCAAAAAAGTGTTTATGTTGAAATCCTTTATTTAGAATTAAAAAGGTAGTCAAAGAGTTTCTTCAAATAGAGATATAGAAATGTATATTATTGTTTTAGTTTATATTCATTTTTCTGTAAAGGAATAATGGTATATTAAAATGAATATAAAATTAATACAATTTTGGTTATTGTATGTAGCCCCTATTCTTTCTTTACTATTATACTTTAAGTTCTAGGGTACATGTGCACAACGTGCAGGTTTGTTACATAGGTATACACGTACCATGTTGGTTTGCTGCACCAATCAACTCATCATTTACATTAGGTATTTCTCCTAACGTAATCCCTCCCAAAGCGCCCCACCCCCTAACAGGCCCTGGTGTGTGATGTTCCCCTCCCTGTGTCCATGTGTTCTCATTGTTCAACTCCCACTTATGAGTGAGGTCTAGTTTTCCGTCCTTGTGATATTTTGCTGAGAATGATGGTTTCCAGCTTCATGCATGTCCCTGCAAAGGACATGAACTCATCCTTTTTTATGGCTGCATAGTATTCCATGGTGTATATATGCTACATTTCTTTATCCAGTCTATTATTGATGGATATTTGGGTTGGTTCCAAGTCTTTGCTATTGTGAATAGTACTGCAATAAATATACGTATGCATGTGTCTTTATAGTAGCATGATTTATAATCCTTTGGGTATATACCCAGTAATGAGATTGCTGGGTCAAATGGTATTTCTAGTTCTAGATCCTTGAGGAATCATCACACTGTCTTCCACAATGATTGAACTAATTTACACTCTCATCAACAGTGTAAATGCGCTGCTATTTCTCCACATCCTCTCCAACATTTGTTGTTTCCTGACTTTTTAGTGATTGCCATTCTAATTGGTGTGAGATGGTATCTCATTGTGGTTTTGATTTGTGTTTCTCTGATGACCAGTGATGATGAGGATTTTTTCAGATGTCTGCTGGCTGCATAAATGTCTTCTTTTGAGAAGTGCCTGTTCATATCCTTTGCCCACTTTCTGATGGAGTTGTTTGTTTTTTTCTTGTAAATTTGTTTAAGTTCTTTGTATATTCTGGATATTAGTCCTTTGTCAAATGGATAGATTGCAAAAATTTTCTCCCATTCTGTAGGTTGCCTGTTCACTCTGATGATACTTTCTTTCACTGTGCAGAAGCTCTTTAGTTTAGTTAGATCCCGTTTGTCTGTTTTGGCTTTTGTTGCCGTTGCTTTTGGTGTTTTAGTCATGAAGTCTTTGCCCATGCCTATGTCCTAAATGGTATGCCTAGAGTTTCTGCTAGAGTTTTTATGGTTTTAGGTCTTACATTTAAGTCTTTAATCCATCTTGAGTTAATTTTTGTATAAGGTGTAAGGAAGGGATCCAGTTTCAACTTTCTACATACAGCTAGCCAGTTTTCCCAGCATCATTTATTAAATAGGGAAGCCTTTCCCCATTGCTTGTTTTTGTCAGGTTTGTCAAGGATCAGATGGTTGTAGATGTGTGGTGTTATTTCTGAGGCCTCTGTTCTGTTCCATTGATCTATATCTCTGTTTTGGTACCAGAACCATGCTGTTTTGGTTACTGTAGCCTTGTAGTATAGTTTGAAGTCAGGTAGTGTGATGCCTCCAGCTTTGTTCTTTTTGCTTAGGATTGACTTGGCTATGCAGGCTCTTTTTTGGTTCCATATGAACTTTAAAGTAGTTTTTTCCAATTTTGTGAAGAAAGTCAGTGGTAGCTTGATGGGGATAGTGTTGAATTTATAAATTACCTTGGGCAGTAATGCCATTTTCATGATATTGATTCTTCCTATCCATGAGCATGGAATATTCTTCCATTTGTTTGTGTCCTCTTTTATTTCGTTGAGCAGTGGTTTGTAGTTCTCCTTGAAGAGGTCCTTCACATCCCTTGTAAGCTGGATTCCTAGGTATTTTATTCTCTTTGTAGTAATTGTGAATGGGAGTTCACTCATGATTTGGCTCCCTGTTCTTTGTAAAAGTTCTAAATATTAGCCAAATCATCAAAGAAGACATTCATTACTTTTAATTCTTACAACTTCTCTTAGCAATAAAAGTCATGGTAAGACAGCTAGCAGATAAAAAAAGATACAAGTACATAGTTTAAAACAACACTGATTAGCACACCAAAAGAAAATTGAGCCAATCCTTATAATATGTAATACAAATATTTATATATGCACATTTAACTGTGTTTGGAGACCCATGTTTCTACACATATGTAATTATTTAAGATATATTTTATGTATAGCTATCATGAACATAATAAAATACATTTTATTTCTATATTAACACATTTTAACCTATCTTAGTGATCTGTAGAAAGATGTAGACAATGATCCTGGTTTTAACTACATTTATTTTTTGTTTCTTTACCTTGGAGGTCAAGACATCTTTATGACAGAAGAACAGAAGAAATACTATAATGCAATGAAAAAGCTGGGGTCCAAGAAGCCACAAAAGCCAATTCCTCGACCAGGGGTAAAAAAATATATATATCTTTAGCATATAGATTTTCAAATTATTTCTAATTCATTTTTAATGCATATCTTTAATTTCTAGATTCTACTTGAAAAATTTACTCTGCATTCAATATTATTCTCGTTTCTTTGCAGAACAAAATCCAAGGATGTATATTTGACCTAGTGACAAATCAAGCATTTGATATTAGTATCATGGTTCTTATCTGTCTCAACATGGTAACCATGATGGTAGAAAAGGAGGGTCAAAGTCAACATATGACTGAAGTTTTATATTGGATAAATGTAGTTTTTATAATCCTTTTCACTGGAGAATGTGTGCTAAAACTGATCTCCCTCAGACACTACTACTTCACTGTAGGATGGAATATTTTTGATTTTGTGGTTGTGATTATCTCCATTGTAGGTAAGAATATTTATTATTCAGATTTTATTTTTTGAGTAAAGCTAAACTTCACTTATGCTCAAGGAAGTATATTCTGAATTCCTGAATGCAAATTTACTCTTGAGTAAGTCAGTACAATGAAAGAATGAAAAAATCCTAAAAAGCAAAACAAAAATATCTGTCTCTCATACTACAGTGTTTCTGGGTTTACACTACAGGCCCCAAAGCCAAATATTTCTATCTGTTAGAAGGAAATTATACTTGTTGATATTTAGTTTCCACTATTACCTTTGCAAAGCTAGTTACCATGTTTATATATAGCTGTGTCTTGGAAAAAACAATGTTGAATCTGAAATAACTTCTGGTTTTTGCACATGTGAGACTTGTCATTTGATTAATGATAATATTAATAGCCAGAGTATCTGTGAATTTGTGAAAATTCTTCCAGAATTTAAAGTGAAGTTAAGGTCTCTAGAAATGCCAGTTTTATTTTTTAAGGCTTAATACTTCATAAGTGTATAAAATGCCAATCATTCCTCAACCAGCCACGGTCATGTCTGTGAATAACAGCACATGATTTTATACTTCCTATACATTCATTGTCATGGTTCTTTTTCTATCTTCTTGAGTTTTTTTTGTTGTTGTTATTTTCACATATCTTGCAAAGTATTTTAGGATTGTATTTCTTTTTAGAATTATAAACTTTTAATAGAGATTATAGGGATTATTTACTACAAATTTAATCAACAGTTTATCAATCTGAAAAGGTTCAAGGTTGCATGACTTAGAATCATAAAATTGAGTGCCACATAACAGAGTAAGCATTTAAAATCAATATTTTTGGAAAAGCATATTATCACCAGAAGTCATACCAAAATTGATGTAAGAAAATGAATTAAAATTTAGGTGAGAATTTCACACTAACAAAAATAATTCTGAAAGCATTCCTATTAAGTCAGGAAAAAGAAAAGAGTGTGCCTGTATCATCCCTGTTTTTAGTAGTGTTGGCCAATGCAATTAGATAAGAAAACAAAGAGGTACATATATACAAACAATGGAGCAAATGATCCTTAATATAATGACCTTCTTCATATAATGCAAGAACTTCATATAATGACCTTCTTCATATAATGAAAGAGAATCAACTAAAAATAAATTCAATTAGAGTTCAAAAGGTACAAATTTTAAATTACATGTACCAACACTAATAATTATCTTATACATGAAAAAAAATAGAAAATCTGATTCACAATTGCAATAAAAATAAAGTAAATTATCTAATAATAACTTTATCATATGAGACTTCTGAAGAAAACTTTAGGAAATAAAAGAAAGCTGAAATAATTGAAAGGATTATCACGTACTTAGATAAGCTTCTCTCATTGTAATTAAGACTTTTAAATTTATTAATCTATAAATTCAAGGAAAATATCAATGAGTCTTTTTATGTAGTGGGGGTAATAAATAGACAATAACAATATAAGTCCAAATGATTCTAAATTCATCTGGAAGAAAATTAGGGTGACAAGAGGTGGCTTATTCTGCAAAATATTAAGACTTATAATATTTATGTTAAGTAAAATTGTTCAAATATAAAAGCTCAATGGGTTTGAAGAGAGTCCAAATTAAACTTTAACGTATAATTACCAGTTTACTGAGTGAAAAGATCACATGAATCAAAATCTAAAGTTAAAAAAAAGAGATTCTAGTAGGAAATATGTGGAAATAGACGTATAACCATATACTCTTATAGTCCTTTCTATTCATAACACAAATTTGTAAAGCCGAAAAAAAAAATGAAGAAGAAATGACTGCACAAAAAAACAAAATATTCTTTGGGGAAAAAATCATCATAAATTAAAGGTCGAAAGATAAAAAATAGGGGAAATGTTTACGTAACAGTTAAGGCCAAGAAAGGATCAATACTTTAAATAGAAAATTGTTCTTATAAATTAATAAGAATATAGTAAAAATCCCAACAGACATACGGGCAAATACCAAACTAAGCCAAAAACAGAAGTTAAAAATAACCAATAAGGATACAAAATAACAAAACACAATGAAGATTGTGGATTATGTTCACAAAAAATGTAAATAAATTACAATAGTAGATGTTTTCAAATGTCATGAAAATTTTTTGGTAAAAAACTATAAAGAAGAACGGTAGTACTCAATACTGGTGAACGTGTAAGGTACGAGCACTATCACATACTGCCATTAGAAATGTTAATTAGTACAGGCTTTCTGGAGATAGGTTCAGCTATATATTGTATGTATATATATACACACACACATACTATGTATATAGTATATAGTATGTGTATATATAGTACTATATACACATACTATATACTCCATATATAGCATACACATACTATATACTATCTATAGTATACACATACTATATACTATATACATACTATATACTATATATAGTATACACTATAGTGTATACATATTATATATACTATAGATAGTATATAGTATGTATACAGAGTATATATATAGTACTATATATATAGTATATATAGTATGTTATATATATATAGTATGTGTGTATATATAGTGTGTGTATATATATATAAATATATATATACTGTTGACCCAAGTTCTATTAATATATTATTAAAAAGTACTCATGCAATTAGGAGAACATACCTATTTAAATATTCATTTCAGTAACCAAAATGGAAACAGTATAAATGCTAGTCTTCAATTTGTGGTTATTTTGAGAGAGCATTATACCACTATAATAAATTATTTTGTTGTCATTTTTATGAAACTATCTCCATGACAAATAAAGTAATTAAAATAGGTTACAAGCTGGGCATCGTGGCTCACACCTATAATCCCAGCACATTGGGAGGCCAAGGTGGGCGAAATCACTTGAAGTCAGAAGTTTGAGACCAGCCTGGCCAACATGGTGAAACCCGTCCCTACCAAAAATACAAAACTTAACCAGGTGTGGTGGTGCATGCCTGTAGTCCCTGCTACTCTGGAGGCTGAGGCTGGAGAATCATTTGATCCCGGGATGTGGAGATTGCAGTGAGCCAAGATCACGCCACTGCACTCCAGCTTTGGCGACAGAGTGAGACTGTCTTGAAAAATAAGTAAATAAATAGGTTACAAAAAAAGCTTATATAACTTGAATACATTTGTTTGTGTGTGTACATGTGCTTGCACAGAAAAATGTCTGAAGTGATACTCAAAAAAATATTCATAATAGTTATTGTTGACATTTCAGGTGATTTATATTTTCTTTTTAGCATTTAACGGTATTGCTTGAATTTTCTATGTGAGTAGGTATTATTCTTAAAATTTAAAACACTATTATGGAGGAAAAAAATGGCCCATGAGCTTAGTAAAAAGGAGAAAATGTCACAATGGTAATGTTAGTCATTTTTCTTTGGAATTTCTTAATCCTTTTTTAAGTAATTGCATTCAGTATAAAATAACTGTCTTGAATTTATAAGAAAAGAGTTGACAGATAAAACTGTTTAGAGTCATCATTTTAGGTAGCATACATATTTAAATATTTTATTTCTATTATATTCCTCCACATACAGGTATGTTTCTAGCTGATTTGATTGAAACGTATTTTGTGTCCCCTACCCTGTTCCGAGTGATCCGTCTTGCCAGGATTGGCCGAATCCTACGTCTAGTCAAAGGAGCAAAGGGGATCCGCACGCTGCTCTTTGCTTTGATGATGTCCCTTCCTGCGTTATTTAACATCGGCCTCCTGCTCTTCCTGGTCATGTTCATCTACGCCATCTTTGGAATGTCCAACTTTGCCTATGTTAAAAAGGAAGATGGAATTAATGACATGTTCAATTTTGAGACCTTTGGCAACAGTATGATTTGCCTGTTCCAAATTACAACCTCTGCTGGCTGGGATGGATTGCTAGCACCTATTCTTAACAGTAAGCCACCCGACTGTGACCCAAAAAAAGTTCATCCTGGAAGTTCAGTTGAAGGAGACTGTGGTAACCCATCTGTTGGAATATTCTACTTTGTTAGTTATATCATCATATCCTTCCTGGTTGTGGTGAACATGTACATTGCAGTCATACTGGAGAATTTTAGTGTTGCCACTGAAGAAAGTACTGAACCTCTGAGTGAGGATGACTTTGAGATGTTCTATGAAGTTTGGGAGAAGTTTGATCCAGATGCAACTCAGTTTATAGAATATAGCAAGCTCTCTGATTTTGCAGCTGCCCTGGATCCTCCTCTTCTCATAGCAAAACCCAACAAAGTCCAGCTCATTGCCATGGATCTGCCCATGGTCAGTGGTGACAGGATCCATTGTCTTGACATCTTATTTGCTTTTACAAAGCGTGTTTTGGGTGAGAGTGGGGAGATGGATTCTCTTCGTTCACAGATGGAAGAAAGGTTCATGTCTGCAAATCCTTCCAAAGTGTCCTATGAACCCATCACAACCACACTAAAACGGAAACAAGAGGACGTGTCTGCTACTGTCATTCAGCGTGCTTATAGACGTTACCGCTTAAGGCAAAATGTCAAAAATATATCAAGTATATACATAAAAGATGGAGACAGAGATGATGATTTACTCAATAAAAAAGATATGGCTTTTGATAATGTTAATGAGAACTCAAGTCCAGAAAAAACAGATGCCACTTCATCCACCACCTCTCCACCTTCATATGATAGTGTAACAAAGCCAGACAAAGAGAAATATGAACAAGACAGAACAGAAAAGGAAGACAAAGGGAAAGACAGCAAGGAAAGCAAAAAATAGAGCTTCGTTTTTGATATATTGTTTACAGCCTGTGAAAGTGATTTATATGTGTTAATAAAACTCTTTTGAGGAAGTCTATGCCAAAATCCTTTTTATCAAAATATTCTCAAAGGCAGTGCAGTCACTAACTCTGATTTCCTAAGAAAGGTGGGCAGCATTAGCAGATGGTTATTTTTGCACCGATGATTCTTTAAGAATCGTAAGAGAACTCTGTAGGAATTATTGATTATAGCATACAAAGGTGACTCAGTTTTTTGGTTTTTAATAAATCAGAAGACCACGTAGAAAACTTTTACATCTGCCTTGTCATCTTTTCACAGGATTGTAATTAGTCTTGTTTCCCATGTAAATAAACAACACACACACACAGAAAAATCTATTATTTATCTATTATTTTGAAATCAACAAAAGTATTTTGCCTTGGCTTTGCAATGAAATGCTTGATAGAAGTAATGGACATTAGTTATAAATGTTTAGTTAAAATGCATTATTAGGGAGCTTGACTTTTTATCAATGTACAGAGGTTAGTCTATATTTTGAGGTGCTTAAATTTATTCTACATTGCATCAGAACCAATTTATATGTGCCTATAAAATGCCATGGGATTAAAAATGTATGTAGGCTGTTCATTTCTACAAATGTTTTTCATTCATCTTGACTCACATGCCAACAAGGATAAGACTTACCTTTAGAGTATTGTGTTTCATAGCCTTTCTTCTTTCATATCCCTTTTTGTTCATATAATAACCACAGAACTTGAAAAATTATTCTAAGTATATATTACACTCCTCAAAAAAACAAAGATAACTGAGAAAAAAGTAATAATTGACAGAAGTTCTATTTGCTATTATTTACATAGCCTAACATTTGACTGTGCAGTCCAAAATACTGATAATAGTCTCTTAAACTCTTTTGTCAAATTTTCCTGCTTTCTTATGCAGTATTGTTTAGTCATCCTTTCGCTGTAAGCAAAGTTGATGAAATTCTTCCTGATATGCAGTTAGTTGTTTGACCATGGTACATATTTGAGCAGATAATAACTTGGGCACAGTATTTATTGCATCACTTGTATACAATCCCGTGTTTGGCAAGCTTTCAAATCATGTAATATGACAGACTTTCAACACAGCTATGTGTTTAGTATGAATAAAAAAGCATTTAAATAGGGATTCTTGCCAATTTGCTCTCTTGCCACCAACTTACTTTCCTAAATTATGGAAGTAATCTTTTGGATATACTTCAATGTATACAATGAGGAAGATGTCACCTTCTCCTTAAAATTCTATGATATGAAATATATTTTGCCTCAATCAACACAGTACCATGGGCTTCTAATTTATCAAGCACATATTCATTTTGCATTAGCTGTAGACATCTAGTTTTTTGAAAACACCTATTAATAGTAATTTGAAAAGAAATAACCATAATGCTCTTTTTCATGAGTTTATTTCAGGAATATGAGATCTTTCTTCAATAAAGTTATTCATGCACAGGCAAAAATTGAGCTACACAGGTAGAATGTAGTTTTATTTAGAAGATTTTTGTGGGAGATATTGAAGCAAATATATAAAACAACTTTCACTAATTTGCTTTTCATATTTAAAAAAATAAATTACATTTATATAATAAATGTTTAAAGCACATATTTTTTGTTGTTCTGGCAATTTAAAAAGAAAGAGGATTTAAACATACCTATAGAAACAAAGAATTATGGTTAAAGAATGAGATCAGAAGTCTAGAATGTTTTTAAATTGTGATATATTTTACAACATCTATTATTACTTTGAGACATTTGTTCTAATGTAAGTATAAAACTCAATCTAGTGCTAAAGATTCTTTATACCATCTTAGGTTCATTCATCTTAGGCTATTTGAACCACTTTTTAATTTAATATGAAAGACACCATGCAGTGTTTTCTGAGACTATATAGATCATTTTATCACATACCTACCAAGCCTGTTGGAAATAGGTTTTGATAATTTAAGTAGGGACCTATACAAAATATATTCCATTCATCAGATTTTTAAATACATTAAATTAAGAATTTAACATCACCTTAAATTTGAATTCAATCTACCATTATTTCAAACTCACAAATATAACTGCATTATGAATACTTACATAATGTAGTAAGAAAAGATGTTTGACAGGTTCGTGTGTAATTTTCTATTAAAGTTTTTACATTGCCTTGTTTTTATGTAAAATAAAAAATATGGGCAACTGGTTTGTTAACACAATTTCTTCTTAGCATTTCAAATATATATATAAAGTTGTTCTTTTTCCTATTTCATGAACTATGATTTTTTTTTAAATAACATGGTTAAGTTTTACATATATTTATGTTTGTTTCAGGAATGTCTACTTGTGACTTTTTATCAATTAAAAATAATATTTATTTGGAAGAAAGAGCTTATTAAGTATAAGCTTGAAGTAAAATTAGACTTCTCTTTACATGTAGATTACTGTTTGTACTGATGGTTTCACCCTTCAGAAGGCACTGTCATATTAATATTTAAATTTTATAATCGCTGAACTTATTACACCCAACAATACAGAATGGCAGTTACACTGAAGAACTTAACTTAGAATAGAATGGAAGCAAACAGGTTTTCTAAAAACTTTTTTTAAGTGACCAGGTCTCACTCTGTCACCCAGGCTAGAGTTCAGTGGCATGATCATAGCTCTCTGCAGCCTCAACTCTGGGCTCAAGCAACCCTCCTGCCTCAGCCTCCCAAGTAGCTAAGACTACAGGTACATGCCACCATGCCTGGCTAATATTTAAATTTTTGTAGATAAGGGGTCTTGCTATGTTGCCCAGGCTAGTCTCAAACTCCTGGCTTCAAGTGTTCCTACCGCCATGACCTGCCAACATGCTGGGGTTACAGGCATGAGCCACCATGCCCCAAACAGGTTTGAACACAAATCTTTCGGATGAAAATTAGAGAATCTAATTTTAGCTTTTTGATAGTTACCTAGTTTGCAAAAGATTTGGGTGACTTGTGAGCTGTTTTTAAATGCTGATTGTTGAACATCGCAACCCAAAATATTTAGCATGATTTTATAGAGTTTTGATAGCTTTATTAAAAAGAGTGAAAATAAAACGCATATGTAAATAAAGCAGTTCTAAATAGCTATTTCAGAGAAATGTTAATAGAAGTGCTGAAAGAAGGGCCAACTAAATTAGGATGGCCAGAGAATTGGCCTGGGTTTAGGACCTATGTATAAAGGCCACCAATTTTTAAAAAATATCTGTGGTTTATTATGTTATTATCTTCTTGAGGGAAACAATCAAGAATTGCTTCATGAAAATAAATAAATAGCCATGAATATAATAAAGCTGTTTACATAGGATTCTTTACAAATTTCATAGATCTATGAATGCTCAAAATGTTTGAGTTTGCCATAAATTATATTGTAGTTATACTTGAGACTGACACATTGTAACATAATCTAAGAATAAAAGTTATACAAAATAAAATTACGTTTACAAGTATTTTCTGTTTCAGTTAGAATAACCATAGGCAGGTAAAGTCAGTGGATATCTAAATAAGTTGCAGCAACTGATAGCTTTTTCCTTTTCATTGCAAGGACAGCTTCAAACGTCCTCCGTAAGAAGTGTTCCCGGGAAACAAAGACAAGGACAAAGAATCTAGAGTTCCAAAGTAATTCCTTGAAATCCACATCAAGGTTTGTGCAAAGGGAGAAAATTGAGACAGGAAGCAAAAATATGCAAACATCTAGCCACACAGCGATGTCTACATCTTTGTGTAATAGCATTAAGAGGTGGTGTAGCATACATAATGGCTAAGAGCTTTGGTTCATGGAGACTGCATTGTTCCTGTATGACACAGAAGTAGCCTGGATTCTTAAATTTTTAGTAGCAAATTGGTTGCCATACTAACTACTATTACTACTAATATAAATTCTTGATTCTGTATGGTCATTGTTCTAATTTCTTTGTGTAGCTTGTCTCATTCCACCCTCACAACCACATCATGGAGTATTACTCTTTTTCTCATTTTACAGATGGGAAAGCTGTACCAGCTCTTAAGAGGTGATATAGCATACATAATGGCTAAGAGCATGGGTTCTAAGACTAGAACTATATTTGTATCCCAGTTAAGCCATGACCCTATGAGTTTACTGAATACATTCTTTAACCTATATGGGCCTCAACTTTCTTATCTATAAAATGAGGAGAAGAGTACTACTTCATTATGTGGTTGTAATGATAGAATGAGACAAGCTTCATGAAGAAATTAGAACAATGACTGAAAACACATTGAAAATTTATATTAGTAGTAAGAGTAGTTAGTATGGCAATTAATTTGCTACTAAAAATTTAAGAACCCAGGCTACCTCTGTATCATACAGGAACAATGCACTCTCCATGAATGTTAAATAATGACAATATTTTCTCTATTTTATATAGGTAAGTATAACTATAGTGCCCAAAAGAGTTTTGTGCTCCCATTGGTAGGTAGTAAATATTTAGTGATGTGGCATATGCACCAAATATTTCAAAATTTAGCTACTTTTTAGATTTATGAATTCAAATAACATATTAAAATCAGGAAATATGCACATTTATAAAGGTCTAGCTTATTTCCAAAAAGCGGAGGTGGTTCTTACCATTTTTAGCTGAGTAATTAATACAACCCTCTACTTTAGCTATAAGCATCAAGTCCTTTTGATGGTCATTAGGTAAGATATTCTAAAAATAATTGCTATACTAGGCCATTATTTCAACTTTTATGTTACCATAATAGCATGTAAAAGGTGTAAAATAGTCCTTGGGACTTCTGTACTGATAGTTGCAATAGCCACTCTGCAAAATAGAATTATAATCACTGAATAATACTGTAATCCATTTCAACATAAGTGATTGTCATACATGTAAATTTTTTACAACAACAAAGCTAAATTCTTTCACATTGTAGATAACGCTATGCCATAACCCAAGCAAAATGAGCTGCAGGATACATGGTAATCTCTCTCAAGGGAGGCAGAAATTACATACTAGCTAGAGCAGAGGGGGATTTTGCTGCAATAGTATTTGATGCACACAGGAAATGAAACATGAATAATTGATAGTTATAAACAAGCAATAGAGCGAACATGCTACACTTAGCTTGACTTCCTATTACTCTGAGAGCCATACCTACATTAATAATTGATCTGTCTGCGAAAAGGTAATTTGAAGAGATTTATGAGACATTGGTAACAACTGCATCATTGTGCTTTAGCTTGAATCTTTTTAAATATATCTTTAGAAACAATAGATAAAAGCAATGCACAATAAGTATATAGAAAATGTTCAGAGCTTGTTGAAAATTTTGAAAATCTAGTAGAATTGAGCAAAAGTTATTCCTAAGTTGTAATATTTGCTGGCATGACCTAGTTTTTATTTTATTTCCTACAAAACAAAATGTCTTCAAGTTAGTTCAGTCATATTCTTTTCATAAAAATATAATTCTTCTCTAATATACCATCATGATTCATTTCTATTTTTAGTGATATGTAAAATTTAGAATTTATGGGAAAATTATATCCAGTGAATATTAAGAATGCACTCCCATTAAATTACTATTTCTAAATATGTGAGAACATAATCCGGGTTTGCATGTGCTGCTTTAAAGAAATACGTTCATTTACTTATGGCTGGCCCTTCATCTGAAGAGCCTCCGGATTTACTCTCTTTAAATATCTTGTGTCTTCTACTCTGTACATTGACAATATGTTAAAATGTGCTTTCTCCTGTTCTTAGGCTACTCTTGAGGACTGCTCATTTTTATATGAGAAAGAACGATATCTTGCTCATATAAGAAAAGGATATAAACCAACTGTGATACACTAATTCCTTCTAACAGAACAGAAAAAATAAATGGATGGGGTTACGTGTGTCTTTATACAAAACACAGATAACTAAACCCAGGCTCCTGCCTCACAAAAATTGTGAGATAATACATTTGTATTATTTTAAGCTACTAAATTTGTGATCATTTGTTACAAAGGATCAAACACAAATGCATGCTCCTGTTTTCCAATGTACCATGCTAAGGTATAAATACAGATGAGCAATGCTGCTAGAAAGGTTATTTTATCAAACCACAATGGCTCATACAGACTGTGGAGGTAAAAAGAGAGGGACACTGGTGAGGCAGTTTGGCACACTGATCTCGCCTGCAAAAGACTGATGTAGAAAGCAAAGGTTAATTGTTATCTTATCAAAAATTTAAAGGAGGAGATTTTCCTCCCTGTTGACTATCCTATTCGTGTTTACCATTCAGTGCACCTTATTCTTGGCAAAGCACCTTACAAATTTTTACCCAGAAGCCAAAGAAAATGGGCAATCTTAAGTAATTTTCTCAAAGTCAAAGAGAATCTGAAGTATACTTGTCCCACTCATGCCTTTAAAATGAAGGCCAAGAAAATCTACAGCAAATGTCTTCTAAAACGTTTCGTTTGGAACATAAAAAGTTTCTATGTCAATACATTTAAGGAAGGGTGCATTATATATTTCACTCTTAGAGTAACATAATTCACTTTAGCATGTTACATGCTTGCAGAAGACATGAGACTCAGGAGTCAGAGACAATAATAGATTATTACTTAAAGAATAGCAGGAGCCAGAGTATTATCATTTTTGTGTTGGTCTTAGAAAGCTGGGGCTGTCATAATAATGTACCATAGACTGGGTGGCTAGAACAACAGAAATTTATTTCTAACAGCTCCCGAGGCTGAGGAGTCGAAGATTAAGGTGCCAGCCAATTTCGTTCCCCAGTGAGGGCTCATTTCCTGGCTGGCAGAGGGCAGCATTCTCACTGTGTCTTCAAATGGAGGAGGCAGTGAGCTCTGGTCTCTCTTCTTTTTTCTACAGGAATACTAATCTCATGGTGGAAGATATATATATATATATATATATATGCATTCAGTCCTCCATATCCATGGTTTCTGATCTGTGGATTCAACCAACTCTGGATCAGAAATAGTTGGGGAAAAAATCCACAAAGCCCCAAAAAGCAAAACTTGAATTTTCCATATGCTGAGTACTACATTGAATCCATGCAAATGAAGTGACGTGTAGGTAATTTTAAACTATATAGGAGGATGTGTGTAGGTTATAAGCAAACACTATGCCATTTGTATGAGAAATTTGAGCATCTGTGGATTTTGGTATTCTCAGGGAGTCCAGAAGCCAATCCCCAACAGATACTAAGGGACAACTGTATATCATGGTAAATAAATTACATCTTCCTTCTCATTGATTAGTACCACCATTCATCCAGTTTTCCAAACTAGTAATCCTCTTCATTAACCCTCCGCATTTATTCACCAAGACCAGTTCATTCTACCACCTAATGTGACGTAAATCCATCAACTTCTCTTAATTTCCACTGTCAACCCCAATCTAATCCACTACCACCTTTAACCTCTTTATAAGACAGTGTAATAACCTACTTGTTTTATCTTCCTAAATCCATTCTTGCCTGACTTCCAAATCTATTCTCAGTACAGTAGCCAGAGTGGATTTTATGAGGTTGTGACATTTCCCTGCTTAAAATTTTGGGTTATTTTCCGGCATAAAATTCTGTAATATTTCTCCATTATTATTATGATAAATTCTAAAATCCTCAGCAAAGATTTTACAAACTCTATACTGTTACTGTCTACAAGTTCTACAAGCTTTCCAGCCCTACACCATGTCAGCCTCACTGCTCTTATCTTCCCTCTTTCCCTATCTCAATCTGTGTGCTTCAGCCTCAATAGTTTTCTTTCTGTTTGCAGGATCTTCTCAACAAAAGTATAGTGTATTCTTATATTCTTATACAGTGCCAATGCTTTCTGTCCTGAGAGAGACTATACATGTCTTTCACATCATAAGTTGAGTGCATGTTTGAAACTGTCCCACTGCTCACAAAATAAAATTAGGATAGAAAACTGGCATTTTTGAAGGACTAAGTTAAAAGTGTTTTTCCTCTATAGCTTTAACGGAGTAGGAAAAAAACAGAGATAATGTCAAGTAGGAAACAAAGGGATTGAAAACTGAAAACTTTCATATACAATCTACATTAAAATCAGACATTTATTTCTCTAAGGCCTGAGTTTCTCAATATTGGCAATCTTGATATTTGAGCTGGATAATTCTTTGTTGTGAGTGGCTGTCCTGTGCATGGTGGGATGTTTAGCACCATCACTGGTCTCTAACCTCTAGATATCAATAAACATTCCTAATTCCACAGTTATGACAAATAAAAATGTCCCCATCTTTGTTAAATGTTCTCAGGGGGACAAAATCTTCCCCAGTTACAACGACTGATCTCTGACAATGTCTATCAAGGTATGAATCATGGATAACCGACATTACCTTAGCTATTAGTTTAAAAAATACTGAGACTTACCCAAGATCTATTGAATTGGATAGAGCCCCAAAATAATCACATAGCAACAGTGAAGACCATTACCCCAAAAATGACTAACTAGTTGTCCTAGGGACATTACGTGTTCTCGATTTTCTCTTTTAAAATATTGCTGCAAATTCAAAATGATGTCTTTCTGTGAGAAATTGAGTCAATTATCTTTAAGTTCAGGTGTTTCTTTTTGGCTAGTAGGTAAGCTTTGGGTACATTCAGACATGATAATTCTTCCTATGGTTATTCAAGAGTTTGGGTTGCCATTTTTATCATAATTACATGGAACAGTCACAGAGATGGGATCACTTGTTCAAGTGGAGTTTCTTTGACACGCTAAGTGTTAGTGCATTTTTACAATTTGCACTTTGAAACAAAGGACTTTTTTCCAAGAAAAATAATTCAGACATAATATTTCAGGTCAGCTTTTTCAGATCATATCCTGAATGAATAATAAGTGGGGCTTTATTTCATTACATTCATTTCATTACATTTAAGTTTTCTCATGCTGCTAGTTGAAAAAAAATTGTAACTTTTTCCTCAACTTTCTCTGAATAGAATTTTGTATTAAGCATAGGCCCACCAAGCAGACATCCCTTAAACTGAGTGTGCTGTGATTCAAAGCAAGTCAGAGGAAATTCTACATTGGAGGAGGAGGCAGATAAAAGTTTTCTAGGGCCTGAGACTTACACAATTCTCTAATCCAGATGTATTCCCCTCTAGAAATTTGTTTCAATAATATATAAGGTGTTTTTCCAGAGAAACATCACTCATCAACTAACTTTTTTTATTCTTAATAGTTATTTGATTTCTCACTTCCCTAAGTGTATTTTTTTTGAACACTAAAATACTTCCTGTGTCCATGTGTTCTCATTGTTCAATTCCCACCTATGAGTGAGAACATGCAGTGTTTGGTTTTTTGTCCTTGCGATAGTTTGCTGAGAATGATGGTTTCCAGCTTCATCCATGTCCCTGCAAAGGACATGAGCTCATCCTTTTTTATGGCTGCATAGTATTCCATGGTGTATATGTGCCACATTTTCTTAATCCAGTCTATGGTAGGGGGAGGGGGGAGGGATAGCATTAGGAGATATGTTAAATGACTAGTTAATGGATGCAGCACACCAACATTGAACATGTATACATATGTAACTAACCTGCACGTTGTGCACATGTACCCTAAAACTTAAAGTACAATTTAAAAAAAATTGTTTTAAATATTAAAATACTCATCTTGTTTTAATATTTCTGGCCAAAGACAATGAATGAGACAAGGATTAAAATTTACAGTTAAAATATAAGTGTATGCTTCTGACTGAAGATAGTTTATTATAATTTTCTGTGATGTTCTTCTCATTTTGAGAAATTATGAGCTAACAAAATTTTATGGATGAAAAGAAAGTATGAAATGCCACAGAAAATATCTTTTTCTCTTAAAAAAATCCTGTAAAGTTTACAACTGCCAAACTTCTAAATATCAAATCTAATTTTGACTCCCTCTAAAAAATAATAAAGATAAAATTGTAACACCTGAACAACTCAGCTCATCTTGATATATTGATTCTTGTCCATGACCTTAATAGAATCAGTCTGATAAAGCTCTGATAAAAGAGGAGGAGGAGGAAATAGAAGTGGGAAAAGAATTCTTCCATGCTTCATTTTCTGCCCAATTTATTTTCTTTTATTTACTCATCCTAATCACCTCATTTCTATCTTAAATTCAGAACAAAGATTAATAAATGGTTTAGAGTCACCTAATTTGGCCTGGTGCTTGCAATTAAAAGATATGCTTATTTCTAAAGAATCATGCATTGTCCATTTATTTTAAAGACAAGTAGGTCTGCCCCCTACAAGCCTCAGCCAGAATACTACTTAGAGCAGCGTTATAGGCAAAAAGGAATCCAGAAGGGAGCCAGGAAAAATAAGAGAAGCAATTGCCTTTAGCTTCGTGACACTGAGCTGGAGCACTTTGATCTGCACAAAGCTGAGGAACCATTCTGGCAGCTTCAAATGGTAGCCTTCAGGATTTTTCCCCTATTGCATTTCTTCCTGTCAAGTTATTTCCTCCTAGTGTAAGAGAACTTCCTCCCTGCTTCTGTCTCCTTGGGACCTAAAGTCAACAAAACTAATCTCTTCCTTTTTATGAGATCAATAAAGCATATTAGACATGACATTGAAAGTACTTAAAAATTTAAGCCCTGCTTTTTGGAATGCAATCTTTTGTCTTTAGGAATTGTTAAAAAATGTCAATATACAAACATATACATAGCAGTATCTTTTTATACAATATCAAGAATGGGGGAACTAGAGAAGGAAAAAGAACCAAGACAGAAAGACAATATTTAGTAAAATGACAAACGTAAATGCTAACTTAGTGCATTGGGATGTCAGTCTTTTTCTTATTTTTTGAGTTATTCATCAGAAAAATGCAAGTTAAAATAGTAATGAAATATTGCTAGACCACCACCAGGATAACTAAATTAAAAAAAAAAACCTGACAATAAGTGTTTTCAAAGATGTAGAGCAAAAGAAACTCCCACATATTCCTGGTAAGAATATATACCTGGACAACTACTTTGAAGATATGTTTGTCAGTATCTATTAATGCTAGCCATATATATTCACGACCAGAAATTCTATCACTGGTATATATGCACAGAAAAGAGTATTTATAGTCATCAAAAACATGTATGTGAATGTTCACAGATGATATATTCATTATGGTCTCAAACTGGCAACAATCCAAACATCCATCAAGATTAGAAAGAATAAATATTGAGGTATAGGTATACAACAAGGGAATCCAGGCTTGTGCCTATAATCTCAGCTGCTCAGAAGGCTGAGGCAAGAGAATTGCTTGAGCCCAGGAGTTTGAAGCTGCGGTTAGCTATGATCATGCCACTGCACTCCAGCCTGAGTGACAGAATGTGATCCTAGCTCTTTATTTTTTAAATTAATTAATTTGTTTATTTATTTTGAGACAGAGTCTCACTCTGTTGCCCAGGCTGGAGTGCAGTGGCAGTATCTCCACTCACTGCAACCTCTGCCTCCTGGGTTCAAGCAATTCTCCTGCCTCAGCCTCCCGAGTAGCTTGGACTACAGGCACACACCGCCACGCCTGGATAATTTTTTTTTTTTTTTTTTAGTAGAGATGGGGTTTTACCATGTTGCCTAGGCTGGTTGTGAACCCCTGAGCTCAGGCAATCTGCCCACCTTGGCCTCCCAAACTGCTGGGATTACAGGCGCGAGCCACCACGCCGGGCCGTGATCCTAGCTCTTAAGAAAAGTGGTATACAACAGTAAGAAAAGACATTTTACTGATACATGTAAAACATGCAAAAACATAGGGAATCTCACAAACATAATTATGAGCAAAAGAAGCCAGACACAAAAGATTACATATTGTTTGAATTAATTTATGAAGCTTAATGACAGGCAGGCAAAACTTATTAATGCTAATAGAAGAGTGGTAACTTTGGAGGAGTTATTGGCATAGAGGGGCATAAGGGACAATTCTTAGGTAATTAATAGGAATGTTTTGTATCCTAACCTAGGTAGTGTTTATTTAGGAGTATAAATATGTAAATTTGAACTGTACAATTTTCTTAATGTACTATGTACTTATTATATCCCAATAAAGTAATAAACAACAATAACAAACAAGCTCCTGAGTTACTGAAATCAGCCACCATCCCCAGGGAGTCACAGCTATAACGTCATCTTACCACTCTGTTTCTTGCTTCTCTTTTGCTTTTTTGTTCCTGGAAATTTTCTTTAATTTTTATAAGCTTGGCTTTGCATTTGTAAAATTATTTATTAAATTTTACCCAACAAACAGTTTATCAGGGCTTTTTTCAGGATACTTGAACACCTAATTGTTAGGTACTAAATGTACACTAAATGATCTCCTGGCTAGGAATCTCCTATAGCTTTGCTTGAGAGTCATAAAAACTAAGATCATTTTAATAAAATTTGGGCTTCCAAAATATTTTTTTCTCCTTCTTTTCTAGAGCCTCCCAGAGCAAAACTATAAAGGACAGAAAAAAAGTAGCAGGGAGACAGAAAATAAATATTCAAAAAGATTCATTAAATCTGAGACCTAAGTTTGCAAACTTAGATAATGTTTTAATTATTTTATGTAAGACTAATTTATATGCCAATGTAATTGAAACATGATTTTCCTACTGCATTGTAATTGCATTTTACCAACAATACAACGCCATGGGAGAACTTAAATACACCACAAATACATTAATCATTTATATTTGGAGACATGGCTTGAAACAGGATGCACTATGAACAGCTTTATGTTTTCTAACTTGCAATAAGTATAAACATTTTTCTTTCCCTTATTGCTTAGATAGCTCATTTCGTTTATGACCTACCTCAGACTAGAAATTAACTGATGGGAACAGTATCTACACTGTTTCTAAAACTCATATTTTTTTATATATATATATGCACATTCTTGTTTTCTTCCCTTACATAAACATCAAATCCATCAACAAACGCTACTGATTCAACCTATAAAATATATCCCAAATCTACCCTTTTCTCTTCATCTAGATCACCTGTCCCCTTATCCAAGCCACTATTATATCTTTTACCTAGACTATTGTAGTAGCCACTTAACTGGTCTTTTGGCTCCACTTTTGACTTTCTAAAATGTATTCTTCACAGAGCGATCAGAGTGATCCTTTAAAACTCTATTGGACAAAAAACCAAACACCGCATGATCTCACTCCTAGGTGGGAATTGAACAACGAGAACATATGGACACAGGAAGGGGAACATCACACATGGGGGCCTGTTATGGGGTAGGGGGAGGGGGGAGGGATAGCATTAGGAGATATACCTAATGTTAAATGACAAGTTAATGGGTGCAGCACACCAACATGGCACATGTATATATACGTAACAAACCTGCACGTTGTGCACATGTACCCTAAAACTTAAAGTATAATAATAATAATAATAATAATAAACTCTATTGGAGATCAGGCTACTGTCTCCCTGAACCCCAGTGCTTCTTACGGTTTTCAGAACTCCCAATTGCACCTAGCGTAAAAAGCAGACTTCACTCTCTAAAGGGCTTTATGTGATCTGTTCCCTGCTTGACTGTGCTGCTGCTCCATGTCACACCAATCTCTTCTTAAACTCACAGTGCCTCAGCTCTACTAACCTGCTTTCTGTTCTTGAAAACAAGTTTATTCTTGCCTCAGGGCCTTTCTCTTGCTCTTCGTCACTTGGAATGTGCCTCTGACTCAGAACACAGCTGCATCCTTTTAGATTTCTGTTGAAATATTTCCTTATTAGAGAAGCCTTTCCTGGTCAGTCTACTTGAAGCAATTCCACTGCCCTGCTCACTGTTTACCAAATTAAACTGTTTTATTTTCATCTACCATTTACTATTATCTAAAATTATGGAAAGTTGATTATGTGTTTACTTGTCTCCTCTGCATTGATAAATGTAACCCCATGAACTACAGACATTGTTTGCTTTAGCTATCTTCATCCCTAGATGGCCTTACAGCCAACAGATGCTCATTAGTTAAATTGTGTTTTTCAGATCCCTGAACTCAGTCAGTTTGGCTTAGAAGGAAAACCTCTGACGAACTAATCTCACAAAAAATGTCAGTGTCTGCTCATAATTGAGTGTCATCTTTTCCGTGAGTCTGGGAATTTGAGAGAAATCCTGAGAATACATAATAGATATATGGTAAGAGAGTGATCTCAGGAAGGGCTTTCCTGGAGCCCTTCTGTGACATCCTTCTATTTGGGCTATGCTTTGCTATTTTTGTTTCATGAGAGAAAAACAAATTACCTTCTAAAATCTACCCATCAACAGATAACCACAAAAGGAATGTCTACCAATGGTGTACTGGTAAATGTAAAGCAACTGGCTCTCCTGGAGGATAAGGCCTTTTCTGTATGTATCTTTTGCCTATTTCTGTGGTGTAAACACTCATCCCATGGCTGAATTCCAGCAATCTCAAGTCACTGAACATAGACTTGGAAGGAGCCGTGCACCATTGCTCTCTCCAGCTGGCCCAAGAAGGCTCCAGCACACCACTGACATCTACTAGGTGCCAAGAATAATGTAAGGCATTTTATGTTCAGTCTCTCCTATCTTAGCACAATGCTAAAAACTAATTTGTCAGTTATCTGTGAGAGATGAGGAAATAAACTTGGGTAACATGCTCAGATACACATCACAAAAGGGGTAAAATCAAGGTTCAAATTCAAATCTGACTCCAGATACCACATCTTTCATTTGTTTCAGGGAGTAGTAGTAAAGAAACCACCAAAAACAAAGCAACAAACAAGAGTATTGTCAGTGTCAAGCTGCTTCGTAAGATCACAGTTATTTTCCGAACATCCTAGATGTCCCACAGATGATGCAAATTTTATTTTTAGTGTCAACTATATGTGTAGTACATAATTAGTTGGAATGAGAATTCTAAAAGTAGATTAATTAGAGTTCAGTGCACCAACAAAGTCTTGGAAATGCTCTCTCCTCTTTTTTCCCTTCTTTGCTAATTCCCTTTTTCGACATCCTCCTAAAACACGAACGTTTTAGACATCAAGGGCACCAGCCATTGAAAGAAAAAGTGACCCAATATCAAACAGCTTGTGCCTATTTGTTTAGAAATTCTGGTGAAAAACAAAAGATAGATCAGTTTCCAGGATAAAACTGTCAATGAAGTAATAAAGTTCCATGCCTTTGGAAGATGGTGTCACTTCCACCTGCCAGCAATAAAAAGGAGGCGGAGGAGAAGAATGGGCCCAAGTGAGACCATTAATTCTCAAACATTTGTACACATTAGAATCAGCTGGAGAACTTTAACGCACAGAATGCTGGCATGTACCCCAGGGGTTCTGATTCAGATTCAATAAATATACAGTGGGGCTCAAAATTTGCATTTCTAACTAACAATCTCCAGGTAATGCTGAGGCTTTTTGTCTAGTAACCATACTTAAGAGGGGCTCTCTAGATGCCAAGGATTTGTATATGCATGACAGCTGAGAAAATGCTGCTTAAGAGCCTTGTTTCTCAAACTTTACTGCATGTTACAATCACCTGGAGACCTTAAAACCCATGCCTGTGTCTCTTCCCATAGAGTCTACTTAAATTAATCTGGGGTGTAGCTGAGTGTATTGAAATTTTTAGAAGCTCCAGAGGTGATTCTAATGTGCAGCTGAGTTTGATAACCAATGGAAATTGCTCTAATTTTTTCATTTTTTTTCAACTTTTTAGATTCTGAGGGCACAAAGTTTTCTTACAAAGGTGTATGGTGTGATGCTGAAGTTTAGAGTACAATTGAACCTGTCATCAGAAGTGAACTGTGCTTGCTAGGGATCTAGGTTGTATGGTCCGTTTAAGACTCTAATGCCTGATGATCTATTACTGTCTCCCATCATCCCCAGATGGGACCTCTGGTTGCAGGGAAAACAAGCTCAGGGCTCTCACTGAATCTACATTATGGTGAGTTATATAATTATTTTACTATGTATTACAATGTAATAATAATAGAAATAAGGTGCACAATAAATATAATGTGTTCCCATCATCCCAAAAACATACCCACCTCCCCAGTCCATGGAAAGATTACCTTCCACTAAACCGGTTCCTGGAGCCAAAGAGGTTGGGGGCCACTGTTGTATGGTATCTCACAGGCGTTCTCTGGATTTCTTGAATTTGCATATCAGCCTCTAGTGATTGCGGAAAATTTTGTGAACTATATCCTCAAATGTGTTTTCCAAGTTGCTTACATTCTCCTTTTCTCCCAGAAATGCCAATGAGTCACAGGTTTGGTCCCTTTACATAATCCCCTATTTCTCAGAGGTTTTGTTAACTTTTGAAATTCTTTTTTTTTTCTTTGTTTTTGTCTGACTGGGTTTATTTGAAGGACCAGTCTTCGGGATCTGATATTCTTTCCTCATGTTGGTCTATTAGGTTGTTAATACTTCCAAGTATATTATAAAATTCCTGTAGTGAGTTTTTCAATTCCAGAAATTCCATTTGGTTCTTTCTTAAAATGGTTATATCATCTTTCCACTCTTGGAATGTTTTACTTGCTTCCTTGGATTGTGTTTCAGCTTCTCCAGAATCTCGTTTACCTTCTTTGCCATCCAGATTCTGAATTCTGTATCTGTCAGGGCTGATGTTCCTATAGCTTTTGGAAGTTGCTGTCACTTAAACGAAGCTTTTGTTTTTATATTATATCCCTAGAGGGTTTGACTTTGGTTTATGTTGAGTATGGTCTACTGGCTTCGTATTTTTTGTTTTCTTTTTTTTTTTTTTTTTTTTGGTACTTTCAAAGGCCGAGGTTTTGTGCATGATCTTTTTTTGTGGCTAGATTCCTGCATTGGGTTTCACCAGCAATGTTCGCTGGGAGAATTTTTATTTGGTGGTGTAATCCAGGCTTGATCCAGTAGATGGCGACGGCGCGTAACATTAATAGTAAGGGCTGGCAGATACTTAGGCCCTCACCTGTTTTGTATTTCAGTGCATTTGCAGCAGTACTCTCGGGTGTGGGAGATGGGGGAGGCAAGACATGACCCTGTCACCAAGTCCATGGGCCTTGCGGGGACCCCCTCCAATCATTGGGCGGCACTCTTCTTTCCTTAGTGAAGGACCCTGGTGGGCTGCATTCCTCCGTTCCTTAGGGGTGGCCCTAACCGAAGGTTATTAGGTTGTTATGATCCAGCTCCCTGGATCTCACAGCAACCTAACAACCTTAGGTGCCCATTGGTCCTCTGTACTTGGCAGAGTCAGGGCAGGTTGTAGGGTACATCTGTGGTTTATGTGTTGATGCAGTGGGTCAAAGGTGGAGGATCCCTGGGTAGGGCAGGATTGCCATGGTTGTGCAACCGGTGTGGCGCCCCTGGCCCAGGGTTTTTTGCCCAGCAGACAGTTGTGGGGTCTGCCCAGCTCACGCTCCCCTAAACAGGTCTCTTTCCGGGATCTGCCCCAGTAGCTGGACCAAACCAGCTAGTTTTGTCCCAAGCATTCTGCACCCGGATCACTGGGTTGTTAATTGTTCCCATCTGTGGGGGCTCCCTCACGCAGAGCTCGCAAGCAGGCTACACCCTTCCCGGGCTGGTCTTGTGGAGGGAGGCACACCCAGCTACGGCGCCGGCCCACGAGCATATATGCCTCTCTTTTCTTAGTGCTCTGAGAGTAGGGGCTCCTCCTCCCCTTGAGCTTCAGCGACAGATTTCAGCTCAATATTCCTTAGCTGTGTGCTCAAACGTTTGGGTATTGGGACCAGGCCCATTGATCGCCAGGGTTGATTTGGTTGATCTGGCTGGCTAGGCAGGTGTCCCCTTCCTCCTTCACCGCCCCAGGTGCGAACCTCCCAAAGCTGCCCGCTCTGCCGAAAAGGATGACCATCTCCAACAGAAGGATAGAGGAGGACCAGTCTTCAGTCAAGGATATACAAGTAGCTGCGCTCCCCTGCTAGGACCTCCAAACAAGCTTTCCAATGCCTATGGGGGTCGTGGGATCTTTTGTAGCTAGGATTTCAGAGGTCAGTGGTGGGAGTGTGTTGCCCTGCAGTTCTTTCACTTCCTTAGGACCTGTTCAGGGCTGGGAGCTGGTTCTGACATTTGGCAACTCCGTGCAGGGTCCCAGCTTCCTCCCTCTTCCACCTTGTTGTCTGCATCGCCTCTCTATTTACTTTCAGTGTTTTCTCGCAAAAGATCTGTTCAAAGTGTGATGGCTTAGTTGATATTTTGATTTCTCTTGCTGGGAGCGTAGCTTCCCGGCTCAATCTAGTTGGCCACCTTCTCCCCTCTAGTTGGCCATCTTCTCCCCTCAATCCGCTCTGGATTTTAATTCATAGGTTCTATATTCTTTACATATAACTTTCAATGTGTCCTCCTAAAACTTACCCATCCAGAAAGCACTCATTTTCTCAAGTTGCTAGTTCGTTTCAAGCATGTGCTGAACTGTAGAAGTTAGAGTGCCAGCTGAGAAATCCAGTAGACAGTGCCTCTATGAGTTTTTCCTCTATGTCAGTGCCTCTTTGGGTCTCAGTCTCTGCTACTTACTGACTGTGTGATCTTAGTTAAATATGACATTTAACTTCTTTGTTTTGTCTCCTGTTGTAGGTAAGTATAGATTATTATGAGCAGTATATGAAAGAACTTGGAAAATGCTTGGAAATGCTCAAAAGGTCACAGAGAAGAATTATTATTAATGTATAGGAAGATGGTGCTTATAGATGGTACACAATAGATTTTTTTTTAATTAGAGCATCTCTCATTGTCAAAATACAGTCCCAGATTACCTGTTATATGAGAATCCCAAATAATATTGTTAAAGAGTAGCAGCTCATATGCCACTTGCTTGATAAAGTTTTCCAGGGTCCAAAGTAACCAATGTGATTATAATTCTACAGTATAAACATCAAACAGCTTATTCTATTATTACCTTACAGGTATCTCTCCTAATATAATTCACCCATTGAGGACAGAAGCAATGAATCCTCCATAAATATGCTCACTTATGTAGGTTCTAATTGACTAAAAATATATTACTTCTCTGCATATGTGAGGATAAAATATTACTTCTTTTTCATTGTTAAAAGCAAAAAGATACTCAGACTACTCTGATTCCATAAGATGTTTTAAAATAATTATTTAGTAAAAAGAGAAATGTCGGTTTTTTGGGGATGTAAGTTTTTAAAATTCTTTATATAATGGCTCCATCTTCTGGCCATTGAAATAGACTTACCATGTTACAAAATGCAGTTAAGTCTCATACTGCACAAATAAATTAGTATGAGTCAAAAAGAATAACAAAACTTTTTATTCAGAAACTTTCACAAACTTGACTAACTTCTTCACTGAGAATTTTACTTTGGTCATTGTTTAAATTTCATGTGTCTGAATCCTTCTCCTCACCCCGAATTGTTAGGACACATCTTAACAATGTTTGGCTTTCTGGGGATTTATTTTATATTGACACAGTACTTACACAGTACAGATATCTGTACTTAAAAGAACAGTGAGAGAAGCCAAGTCAGGAACATCTCAGTAAACACATTTAAGTTCCATGGACCTCACTGTAAAAGGCCACCTGTAGGATTGATGAAAAGAAATGGATCTACTCTGTGGGTAGTCTCTCCACTTTGTTCACTGTTTCCTTTGCTGTGCAGTTTTTTTTTTTTAGCTTGATGTGATCCCATTTGTCCATCTTTGATTTGGTTGCCTGTTCTTGTGGGGTATTCCTCAAGAAATCTTTGCCCGGACCAAAGTCTTTTCTTGTAACATTCCATAGTTTGAATCATATATTTAATTATTTAATTGATTTTAATTTGATTTTTAGATATAGTGAAGAATAGGGGTCTAGTTTTATTTGTCTGCATATAGATATCCAGTTTTCTCAACATCGTCTATTGAAGAGACTGCCTTTTCCACATTGCATGTTCTTGGCACCTTTATCGAAAATGAGTTTACTGTAGGTGTGTGTATTTGGTTCTGAGCTCTCTATTCTGCAAACTACCCATCTAACAAGGGATTAATAATCAGAATATACAAAGAACTTAAATATCTCTATTTGAAAAAATCTAATAATCTGAATAAAAAATAGACAAAATATTTGAATAGAAATTTCTCAAAAGATGACATACAAATGACAAACAGGTACATGAAAAGGTACTCAACATCATTGATCATCAGAAAAGTGCAAATCAAAACTGCAATGAGACGACATCTCACCCCAGTTAAAATGGCTTACATCCAAAAGACAGGCAATAACAAATGTTAGTGAGGCTGTGGAGAAAAGGACACCTTCATACACTGTTGGTGGGAATGTAAATTAGTACAATCACTATGGAGAACCATTTGAAAATTCCTCAGAAAACCAAAAATAGAACTACCATACGATCCAGCAACCCCACTGTTGGGTATACACGCAAAAGAAAGAAAATTAATATATCAAAGAGATACCTGCACTCTCATGTTTGCTACAGCTCTGTTCACAATAGCCATGATTTGGAAGCAACCCAAATGTTTTTAAACAGATAAATGGATTAAGAAAATACGGTTCTTATACACAATGGGGTACTATTAAGCCACACAAAAAAAAGAGAATGAATTCAGTCATTTGCAGCAACATGGATGGAACTGGAGGTCATTATGTTAAATGAATAAGCCAGGCACAGAAAGACTAACATCCATGTTGTCACTTATTTGTGGGACATAAAAATTAAAATGATTGTACCCACAAAGTTTGAGGTAGAAGGATGGTTACTAGAGGCTGGCAAGGATAGTGGGGAGTGAGGGGTCTGAGGGGAAGAGACAAATAGTTCAAATGAATGAATAAGACCTAGTGTTTGATAGCACAACAGGGTGACTATAGTCAATAATAATTTAATTGTACATTTTAAAATAACTAAAAGAATATGATTAGATTGTTTGTAACAGAAAGGATATATGCTTGAGGAGTTGGATAACCCATCTGCCATGATGTGATAATTACGCATTGCATGTCTGTATCAGAACATCTCATGTACCGCATAAATATATATACTTACTATGTCCTCACAAAAATTAAAAATTAAAAATGGAAAATATAAGAAATTGATCTAGAAAGTATGTACCTGTCAACAGGAAGGAACGTGCTATATGACAGTAGGTAAGTCTTAAATTGTGATTTGGCTTCCAAAGATATGAGAGGCGGCCAGCCCACAGCTCTGGACTCCTGTGACCTCATGGGTTGCACACTCAGCTTGTAGGTGGCTCATTGTGTGTGTGCCCAGAATGAAAAAGGCTGTGAGGAGCTGCATCTTCTCACTCACTTGTATCTGTATGAGCTTTTTATCCTTTATACTGTTTGTTGCTGGTATGATATAAACTAAAGTTAGAGCATCCATGAATCAAATCTCAGTACAGGTTCACTAGTCTTTGATCACAAACCAGTCCGCTGCAGTCTGGCCAGCTCAGGCATGCTTCTTAAACACATTACACCAGGCCAGACAAAGCACACTAGTCATTTCAAAGGGATCTGAATTGCCTATTTGGAGAACATATTGTGGTGCAGAAACACACATTTCCATAATGTCTATTGTTATTCCCTTAATGTCAACTATTAATTCTACAGATTGCAAGCATAACATGTTCTCTGTTGAAATTTGAAAAACACAGAAACCCAAAAAGAAGAAAAAAATGAAGTCATATTCCCTTGAGAAAGGGGGAAATATTCCCTTGAGAAAGTCATATTCCCTTGCATTTCCTTCCAGTCATTTTTTTTTCTATGTAGATAAATTTGATGTTTGTGTTTTCATGTGGTCTGGTTAGGGACGTAGTGTTAATACAGTAACTTAAAAGAATGTATTTATTAAAACTGTCAGCTGTCAGTTAGCTCAGTGCTATATTTGGTTCATCTTACAGATATCTCTCTCTTTCTGTCTCTCTCTCTCTCTCACTCGCTCTATCAGCAGCGAAGGCCTTGATGTTGATTAAAGAGTCCCATTCCCAGGGCCAGATATGGATGGGGTGTATGCTATTTTATTTATTTCACTGGGCAAACAGAACAATAAAGCTGGCTTTTGCATGCTGCTTCTTAGCAGTACCAAAGACAAAACCATTAGATGGTCCTACTTCCAAATGTCAATTCTGCTGGAGAAGACACTCCTAAACAAAATGTATACAGAAAACCTCAATTACAAACATTTATTAAACCAGCTCTCTGGTCCTAAGGGCAGGCCCCCATGAGATTCAAAGTTCCATCCTAAGCTACCTCACATTTATGTACTATTCATATGATCATCATTAGAATAAGTGTATGTATATGTTTTTGAAAATATTTCCTAAAAGGGGGTTGAAAATATTTCTATGTATTTTAAGCACTTTTCATCTTTTAAAAAATCTTATAAGTTCGTGTATAGGTAAATTCATTTAAAATATCTAGAAATATATATACCATATACTAATATGTCTAGGTGGTAGGATTGGCTATTTTTTTTCTAATTTTTTATACTTTTATGAATTTCATTTTTGTCTAAACTTTTAAAAATTAAACTAATTATGAGTTACTTTTATCAGCAGAGAAAGGAGATATACTCTAGCTTATCAAAAAAAAAAAAGAAAGAAAGAAAAAGAAAAAACCTTTACAAGATTACATTAAACAAACCAGACCATCTCCCCTGGACATTATGCCCATGCACCCAGAAGTGGGAGGTGGAAGATGAGAGTGGTGATGACAATACAGGGAGGGGCACACCCGGGCCTGTCTCTACTGTGTAAGGCTTATTTGCCAACTCTCCCCTGTTCAGGATCAATGGAAAATTACATGGCATTTGTCTTTCTGTATATGGCAGCAACATGAATACTATCTTATTTTCCAAGGCTCCCTTCAGTGATTTGTGTACCTTCCTTGCCTTAATAAATGGATCTTGAAAAGCTTTAATTAAAACTACAAAATAACTAGCTTCAGAATAGTTATTGGTAATTTATTGTACATAAGCACAGCACAATAAAAACCATTTGGGGCTCTCAAGAACATTAGTATGCCTTTGAATGTCAGTCACTTATTTTCATCCTCCTTGTCACTATCTCAGCCAAGGTCCTCATCTCTTCCTATCTAGGTCGTTGCAAGAGCTTCCTGTTTTCAATCTATTTGGCATAATATTTCCAAATGAATCTTTCTAAAGCCCAATGTTCGTATAGATGGTGCTGATTAAAGACATTGACTGTGCTCCCATTACCTACAGAATGAAAACCAGACATCATTTGGGTGCTAGACTCAGAAACTAACTCTAACCTGTTTTATTATTTTAATCCTCTGCTATTCCCGCATTCCATCCTGTCACTCCAATCAGTCAGAGCTGCTCCCCTGAATGTATTATATACTTTTATGCATCTACCCTCTGGCTTATGCAGTTTTCCCTTTACTTTATCACTCTGAAGTGTCTTTCCCTCAGTCTACCCAAGTCCTCCCAGTTATCTGAGTACAGCCCTTGGAGACTGTCAAGGAGAGAAGCTTGGCATGTGCCCAGGAGATGCTGCTCAAAAAAGAGAGGAGCCAATTATTTCAGGAGAGGAGCCAGTGAGAAGGGCATTACTAGGAGGACACTCCAAAATCAATATTGCAAGAAGAAGGCAATTCTCAACTTGCAGCTAAAGTGGGAGGATTAAGAACTCTGAGATTTGATAAAATGGCTTACCAAATCAGACAATCTGAGCAAGTCACAAAGCAAATGTGAGAGTTAAATTGGTGGATGAAGAAAAAATTAAATGAGGTATCACTTTGTCATCAGAAAGGCCAGTTCAAGGGTATTGTTATAATATTATGTACCCTTTAGAGCTGTCCCCTTCTTGTGGTTTGGCATCCTTTGCAGGATTGGGGGATACTCACTGGACACCTTATCCTTTTGGGCCTAGTTTAATCCAATCTCCTCTAGGGTGCTATGAAACTTTTCCAGACAACTTTAGCACACGGGTGTCATAGCTCCCTCTGACAGCACAGCATCTGTTATCTCTAGCCTTCATTTGGCAATGGATCATATGATTGCCCTATGGTTTTTTTTTTGCATTTTTGTACTATAATTTATAAGGACATACATTTTATTTAACTTTCTACAGTTGTGTCTAATACTTTCTTCAGTATGGAGATTTATCTCTTTTATCACATAATATCTTCCTCTTAATCAAACATAAAAATATACTCTTTATGGGCACCCAAAATATTTATTTATCATTTATTTATTTATTTATTTATTTATATTTTTTAACTCCTGTTACTATCATTCTCAACAACAAAAGTTATTTATTGCATGACCAGAAATATGTTCTGTTAATTCACTCTTCTCTTTAAGTAGGCCTAAAATCTAAGTTGGCAGTTCCGTCTGTGAAACAATCTCTGAAACTGTCAAAAATTACCCCAAAGTGCTCATTCAGACATAATTATATTGAATAAATTCCATAAAGAATGTATATGCAGTTCAGAGTTACACTCAAGAAAGCACATACTTAAGCTTGGATAATTTCGATATGAACAATAGAAATCAACTCCGACTTGCTTAAGCAGAAAATACTGTACTGCAAGAATATTTTGTAGTTCAAAATTCATAGGAAGGCTAAAGAAGATGACTTCAGGAAAAAAAAAAAAAGATGAAAACAAGGCTACAAAGATTCCAAGTAGCAGACCAGTTTGAGTGCCACCACTTTTTTCCTTGTATTCACTCTACTCAAGTTCTTAGTCTTGGGAGAGAAAAAAAAAATCAAGGTGGCCCCACCTAAGTCATTTTATTTTGTGGGGCATGAAATTATTTTACTTTGTGGGGCAAAGGGACTAAAGAATAAGACTAGGAAGTTTTTATTTTTATGATACTCCAAGGATTAAATAGAAAGATAGATCCATATCTGTCTTTCCTTCCTACCAACTAGCTGTGATATAAAAGGAAATGTAAAAGTTGTGCCCTACTGCAAAGTGAAGCTCACTATAGTCAGAGTACACTAAAGAAAAGTAAAAATACAAAGCAAGCAGCAGAGAGCAAGACATCTTGACTATACAAAAATGAGAAGTAATTTTCCCAAAGTAAATCTGGCACTCACCAAAAGGGGAATAATGGAAACTAGGCTTCCGAAGAAAGCACAACAGGAAGAATTGATGTAAATTTTAGTCCAATCCATTTATCTGTGAGGTTTTATAGATCAGGGTTCATTCTGGTGAATGAATCCTATCATCAGTTTAGAAATAAAGCAGGTGGAACGAGCATAGGGCGAAGGGCTTATTTAAAATTGGAATACTATACTGAGGCTTTAAGGCAGATGTAGGCAGCTCCATAGTATGGATATGACCTTTTAGGCAGAAGGCACAATCAAGTCAATTACAGATGTGGAGTGGGCAGTTTGCCAGGTGAGGATGCCTTCAGGATCCAAGCCTCACTGTCTACTTAGATTCTCCTCTGAGGTCACATTGGTAATTATTCCCACTGGTTCACACTGAATGAGAGCTTTGTATGGGGAAGATAAGTGTTTTACAGTGTACATGGGAAAAAGTCAAATTAACCAAATATAGCAATGAGGTAACTAACATAAATCCCTAACGCCCAGAGTTGGTGAAACCAAGTGGCATATGGGTTACACAGAAATGTACTCAAAGATACAGGCACTGGGTGATATAAAGCTGCACAGGTATGCATCAGGCATCTCTAAGCAAATGCTAAGTACTTAAAATGGTTGTTTTTAAAATTCAGTATCTAGATATACTAATAAATCTACAAAACATTTGCCAACTGATTTTACTTTGGGAAAAGAATAATACCTTAAGACTAATAATAAATAAAGCAGAATTTGATCATATAAAGTTTTTAAAAAGAATAATTTATCTGCAGTATGTATTTCTCATGCTTGCATTACTTTTCACTGCTTCTATTATTTTAAAGGATAGTCAGTACGAAGCTTACTCGGCAAGAAAATTCTAATTATTCTACTCTTAGCAGTGGGGCCCAAAATTCTCGTGTCTTCTTGAAGACAGAGAAAAGTTATTGAGAACGTAAGATTATTTTAGAGTGAGGAGAGCTAGTCTCAGTATTTACATATTTTAAAGAATAATTGTGGTTGCATATGCTGCTCAGAACTGAGCAAGATAGTTCATCTTACTAGTGAGTATAATAAACCTAGGCCAAAAAATTTAAGATTACTAGAACATGAAGTGAAGACCAAAAATATCGTACTTTTTTTCTTTGTAGGGGAAACAGAGTCAGAAAACAGTGAGCATTTGCTCAATTTTTTAAATAAACACAAGAAACAAGAAGATAATAAATAAGTCCCATTTTTATAGGTAAATATGGTACTTCAGTTAGAGAACAGACATCATTAAACTGGTTGATCAGAAATCTTTAAATCCCTAATTAAATACCTGGAACTTGACTTCTAAAAATGATTATTTGTACCTGTTAATTTATTGTTGTGGAGTGATCAAATGTCTATGAAATTATTTTACTTTGTGGGGCAAAGGGACTAAAGAATAAGACTAGGAAGTTTTTATTTTTATGATACTCCAAGGATTAAATAGAAAGATAGATCCATATCTGTCTTTCCTTCCTACCAACTAGCTGTGATATAAAAGGAAATGTAAAAGTTGTGCCCTACTGCAAAGTGAAGCTCACTATAGTCAGAGTACACTAAAGAAAAGTAAAAATACAAAGCAATTAAGACATCTGAACATTATGCCTTCTCCAAAACAACTACATTTAAATGTTTTATTCAGTGCACACAGAACACGTCCAATATCTTATACTTATTTCCCCTCCATAAAGGCAGCATTGGAGACTCAAGACAAAAACATTGGTAAAAACATGTTCACATGTCCCACAATCATTGTTGAACATGGATATTGCCATTAGCAGACACTGAAGCAATTAAAACCAATTTAAACATGACCAGGAAGTGGTAGCATTGGACTGAAGGGCACACTAAAGTGTCTCAATTCCATCTGCAGACATTAAACCAATATGAAGTCTAGTAATTTTACTGACTCTCTATAGAGCACCTTCTTCCACAGAAAAATAAAGGAAACATTGTAAAGAAGTTTTGTAGTGATGGTTTCACAATAAAAAAATTATTTCTACTAAGGAGAATGTTCTTATAGCAAATTCCCATGGCAATGAACTGGTATATATATAATTCTACTTTGTGTTACTTTTAAGGGTGCATAAAAGTTCTGTGTGCTTTGGGAGGGTGGCAAGCAAATAAGTTAGAAGAAATTAAAATGCTAATGTAGCTTCCAAAGCTATTAGTAATTTTGATTACTGACCTGAATTCCTGTTTCCTGGAAGTGCTTCCTAGAGACAACAGTCTCCCTGACTTCTTTGTCGCTGGTGGCTAGAGTCCCTATTTCATGCAAAGATTCCAAATCCTAGGCAGGGACCATCACTCAGTCTCAGTTGTCAGTACCTCTTGATTTACTGTCTGATGATGTCAAGTTCCTGATAAAAGCAATGGGGAAGAAAGATCTTTTAGATCACGGTGGAGCAATTAACTTGATGAAATTGCTTTGGGGAAACTCAGTCTTATGTTATAGAGAAATATATCAAGTATTTGCTTCCAAAAAAACCTGAACCAGGATTATCTCAACTTGAAGACTTTCATTAGACATAGAAAACACTGACCACAAAATGTAAAAGTACTAATGCATTTTGAAATTCCAGAAAGATTTGTATGTGCATTTTAAAAAGGTTGTCAACAAGCAAAACAATGTGAGAATTTTAAGCAGTGAACAGTTAGTTCATCCTAAGGGTCTTCTTACCACTTAACCCATTTTTCCCCAAATAAATAGCTGAATATTATTTAGTTTTGTGATGCAGCACACTTCTTAAGGAAGGGTTTCATTAGCTTTTCTTTATCTTTCACTGGATTCAGATTAAAGCTGTGTGAGGTTTCAGAATAACATTTCTAAGTTGAAAGAACTTTAAAAGGAAATTACAAAATACCAGTGCTACCTTAACCAATAGAGACAAGTATATATTCAGCGGCTGGTGCATGCAGGGCACTGTTCCAGGTGCTGTACAAAACTCAAATAATGCCCGCCTGCCCAGAGTGTACATTCTAGTGTCTGTATGCTGGGTGAGGAAACAAAAGCCATGTCCAAATACTTAAAAAGCTAAACAAATAGATGAACAAGATAATTTCAGATAGCAGTAAATTCTAGGATGAAAGGAAGCCAGGGTGCTATAAGAAGAAATGACCATAAGGAACAGGATGGGAGAGGGTTAAATTGGATTGGTTTGCTAGGGAAAAACCTTGCTGAGGATGTCATATCTAATGTAAGGCTGAAATGACCAGAAAAATGAGTCATTTTAAGACCCAGAGTCTGAGCATTGCAGACAAAAGGAACAGTATGTGCAAATCTCTTCAGATGGAAATGAACGCCACCTATTGGAGGAAAGAAAACCTGGTGTGAATGGGGGGAAATAAGATCAGAGGCAAGCAGGGGCTAGATTGCGTGGGCTTTGATAAGGGGCTTGAGTTTTTTTCTAGATGTATTAAGCAGTGCAATGGCATACTTGAATTTACTTTTTTTTTAAATTTCAACTTTTATTTTGAATACAGGGGTACAAATGCAGGTTTGTTACATGGGTATATTGCATTCAAGTAGCAAGCATAATACCCAATAGGTACTTTTTCAATCCACCTCCCTTTCTCCCCACTCTACTAGTGCACTATGTCGATTGTTCCCATGTTTATGTCCATGTGTGCTTAATGTTTAGCTCTAACGTATAAGTGAGAACATGCCTTATTTGGTTTTCTGTTCCTGCATTAATTTGCTTAGGATCATGACCTCCAGCTCCATCCATGTTTCTTCAAACAAAATGATTTTATTATTTTTTATGGTTGCATGGTATTCCATGGTGTATATGTACCACATTTTCTTTATTCATCCCACCACTGATGGACCCCTAGGTTGATTCCATGTCTTTGCTATTGTAAATAGTGTGGTGATGAACATGAGTGCATATACCTATAATGATCTAATGATCTGTTTCCCTTTGAGTATATACTCAGCAATGGGATTCTGAGTCAAATGGTAGCACACTGTTTTAAGTTCTTTGAGAAATATCCAAACTCCTTTTCACAGTGGCTGAACTAGTTTACATTCCCACCAATAGTTTATAAGCATTCCCTTTTCTCCACAGACTCACCAGCATCTGTTGTTTTTTGACTTTTTAATAATAGCCATTCTGACTGGTGTGAGATGGTATCTCATTGTGGTTTTGATTTGCATTTCTCTGATGATTAGTGATAATGAGTATTTTTTCATATGTTTGTTAGCCGCTTATATGTCTTCACTTGAGAAGTGTCTGTTCATCTATTTTGCCCACTTTTTAATGGGGTTAATTTTTGCCTGTTGATTGATTTAAGTACCTTATAGATTCTGGATGTTAGAGCTTGGTCTGATGCACAATTTGTGCCTATTTTCTACCATTCTGTAGGTTGTTTGTTTATTCTGTTGGTAGTTTCTTTTGCTGTGCAGAATCTCTTTAATTAGTTCCCACTCGTCAAGTTCTGTTTTTGTTGCAATTGCTTTTGTGAACTTAATCATAAATTCTTCACCAAGGCTGATGTCAAGAAGGACATTTTCTGAGTTTTCTTCTAGGATTTTTTATAATTTTAGTCTTACATTTAAATCTTCAACGCTTATAGTGTTAATTTTTACATGTGGTGAAAGGTAAGTGTCCAGTTTCATTCTTCTGCATATGACTAGCCAGTTATCCCAGCACCATTTATTGAATAGAGAGGTTTTTCCCCCATTGCTTGTTCTCATTTTTGTTGGGCCTTGTTGAGGATCACATGGTTGTAGGTGTGTTGCTTTATTTCTGAGTTTTATATTGTGTTCCATTGGTCTATGTATCTGTTTTTTCCAGTACCGTGCTGTTTTGATTACTTATGGTAGCCTTATAGTATAGTTTGAAGTTGACTAGTGTGATGCCTCTAGCTTTATTCTTTTTGCTTTGTATTGCTTTGGCTAATTCGGCTCTTTTTTGGTTTCATATGAATTTTAGAGTCTTTTTTTCTAATTATGTGAAGAATGACATTGGTAATTTGATAGGAATAACGTTGAATCTTTAAATTTATTTGGGCAGTATGGACATTTTAACAATATTAATTTTTCTAATCCATGAGCATGTAACATTTTTCCATTTATTTGTGTCATCACTGATTTCTTCCAGCGGTGTTTTGTAGTTCTCCTTGTAGAGCTCTTTTACCTCCTTGGTTAGCTGTCTTCCCACTTATTTCATTTTCTTTGTGGTTATTATAAATGGGATTGTGTTCCTGGTTTGGCTCTCAGCCTGTGTATTATTGGAGTATAGAAATGCTACTCATATTGATTTGGTATATTGAAACCCTGCTAAAATCATTTATCATTTCTAGTAGCCTTTTGTTAGAGTCTTTAGGGTTTTCTGCATATAGAATCATTTTCAGTAAAAAAAGATGGTTTTACTTTTTTTCCTCTATGGATGCCTTAATTTAAACTTTTAATGAATTATTCTGATTGCCAGCTGGAGTAGGAGCAGGACAAGTGTAGAAGCAGTGATTGAAATTAGGATGCTTTTGTCTAGGCAAGAGATGATAGGGATTTGGACTAGGGTGTTAAAATAGAAGAAGAGGTAATATGGCAGAGATGTTGAAACCAAAATTATATTTTGGAAATGAGTAAAATATCTATTTCATAAGCTTCCTTCAATACATTTCCATATTCAAACATTTGTTGAATGTCTTCTAAGTTCCGGTTTTGTACTTGAGAGATACCACAGTGAAAAACAAAAAGTCTTGTAAAACATATTTTAAAGTACATTAGAAAGAATAAATAATAGATCTAATATTTAAAAATGAAGCATAAAATATTTTCATTTGCTTTCTCTTAACAGTTTTTAAAATAAAGAATATGCCTGCACTACAGGAAAAAAAAATGAAACTAAAAATATGCAAGAAAAAAACCCCAGAAATTAGAAATCATCAATAAATGTATGAAAGAAAACCACTGGTACTACTTTTCAACGAACTCTTCCCCATTTTTTCTCTTGCTTGTATCTAGTGTTTTCCTAATGATAATAAAGCCTGGAAAAAAAGAGTATAGTTAGGAAATGTTGGTATGTGGTTGGAATTTAAAGGATTTGGTAATTATTTTATCAAGCAGTAGCTAAAGGATTATGCCCCAGCCTTGGCCATGGTTGACTAGAAAACAAAGCCTGAGGCAATCACAAAAGAACAAATGAGTGGGAAACGTGAGGTGGGTTGGAGAAGAGCCTAAACAAATTCAAGTGGTACATGATGAGGCTGGCCTGCTTCATGAAGAGGCACATCCATAAGGATGTCTTTGGTCAGGCTAAATAATAACACCATGCTTTGGATCTGTCCATAAGTGGAGGAAAAGGAGAAAAATCATCCTGCTGCTTCCCTCTTCCCTCCTGTCTCCCCCTGGTAAACATTTTTCCATGGAAATTTAATACTTTGCCTCACTTTGGGGCTGGGCCTACTGGTGTTTTAGCAGCCTCAAAAGAAGCCAGATTTTGCCCCTGTGGCCCAGTTCTTCATAGGAGACCAGAAGTAGTGAGCAGAGCAAGAGATTTCTTGCAGTAGTATCAATGTTCCGTTACCATTCTGTGTCGGTAGCAGCTGCAATAGCCTAAAGAAGCAAGCAGCTGAGGTTTCATGGCACAAGGGAGCATGAAATGACTATAAGAGTCAATCATACAATACAGCCCTGAAGCCAACTACTTTTAGCATTTTCTGACAAAACCTAAGGGTCTAGTGTTCTTTTTGAGTCAACTTGGATGTTTTATATATAAAAAAATTTAAAGATACTTCATCTCTAAGAACAAAAATGCTTTAAAATTTGAAAAATATGTATGTATATGGCACATATACAAATACACATACATATTCTATATAGAATATAAATATATTCCTAAAAATCTGTAAACCGTCTTTTTTTTTTCCTAATAAGCAATTCTTAAAACAGTTTTCTTTTCCTCCCAGAGATAAGCTATACTTTATCTTGGCAAAGGTGGAGTAGCCTGCTGGAATGAACAAACTTGGTCACATGGTCTTCTCTCTTCCCCAGATCCCACCTGCCAGAGCTAGCTCTGACCCACTTGATAGGCTTTCAATAATGACAGCAAGTGTCCAGCCAGCCTGAAGTTAACCAGGCATCCAGCCCATTGGACATGGGCCTGGAGGTTTTTGCACTCCCCAGAGAGCAAAGAATTGTCCAACTACTTTCTAGTTTGGTAATTTGTGTGCTAAGATTCATAGTCACTATTTAGATAGTGATTTGTGTGTATGTTTAGTTTGAGCTACATGATCTCACTTAAAATCCTTTCTAAACTTTAGTTTGAAGCCAATTTTTAATTTAGATTTTTTTCCTTCTTTCCTATCCAAAAGATGCATATTTAGATGGTCTTTGGTTTTAAAATACAACTGTTTGGCCAGACTATTAACAGAAACTTATCTACAGCCTCTTATTCTACATCAGTGAAAACAATCAGATCATAATCAAATCAAACCTGCAGTGGGTCTCTCCAGAATTTGTCCATTGTATACTTCTAATTTCTATACTCAGTGAGAAGAAAACTAGTGTGATCCCAGGATAAACCTTTCTGCTTATCCAGTAATGGTGGGACAACTTTTGAAAAGACTGAAGTGCATGCCCTCAAATATCCTCTTATAAACTCTGCTTTTCTAACTTTTGGTAAGAGTCAGAAAACAGATAATTTGATGTTATAGTTTCTAACAAGGGTCTAAAGTATAAGTATTCTGGGATCATGGTTAAGGGCAAATTCTTATGCTTTCAATATCAAATGTGTGGATTGAAAGGTTGACATATTTTTGTGAACAAGTGTACAATGTCTTAAGCAAAGCTCTTTATGGGAGGAGGATCTATGGTATGACTTCCTCCCTCTAGAACCTTCTAACAGCCTTGGTACCAATTCATTCCTTTTCTCTTGAGTTGGAAAGGAACATATAATTATGTGCCAATTTCCCACTGACACCAACAGTGTCCCCAAGTATTTTAAAAACAAGGATAATATTGAGACTTAAGGAAATAACTTCTGTTTTTAATAACACATCTTGTAAGAATCTGCCAGATTTGAATATTCTCTTCTCATATCTAAATAAGAAATTTAATAATATTAAATCATATGTTATTATCATTAAATCCTGGACTAGAATCACTATTTTCTATTTTTAATTTAGAAATAAGGTATTGTCAACAATATAGAGACTACTTACACATTTTAAGAAAATTAGTGATAATTTCTGCCAGTGGAGAAAATTCTGGTACAGATTTATTTCTGTTCAAAAGAAAAATTTAAGGACTTTGATGGTTAACTACATATGTAAACTTGAGTAGTCCAGGGGTGTCCACATTAAACATTGTTTCTGGGTGTTTCTGTGAGGTGTTTCTGGATGAGATTAGCATTAAACCTATAGACTCAGTAAAGTACATTTCCCTCTCTAATGTGGTTGAGCGGCATCCAATCCTTTTGAAGGCCTGAATAGAACAAAAGGTGGAGAGAATGAGGAACTTGCCCCTCTTTCCCTGCCTCAGTGCTTGAGCTGTGACATTTCATCTTCTCCTGTGCTTAGACTGGGATTTACATCATTGGCTTCTTTGGTTCTCAAGCCTTCAGACTCAGGCAAAATTACACCACCAGCTTTCCTGGGTCTCCAGCTTACAGATGGCAAAGTACAGGACTTCTCAGCCTCATAATCTCATAATAAGTCAACCAATAATAAATAAATAGATATTTAAATACATAGATATAGATATAGGTTCTGTTTCTCTGGAGAATCTTGACTAATCCAAAGTCTAAATAAGGGAGCCAGCAATTAGCATGAATAGGCTGTAGTTATCAAAAGGCACAGCACAGAGGCATGGGAATAGCATAATGTATGTTGGTCTCCATTTAAATCCCCTTTATTAGAACAGTGTGCAGATTTCCCCCTCCTGTCAATGTTGATATCAATAGCTCAGAGCTTCCCCTCTTCTGTAAAATTGCCATAGGCCAATAGGAGCAACCTTGTCACCTAGAAATGTGTAGAAAGTCCCTTCTCTTTTCCCTAGGGGAGCATCTGATGTCTCAAAATCCAACTGGTGTTTGGTACAAGAATCTGCCCTGCTTCTAGGTAACCCAACTGTGATAATCAGGTTGGACGATGGCATTTATATATAATTTCCTATTTTTTTCCATTTTATAGCATAAGACTAGGGACTTACTAATTCAAACATCTTTACCGGGCCATTTAATTTCTTGGACCACTTTATAACCTCCTTGACAGGATTTTATCTATTTTGGCCCTTAATTTCCCAGAAATCTATTGTTAGGAAGAGCAGAAGGAGAGTAGAAAGAGAGTACAACTATAAGTTCTGACACTTTCTAAAGCCAGGTTTTAATGGAAGAGCTATTTTAAAAATACGATTAACATAGTTAAAACTAAGCTCTTAGCAGAGACTGAATTGACATTTTGAGCAACTCCTATGAAGGATTATGCATTATGAGATTTGTTTTAATACCTGTGTTTGAATAATATATGGGCTAATGATTATTTGTGTCTGAATTAATACACAAACATATAAGCACTCACACGTATATTCAACAAAGACTAAAGTTCTCAAGCAAAATATGCATGATCATTCTTAAATAAACATGTAAATTCTTCTTCCATAAATTTCTTAATTACAAACAATGTAAATCCAGTCTTAAATAAATCATTCACCCTTTCAGTCATTCAGCAAATATTTTTGAGAGACTAGCATTTGCCAAACGTTGTGAAATGTACTAAGATATAATGCGAACAATTCCCTTTCCTCACAGAGCCTACAGCCAGTCAATAATACAGCCTACAAATGGCCAATACAACATGCAAGTGGTGAGTGCTCTAAAGAAGGAAGTACCAGGAAAGCACAAAGGAGAGGCACTTAACTAGTACCTGGGTCTGAGCCTTCTGAAACCAGTTAAGCAGAAACCAGAAGAGTGAGGTAGGGGAGTGCTCAGATAGAAGAAAGGACAAGTGCTAAGGCCCACAGGTAGAGCACCATATGTTTGAAGAAGTGAAATTAGCTCAGATTGGGCAGAATATAGAATGCAAAGGGAAGAAGTGATGCAGCATGATGCTTAAATGCTAAACAGTCCATAGAAAAGTCTAAAGTCTTGAGTCAAAGGCAGAGTCTCTTGGAAACAGACTCAGAGGTTGAGGTTTTCATATGGGATGTTTATGGGGAGAGCTTCCAAGTTCTACACCTGTGGGGAAGCAATGAAAGCCAACTGCTCAACTTCTCTCTGTAAGTGCAGGGGCAGATATTTGGCTATAATATAGTCACAACAAAGGATTCTGACAATTTCATGGAGAACTCTGACATTGGAATGGACCTTCAGAGTTGTTCCCATTTGGGATGGGGGCTAGAATTTTATACCCCAAGTGGTGCATGCATTGGACATAGTCTATATAGGCTACCCCCCAGGAAGGACGTGACCTTGGGCAAGTAGGTCCTCTTCTGCCTAGGAAAAGTCCCAGGAAGGGACACAATTGAGAGCTCTTGGCTGCAATACCACAATGAATGTTTGAGTTCTTGTGGGTGAGGGTAGCATCTAGGAAATGCACCTCGTTGTAAATAAAGCATGTTAAAGATATTTCTTAATAAATCAGGTTAGGACAATGAAAGGCCTGGGCTTTAGGCATGGAAGAGATACAACCTGTTTTATATTTAGAAAGGTCTTTCTGGGGGCCAGGCACGGTGGCTCGCACCTGTAATCCCAGCACTTTGGGAGGCCGAGGCCGGCGGATCACGAGGTCAGGAGATCGAGACCATCTTGGCTAACATGATGAAACTCCGTCTCTACTAAAAATACAAAAAAATTAGCCGGGTGTGGTGGCGGGCACCTGTAGTCCCAGCTACTCAGGAGGCTGAGGCAGGAGAATGGCGTGAACCCGGGAGGCGGAGCTTGCAGTGAGCCGAGATTGCGCCACTGCACTCCAGCCTGGGCGACAGAGCAAGACTCTGTCTCAAAAAAGAGAAAGAAAGAAAGAGAGAGAGAGAGGAAAGAAAGAAAGAAAGAAAAAGAAAGAAAGAGAAGGAAAGAAAGGAGAGAGAGAAGGAAAAGAAAGAAAGAGAAAGAAAGAAAGAAAGAAAGAAAGAAAGAAAGAAAGAAAGAAAGAAAGAAAGAAAGAGAAAGAAAGAAAGGAAGGAAGGAAGGAAGGAAGGAAGAAAGAAAGAAAAGAAAGAAAGAAAGGTCTTTCTGGCTGTAATATGAGCAACAGACTGGAGAGAAGCATGACTAGAGGCAGACCGACTAGCTGAAAATTGGTTGCAAAAATCCAGGCAACAGATCGTGGTGGCCTGCAGTGGGGTAGTGACAGGAAGAATGGAGAGTTTTAAGTGGACCTGAAAGAAGTAGAAGGGGCAGGACTTAATGACTGAATGTAAAAAATTTAGACAGGGAGTAGTCTAAGTTGTATCCCAAATTTCTGACTTTGGCACCTATGCTAAGAAACAAAGCAAGAGAAGCCGATTGTTTGCCATTGTATTTTTTTAAAGGTAGGAGGGAGCGCAACTGTGTGAATGTTAAACTCAGCTCTGGAAATGTTGAATTTAAAATAAGTTTAACAGAGACATATACTAAAAAGCACACATAAGGGTCTAGAGCACAGGAAATTTATTTGAACCAGAAATAGGAATTTGGAGACCATCAGCACACAGGTGGTAATTGTATCCAACAAAGTGATCAATATGGCCTAGAAGTTTATAAAGTGAGAAAAATAGAAGGCCTAGGATAAGATCATAAAGGTTTTATTGCTTTTGTTTTTCAGCGATGCATTCATTAAATTCCCACTCTATGCTTTCAACTTGATTAAGGAGGACAGTGGAAAAGAAGAGTAGTATTTTCTGAACACCTTTGATATGCTGAACACATTACCTCATTATCTTATTTTACAATCCTATGATTTTAGAATATCATCTCCATTTATCAGATAAGATCAAAGGCTCACAAAATTTAAGCAAGTTCTGCAAGCCATAATACTATTAATTGGTAAGGCCAGGATCTCACTCCAGATCTGTCTGAGTTTTCATATGATTTTGTCACTATATTATTGCTAACTACAAATGATTTGGAATAAAGATTTATTATGAATTCTGTTTTGTAAAATCATAGCTTTATTTTGGTTTCCATAATTTACTAAACTTTAAATATTAAAAAGTTGTACTGGAAACTAGAAAATTCACATCTGCTTCGGGAAATAGAGAGTCTTCTATGTTCTTAAGCCTTAAAAATGTAGCATAAAAATTTGTTTTTGACAAATGGAAAAACAGAATAAGGGCTTACTCTTTCATTAGCCACTTTGTAAAGGAAAGTTTGATTTATTCTGGGAAATTAAAAATGTATAGCAATTGGTATTTAGGACAAAATTACCTCACAACAAAAAGTGTATGCACTATTAGCACTGATATTATTTATTAATGTGTAGCTAGAATTTCATCCCCATATAGGTCCCAGGCTTAAGAAAACATCTGAAAGAGTTTCTCAGGGCTGTGAGAAACCAGGAATATGCAGAAACTTGCCATAGGCTTTCTTGAAGGGATTCTAAAAAAGAAAAACATACAAACCATCACTTCTATTGCTAGAGATGCAACAGTAATGCTTAATCAGTAGTCTGCTTAATCAGTAGTCTGAGCTAGTTTATATCTGCAAACGTTCCCTCTAATGCACTTTGATTCAGAGTTGGAGCTCAGTCTTCCTATTGAGGAACTGACAAGAGATGATAACCTGACCAGAGGGACTCTTTGGCTATGCTCAGAAGTGGAGTAACCATTCATCAGCAGTTGTCTCTCAGTGGGTATGTCCTCCACATGGAAGATGGCACACATTCCTAAGAGAGCCATACTTTTACCAGTTTCAGTGGTGAGGCTTGAATACAACATTAGCTTTTATAAGGCCATTTGGTTCAAGTGTGATTGTATCTGTGATACACTTTGGGACTGCTAAGCCTTGTGTTGTTATCAGTGTTAAATTATACATATTTCAGGAGTCCTTGCTATTCCCCACCCGGAACGGAGAGAAGATCTCCTTTTAAAATCTTCCTTTATCTCATTAAATTTTTTTAGGAAGTTGGTTTTGAAATTAAGATTTAACTAGGATAGATGCTGGTTTGTAGTCCTAGAAAAATTCTCATGCCACCTAACAAAAAAAAATGATTTGAACTTTGCAGATTCTATTTATTATTTAAACACGGTTTTCAAAAAAGCTATAAATAAAAAAGGATTGTGTTTTCTTTTGAAAATGTAATATTATACACTTTTTACAATTTGAAGAGGTTAAAATGCACTTAGGTTTTGTCTCATTTATTTTTGTACATGATTACACAGATTCACAGATGGGAAATGTATTCAAGGTCATCCAAGAAAAGAGTATTTCATGGTAAAAGTAGGATTATAAATCAAGTTTTAAAATCCCATATCTAAAAATGATGTGGCACAACATCATTTTACTTTGTTTTATAATTTCCTGATAAATAATAAATATGAGATGCCACATCGATGTGTATTAAGGAAAAATGTTAAGCCTTATATTTAGAAATCTTGAGAACACATTGCAAGTTTATACTAAAACTAAAGTCTCATAGTTTTCTTAGGATGATGACGTGGCTTAATTTTTAAATATCACACATAAATTATTTCTCTAATGAACTTTTTCTTTAGTCTTCATTTCTTTTTTTAAAAAAGTGTCCTCTGTCATTGAAGATGCCAAATAAAATGCATGGACAGAAATTAATAGGCAATGGAACTTGATGAATTCTCCTGGAGAATATTTTTATAATGAAAGCTTGGCAACTGTTCCTGTGATTAATCATGATAATACACAAATGCTTAACTCCAGATAAACTGACCATTTCCTTCTCTCTGGAATACTCCTCTCCTTTTCTTTTTCTTTCAAGGAGGATTAACCAGTTCACTCTTTCCCTTCACTATACATTCTTTTCTTTGATGTCCCCACTTCCACTTTTCTATCCAAATCCCACTTTTCCCAAAAACATGTCTCAGTCCACCAAAGAAGGAGGTGGTGTTATTCTCCTTTAAAATCCGATGTTTTTCCATTTGACAAAAACAAATTTATATGCTACATTTTTAAGGCTTAATACAACACTGATCATGCAGTGTAATATTGTCCATGTTATATATTCCCCAGACCTTAAATTATCCACAAGGATTGAGTTGAGTGCTTACTTCTAGAAGGTGGGGGGAGAAGGAGCAGAAGAACTGGGTGGTCAGTGAATATTCCTTGCTCTTATCTAGGGCTAGCTAGGACACAGCAGATGGCTAAGTACATCAGAAGTAAGGATACTTGGGAAGCTCAATCAATCAGTGGATCACTGGCTAGCACATACACTGAAAGTGGGCTTTCTTTTTTTTTTTTTTTTTTTTTTTTTATTATTATTATTATTATACTTTAGGCTCTATGGTACATGTGCGCAACGTGCAGGTAAGTTACATATGTATACATGTGCCATGCTGGTGCGCTGCACCCACCAACTCGTCATCTAGCATTAGGTATATCTCCCAATGCTATCCCTCCCCCCTCCCCCCACCCCACAACAGTCCCCAAAGTGTGATGTTCCCCTTCCTGTGTCCATGTGTTCTCATTGTTCAATTCCCACCTATGAGTGAGAATATGCGGTGTTTGGTTTTTTGTTCTTGCGATAGTTTACTGAGAATGATGATTTCCAATTTCATCCATGTCCCTACAAAGGACGTGAACTCATCATTTTTTATGGCTGCATAGTATTCCATGGTGTATATGTGCCACATTTTCTTAATCCAGTCTATCATTGTTGGACATTTGGGTTGGTTCCAAGTCTTTGCTATTGTGAATAATGCCGCAATAAACATACGTGTGCATGTGTCTTTATAGCAGCATGATTTATAGTCCTTTGGGTATATACCCAGTAATGAGATGGCTGGGTCAAATGGAATTTCTAGTTCTAGATCCCTGAGGAATCGCCACACTGACTTCCACAAGGGTTGAACTAGTTTACAGTCCCACCAACAGTGTAAAAGTGTTCCTATTTCTCCACATCCTCTCCAGCACCTGTTGTTTCCTGACTTTTTAATGATTGCCATTCTAACTGGTGTGAGATGGTATCTCATTGTGGTTTTGATTTGCATTTCTCTGATGGCCAGTGATGGTGAGCATTTTTTCATGTGTTTTTTGGCTGCATAAATGTCTTCTTTTGAGAAGTGTCTGTTCATGTCCTTCACCCACTTTTTGATGGGGTTGTTTGTTTTTTTCTTGTAAATTTGTTGGAGTTCATTGTAGATTCTGGATATTAGCCCTTTGTCAGATGAGTAGGTTGCGAAAATTTTCTCCCATTTTGTAGGTTGCCTGTTCACTCTGATGGTAGTTTCCTTTGCTGTGCAGAAGAGCAATGGCAACAAAAGCCAAAATTGACAAATGGGATCTGATTAAACGAAAGTGGGCTTTCTATATGAATAAGGAACACTTCCAACCTTCCTACCTTTCCTTTAACAGATAAATCATAATACAAAGGAATTTTCTTAAAAAAACTCAAAGAAAAAATTTCTAATCTAGTTGAATCTGAAGATTTACCTGGCTGAAAGTAGTCCTGCTTTGGCTTACTAGGGATAAAAATTCCTGTCTTTGCATGAGGGCAGCAAGAAGGTTAGAAGTGAACATTATGGACCACCTATCATGTGCCAGTTACTAACATATATTTTCCCAGTAAAGTTTACAACAATTCTCTGAGGGAAATATCATTAGTCCCACTTTCCCCTACAAAATTTGCCCTGAATGCTAAGGAACCAGGATTATAGAGAGAGTATGGTCAGCATGTGGTGTTATAAGTGATATTTTTTTCTGCTTCGTTCTGTATAATAAGTTTGTATTAAAAAATGGCCTAACTTATGTGTTTTAAGCATGCATAAGTATAACATAACAAATGTTATTGTCTATTAAATAAAACAGAATTTATTAGGGCTCAAAATATTAAACGTCAAACCACTAATGTGTTAAATTTAAAATGTTTTACATTACTAAAGAAAGATTGGGTGTGTTCTAGAAATATTTTTTTCTTTAAAAGGAACACTAATTGAAGTCAAATTCCATCTTCTTCTGTACTTGCTAAGTTAGCCAAGTAGGGCAATGGCAAAATCAGGGTTTCCTCCAACCTCTAAATCCTGTGAGTCATTGATTTATAATGTGCCTTAGTATTGGAATTAGAGGAAACTTTTTCTACCTAGTTAAGCCTGCTGACAGAGTAATTCCTGGTGTGTGCAAAATCTGCTTGCATTTGGAGCTCTATTGCCTGTCCTCTGAAAAGAGGGCAATGTCTTCAAATATGAAGACTTTTGCAGCTGTTCGGCTAGTTGACTAATCACTTCTGAGATTTTCTTCCCCAAAATAAAAATCATCTGGGAACTAATTGTTACTCACAATAATATCAGAGCTTGGCATTTCTGAATATCTGTTCATCACTAGATTTCACAAGTCTGAGCCCATCTTTGAAATCATGATCTTCACTTTCAAAATTCAAAGTGGGAGCCTGAGTGGTAACAGAGATTCTCTGTGGCAGGGTTGGGTTAGAAATTGATGTTCTCTCCTATTTTTCACCTCACATCCTTGTAGAACTGCACTGGATTAGTAGAATCCTACAGTGTGAAATGTTGCATAGAGTGCTACACACAGGGTTCCACTACCTGGGATGAATCCTGGGCTCCATCTTAAAAGGAGCATGGAATCAGGTAAATGACTGCCTTACTCACCTGTCTTAGTCTCTTTATGTTGCTATAAAAGAATGCCTGAGGGTGGGTAATTTATTTTTCAAAAAAGGTTTATTGGGCTCATGGTTCTGCTGGCTGTATAAGAAGCATGGTGCTGGCACCTTCTTCTGGTGAGGGCCTTGGGAAACTTCCACTCATGGTGGAAGGTGAAGGGGAGCCAGTGTGTGCAAAGATCACATAGTAAGAGAGAAAACAAGAGAGAGCAGAGGGTTCCAGGCTCTTTTTAACAATCAGCTCTCTCTGGGAATTAATAGCATGAGAACTCACTCATTACTGCAAGGATGGCACCAAGCCATTCATGAGGGATCCACCCATGACCCAAACACCTCCCATTAGGCCCTACCTCCAACACTGGGAATCAGACTTCAACTTGAGATCTGGAGGCTCAAATATCCAAACCATAGCACCACCTCACATGGATTTGGTAAGAATCCAAGCTTCTAGAGGATCAAATAATCTTTCTAAACTATTGACATACTTATACAAATATAAATTATGATTCACATTTATCTGCCATTAGCCCAACGTTCTCATCAACTTCTTTTACAAGAACAAGAAGAGGAAGTCTCAGAATATATATTGTCACTATAAAGAACATATTTCGAGGTTTTGCTAAGTGGAATACATTTTAAAATTTTTGTAATCCAGCTGTATCCACAAAAACAAATCTTGATTGTTTGTTGCTCATTTCAGTTATATTGATTTTTCATTTATTTGACTCTAGTCAAGAAATCCTATTTATTGGCCAAGCCCTGCTGCCAACTAGCTTTGTGACCTCAAGCAAGTTATCTAATTTTTCTAGGTCTTTTCTTCAACTGAAAACCTGGGAGCGGGGTGGGGGGCTTGGTCTGGGAAGAGGGCGTGGGAAAGAGATGAGGCTAAAAGAACAAACAGAAAAAGTTCGGTCTGGATTAAGCAGTACAGAAAATATAACCTTAGTTCTCCACCTCCAGGAGAACTCTGGCCTTAAGCAGAGAGCACTCTGCTGGTTTAGAGTTCTATGTACTCATAGATATTAACACAAAAATGTAGAAGGGAGCTAAGATTTGCTATTTGAGTATAGCACTGCTAAAGCTGGGTTCAAAGTACAATAGCTTAATTTGAAAATCTGACTAAAAATGCCTGAAGATTTTGCAGAAACAATAAACAAAGGGTGACACAGAAGAAGTGTTTGTTGACTGCTTGAATTGCTGATACCCTAATAAATGTACTGAGCACATTGAACAGAATGGAGGCCTATCATGGGCAAACATAAATTCCAAAAGTAAGTAAATAAATTAGAAGGGAACAGTCAGTAATCTAACTGTGAGGTTTGGGAAGAGTCATGTGCACTCTTCCTCCATGTTTTTTTAAAGGAAACTGTGGGGTAGAGTCATGAAATATGTTCAACACCTATTACAGGATTGCTATAGCAACAAAATAATAAACCAAATGTCAGAGTTTTGAGAAACAAAAACATCATATATAATATAGGACAAAAATATCGAATTTAAAGATATGTCATAAAGTCTAGATGTCATTTCTATAACTTTTATGGTATTTTATAAAATAGACTACCAACGTCTAGCTTCTCAAAAGAGAGGTGATTTTAAATTCTTATACATGGATTTAATAAAATAGGCAGATAGTAGTCAAACTGGAGCTGCTACTATAACCAGATATAATTTTTTTTAAAAAATCAAGCAATTGCCTTCAAGTAGATTTTTGAAGTATTGATGTTGCTTATTTTAAGAAATAATTTTTTTCTGGAGTGAAGTGAGTGTAAAGATAATTTTTAGATGATATTTTCGATGATAACCTGGTGATCTCTTACAAAGTGAGCATCTTTTTATAGGACATATCATTATCCCTAGTATTTTCTATTCAATAAATCTATGCTTGCATGTATTTGGCTTTCTTAAAATAGATAGGGTTCATCTTCATTTCTATCAATAATTACAATTTTAATGGCAAAGAACTATAGTTGAATGCATACTGTGTTCTCGTAAGGCTCTGTTTTAGGTGCTGAAAACTCAAAGATGAATAATCCACAATCTTTGCTTTCAAATAATTAGCTAATTACTTGAGATTGGTGACATATAGGCAAATATGTTTAACAAAGTATAAGCACATTAGAATTTTATTATAGTCCACAGCAACATCCCAGTGAGCGGGAATCCTTTCCACTAAGATGGGGGTAGAGAAATCAGGAAAGGCAGTCTGAAAGAACTGGTTCTTAAACCTAATCCATAATAGGTGTAATTGATACTTATTAGTGTATCAGTGTCCTTTGACTTTTGGGAAAGGACTGAGGATGGAATGGTGAAGCCAGGTCTTGGTAGAATGAGGGAAGATGAATGCCCTTGATGGAAAGCAGCCTGAGCATATTCACAGAGGCTTGAAATAGCATAAAGATCTCTCATACCTGTAAGCAATTCAATGATACTAGATCACTGGCCGAAATAAGTGGGTGTAAAAGCAAACTCTTTATCTGGTCTGAGACTTATGCACAGATCTAGAAGGGAGTTCCTGAGAAGGCAAACTATGTGGAGATTGACCAAAAATTAGATGTAGGGATCCCAGAAAAGAAACGACAGTACATTTAGGCCAGCCATTTAGGCCTTTTAGGGCGAAATTAGATAATCTAATGTACTGGAGAGTTAACCAGGGACTGTGTGTTCTGAGATCTCACTTGGGAAACCAACTTGGAAAAGAGAAAATGCCAGAAAGGACAAAAATTGAACACTTAGCTCTTCCTTCTTTCCAGTTGCCTGCCTCCCTGCATCCTCCCATCCACACTCATGTCCTGAACTAGATGATTCTCTTTTAATTTCAAAACTGAGAAGTTCTAGTGGTGGGTGTGTGTGTGCATAACGAAGTGAAGCAGCTGGTAAGGAGAACAGAAAATTTTGGGGGTGCTTCTTCCTGGACTAAGTAGAATACCTACTTTGTACATATCCCTGCAGGTTCAGAAGAGAATCCAAGACTGAAAAATGCAGAAAGGCAAAATTATAAATCTACAAAAACCCTGACTCATTAAACACTAGGTTACATAACTCTTTTAAATAAAAGCAGTTTCTAGATTGCCTAGGGGTTCATCCTCAACACCAATTAACATTCACTCTCTCTCTCTCTCTCTCCACTTCCTTTCCTCTTTCTTGCTAGATGTCTGATTCAAAGCAACATATGTAGTGTAAAACAGCAACTGACACTCAAAACCCCAACACTGACCAGAGCTAGAGGACCTCATCTGTGTTGGCCACCCACCTTAGTCACCACATTAGCTGGCCTGTCTGGTAAAATATCCTCTTTGATCTTTTTATTTATTGTCCATATATTTAGATAGACAGACTGGATTTTGGATTGTGGAATCACTAAAGAACAGTTGCTTTTCCTCAGCTCCCTTATGAAATAGATCACTTGGAATAAGCAGATTCCTCAGGCATTATTACTAAGGACAGCATCCTGCCTGAGCCTCGTCCTTCTCAGTTCCAACACAGGGCACTAATCATAAACATACCTGCTCCAGTGATGTAATGTATTTTTCAGACCACTTTGTGTTTCTATTGAACTGTAATCTATTTCTCCATTATTCTAGAATACCCTTCATCATTTATTTAGGGTTTATCTCAAAATATTCTGAAATTGTCTTTTTCTAGAGCTTATTCTTTGTCCTCTCCATCCCCAATTTTCTTATACTATCAAGTCTCTTCCATTGTTTCCTCTCTCTCTCTCTGTGTGTGTGTGTGTGTGTGTGTGTGCGTGTGCATGTGTATGTCTCTCTCTCTCTCTCTGTCTCACACACACCCATACCCACAATACTAAATCCTCTGGAAAGTGTAAAACAAGTTTATAATCACTTCAGGCTGATTAATTGGGCTGTTAATATTGAGGCCGAAATTGTTATTTGCCTGCCACATATCTTTCCTTCCTTCTTCCTTGCCAAGAGAACTGAGTTTTGTTTGAAACATCTATGAATCCAATTTAAAAGCTATGTTTCTCCAGCCTCCTCTCCTGCTGCTGTGAAGAGCCATATAACAATTCCAGGCAATTAGACACATAGTAAGATGTTTACTAAGGATTTATGAGAACTTTTTTAAATTTATTTTTTATTGAGAGAGACGGTCTTGCTCTGTTGTCACCTAGGCTGGAGAACAGTGGCGCGATCATGGCTCACTGCATCCTTGAACTCCTGGGCACAAACAATTCACCCACCTTAGCCTCCCAAGTAACTGGGACCAGAGTCATGCACCACTATGCCTGACTTTTTTTTTTTTTTTTTTTTTTTTTTTTTTTTTTTTTTTTTGGTAGAGATAGGAACTCTTTATGTTGCCCAGGCTGGTCTCAAATTTTTGGGCTCAAGCCGTCCTCCTACCTTGGCCTCCCAAAGTGCTGGGATGTGGGTGTGAGCCACTACGACCAGCTTTCTTTCTTGATATAGATTCTACCCCTTTCTCCTTGTCCCTTCTTATATCCTACCTGAAATACAGAAATGTTAGCTGGATATTAGCTGGATGCTACCATCAGAATGGGTTCAGAAATAACCCTTTTAAAGTTCATATTGATCATCCATGCTCCTCCTAGTATGTAGAACTGTTGCAATTTAGGATGCTTTGTTTAAAATGTAAAAGAGACTTGAATCCTAGATACTATGATGTAACAACTGGAAAATCTATACTGAAGTTTCTCTTGGCTCTGTGAGTAGAAGAAAAAGTATGTGATCTAATCTTAAGGTGCAAAATAGAATCAATCATAGCACCAACATAATGGAATTTACTCCCCCCTGCAAATTAAATCCTCTCAGTTCTCTAATTTAATTTTTAAACAATAATTGGCAAAAAGATAACATATGTTTTTAAAGTGCTTCAACTGCAAAGATGAAAGGTAGGAAAAGACAGCTTGGTGACCACCAAAATTCATGTCTCCTTCTAGGAAGTGGCTGCCCAGCTAGGGGAATGTCTCAGCCTTCCATTGCATCTAACGGGGCTATATGACTATTTCTCACCATTGAAATATAAGCCAGCCATGTGTGTCACTTCTGGGATGAAGAGGTAGGTGTAATTCTTCATGATGTCTTTTTCCATCATCAACTGACTCTGAGTACCTAGAAGCAAGAGGTGCCACAAGACTGAAGAATCCTGAATCCATAAATGATCACATGAATGCCACCTGCCAACTGGGAACAACCACGTAGAACTTTTCATGAGCAAGAAATACAATTTCATTGTACCAAGCCATCAAGATTTGGGAGTGTATTTGCTGCTGGAACAAGGGTTATTCCAATTAATATAAAGGGCAAAAATAAAAATCTCACATTTTAGTGTATTCAACATGAAATAACTGAAAAAGCAGAATTTCATTCAGTGGGCTCACAAATAATTAAATAAGATTTTCTGCAATTAGGTAAAAAATAATAGAAACCAAATTAATTTATAAGAAAATGATGAAAGTTAATACTTTGTTCTACCTTGAGTCTGTGACTTACAGAATCTATACCTGCCAGTTACTAAGTATTTTTTAATGTTGGCAGTCTCCAGTTAGTCTGGATATTGTCTGATTTTTGACAAAGAATTTTCCCTATTTATTTCTTTAAGAGGGTGAAATGAATACTATGTTCTATGAAGCTTTTTAGTGAAGTAGAGCCTAATATGCAATTGGTTTTGAATAGAATATTCCAAGGTGATGGCAATCTGGATTCAGAAGTCAACTATCTTACATAGAAAAATTGAGTTTAATAGACACTAAGAAGACCATCATTTGTTCCTCTAAAATTAGAGAGCTGCTATTCCAGCCTGCCCATAAATATTCCCCAAGTCTAAAGTAAGTTTTTGGATAGAGGGACTATCATGTTCTAGCACCTTTCAAATTATTTCTTGTGCCAACGTGAAGAACAGGTTCTGGTCTACAGAGGCATTGTTGAGACTGAATTAGGAGAACTTACAGTAATAAATAAATTTAAAAAAAAAACAAAACAAAACAAAAAACAAAGACCTTCCACGGACCAGCCAGGGGGAGCCACATGCTATTCAGTGTAGCTGATTCCAGCAAGATAACAAGTGGAAAAGAAAGGAAAAAAAAAAACAAAAAACTCATTAAAGGCCTCCTTTCTAAATTAGTGACATAAAATTTTGCTTAGTAATTGAAGAGATTCCAAAGGTTGAAGCTTTAATTCAGTGCCTATCTATTCTTCCAGTCAGAATCTTTTCAGAAAAAAACTTCAGACAACCTTATTTTGTAGGGTGAATGTGAGATGAAATAGGGCATGGGATTATTTTCATTTTTCATTATGAAAAGTCTGTCTACAGTTTTCTCTTCACATCTATCTGACTACAATATAGTTATAAACCCATCTGTTTCACAAGTAACATTCTCTTCTAAAAGTAGGATAATTTTTTTCCATAGAAAGCTCAGATATAAAATGAGGAGATGTTTTGCTCTTTAGGAATACAAATCAGCTTAGACTAACCAATCACACTGAATTTTTAAAGATTTTACCAGTAACCAAAACTATACATTAATGGAAAATGGATATGGGGGAAATACATCCTTTGTCTTAAAAACAGAAACCCAACTTTATTTAGGGGTGGCAATGGGCTCAGCTAAAAACACAGTGATTCCAGATTCCCTTGCAGGAGGGAGCAGCATTTTCCCAGTTATGACCCATAGGCTATAAGTTAAAATCTCTAGGGGGTTTGGGAAAGCTCTTGGAGGTACCTGATTTAGCTGGCATGTGTCTTATGCCATTTGGTCTTCCTATCCTTCTCCCTGGCATGTAGTTACGATGCTGGAAGTGAGGCAGCCATCTCAAGACCATGAGGCAACAAATAGAAGGATGAAAGTCACAAGCCGAGGATGTTTGAGAGGAAGAAAAATGAGCTTAGACCTCTGAGGACTGTGAAGTCCTACCTTCAGACTAATGTCACTTAAGAAAAACAAACTTCTATTTTGGTTAAGCTAGTATATGTTTGATTATCTCTTATAAGCACCCAAACCTATACCAAGTTGATCCAATTAGAAGAATGTGCCAAAAATTTTTTAACCATTTCCAAACATGCATTTCGGAAGCATTCATTTACTTTGGCAATTATTAAACTGATATGTATTAGTAAAACATTTTCATACACTTCTTAAAATGACTCCTCCAAATAACTCTACTAGGCCATACTCTATGCACTTTCCATACAGGGAGGAACACATTATGAATACTTTTCATCCCTCCATTGATTCATTCAGCAAACACTTATTGGAGGCCCAGAAAGCACTCTGCTAGGGGCAGGGATACAAGAATGAAAAACACACACCTGATTACAAAAGGCTTAGTTTATTTGAAAAGAATAAGACAGAATATTTTTTAAAAACATTCTATTTTCCAGTTCTTTGCTTCCTGAGGGTTGTTTGTTTCACATATATTAGCTCTCCAAGGGATAGAGAAGCCTAGCACCATAATCAACATTAATAAAATAAAAGGATCTGAGCCAACAGCATGGTGTACATAGCTTAATGTTCAGAACACAATTTCATCATTGAATATTTAATTAAATGTTGCACCAATGTGTTCATTACTGTTGTGAGAAATAACTGAAGAAAGTTTCTCATTCCAATCAGTACAGAACTTGTTTTTCCAAAATCAGACTACTGCTAAAAGCAGATATTTAGTACTACTCCACTTTTTTTTTCTGTCATTTGTATGATATAAAAAAATCACTGTACATCAAGCCTTTATTCCAGTATCAAAAGACAATTATTCATTGCAGTATGGGTGACAAAATAACAAGTTAGTGTCAGGAAAACCATTGTTCACTCACCTCTTCCTCTATGTCAGGCGTATCATTTAACTTCTTTCTACCTCAGTTTCCTTATGAGTTAAGTAATGGGTTGGAATTAGATCACTGTGTTCCCTCATAGATCTAAATTCTCTTATTTCCTCACTCTACTTAGTGTGACGCATTAGCAGATAGGTTTCCCAGCTAAGAGCAGAACATTAAGATTATTTTTAAATCATGCGTGGTTCCTTCTCTATTTCTGTTACCTCAGGAATTATACATATTAGCCAACAACTCATATCAAACCACAATTTTATATATAATTAAACAATATAATGTCATCTTTTATTAATAATACCATATCACCATACTCAGAATCAGAATAGAAGACTGGTTTTATCATTTCAAGTTTTTAAAAGCATAACTTGCATTGCACACATTTGGGATAATTGAAAGAAAATTAGATGGAGAGTACATTGTTTTAAATTTACTGTTTACATTATCCCCCAGATATCTAGGAGAAAGTCTAACACAGATTATCTCAAAAGCACAGCAATCCTCTTGCTCCATTATAAGAAATTATTTTCAGAGTCTAAAAGAAGATTGATTATATGCAAAATCTGAAAGCTAAAATTAAGATCTTATTTTTCAGTATAGACAATAGAAGTAATTAATTAACACATCTGACATTTATCTGCAACCCACCATAGGCAGATATCTGCTTTCTTATTAGTTGCATAAGAATTTCAGAAGTTGAAATACATTAAACACAACCAGTTTAACCCATCATGTTCTGAATTTGATATCCTATTACCGTGCTCACAAACAAGATCTTTAAGGAACATAAACACTCTTTACAAATCCTTTAGTTATCATCCTGCAAAACAACTCACACCCCCAATAATTATCTCATTACATATACACATATTTCCCTCTACTCACCACAATGAGTTAAAGGTAGACAAAAGCTCTCGGTGGCAGTCTTTGAGTTATTACTTTGCTTTACCATTTCCTTCCTTTTAGGTGTCATGGTACAAGACTTTACTGATAGCAATCATTCTTGTTAAGTTTACTGCAAACATCGAAAGAGGTGTCTTGCACTTGCTGGAAGAGTTAGCTTTTATGCTTCTGGTCATTCTTCCCACAAAAAGAATGAGACCAGTTTCTGAGCTATTCTTAACTCTCCTTCCAAAATATTTCAAAAGAGGAAGACAAGAAAGACTTCATGATTTCCATGCAAACTCCCAGCCTTCCTGGCTGCCTGCTGCTGCCAATACTTCTTGCTCTTGCTGGTGATGACATTCAGAGAGCTCCCCAGCACCGGTGCTTCGTTATGTAAGACTGTCTAGGTCAAGTGTAGGAGACACACTGCTGGCCCGTGGAAACTCATGGAACTGTTCCTCCAGATTAACACTTCAGGGGTTATGGAAGCTGGAGGAAGCTGAGCTTTTACTACATCTTTTGGGGGTAAATATTTTTGCATGTTTCAGCGGTTTATGTACTACATTCTTGGCAGATGCCTGTCAGTCATGCTGAGAGGTGCAGGGAGAAATTACTGAGATTACAGTTCTGTCAGCATGCTTGAATAAGCATAGTAAGTCTTCCAGTAATCCTGGCTTTGAGACACTTAAGGAGTAAATAAATCATAAATTCAAACTTGCTTATCAGACATCATCTGTAACCATAAAGGAATGAATGTTGATTTGATATTTAAACTCTGAATACAATTTATTTGATTGGAGGTGTTGTAGGAGAGCATTATTAGAGGTGGCTACTAGCTCAAAGAGATTTACTGCAGTTCTTGGCTGTTATGTTGCCCTTGTCTGTGGCTGCAAATTTGCTTCCCTTGTAAGTGAGTTATATATATGCCTGTATCTGTCTTCTGTTGTGATTGTTTGCGATCGTATAAGAATAAACTGGTAGTTAGGTGACTTCAACAAATAATGAATACTGCCTACTTAGTTCCAAGGTGAATACTGCAGCAAAAGCGCCATTCGACACTAGCACTGAAGGAGGGTGGATTAACTGCATTGGCTCAAACTGTGCTGTGTTTAGGAGACTTGAAGGGATGATTCCAGGTTTGATATGAACAGTTGTTCACTCTGTGGGTAAAAGTAGAAACGATATAGCGCTGATTCTGTTTTAGACTCTCACACTGTGTCCTGCCTCAGCAATTAGTTAAAATAGCAGGCTCTTTATTGAATGCTGCAGAAAAGCCTAGAGAGGTAGCAGGGTAAGATTGCCGCAGCAGAGTGATACATTGGCCAGGAATTTTAATAAGATTTAACCAGATACGATAATACAACAGATGGCATCTAATCTAAAAAATAGATGGATATTTTAAAAGTTGAAGACAAATGTAGCATATTTGAGAGGGTTTATCTTCCTGTGTGTCCTTGGCAAGCGAAGTTCAGTACCTTGGACAGGATGACATGAGTTAGGAAAGTAAAGTCCGCATAAACTGTCTACGTGATCTCAAAGAGCAAAATGGAAAGTTAACTATCAATCATTTGTTTTGGTGTCTCTCAGTGATGACTGGCATTACGCAGGTTACTTAGCACATACTTTCTAGGTAAACAGGTAGTTTTAAGGTATCTAAAATTTCTTGCATTTTAAAAATTAAATTAAAGGAATGAAAATGAGTGATAGTAAAATAAATTTCCTTGAAGGTACTTTTCATTCTATTAACCATATTAACAGCAGCACATTGATTATTTATGATGAAAATATACCACTTACAATTGTATGCTGTATTTAGTTGATTAAACATGTACATGATTTCCCAAATAATTTAAAGAGACAATTGTGGTCCCTTGAGGCCTGATTTTATATTACTGATGTCAATAGGCATTTTCCCTAGACATAGCTTGAGATAAGAGCCCCATCAGACCAGGTTTTACTCAGTTTGGCATTTAGACTATTCCTCAGAAGTTAAAAAATGGTGGATACATACTTAATTGTACTTATAATCTTTGAGTTTATATATCTTTCAGATAACAATGTCAGTATTCAAATTGTCTATAATTGATTTGCATTTAATATTGTTTCTTTTGGCTATTGCTAAAAGGGATTCTTCTTTGTTGTAATAAGCTTAAAATATATTAATTTTTTCATTTTAAAATGGGGAATTTGAATTAAATGAGGTTTAAATTAGTTTTGATCCTACCATATATATCTTTGTATTCCTCTAAATGGGAATTAACATTATTAACTAATCTATGTTAAAGTGAGATTACATTTTTTGGTGAGATTATATTGTTTGAATATTTACAATATTAAGCCAAAATTTACTAAGTACCTCCTAAATTCCAGGACAGTGGTTTTCAAAGTGTGGTCTCATAACCAGCAACATCAGTACTACCTGGGAACTTGCTAGGAATGCAGGTTTTCGGGCCTCATGACAGACTTACTGAGTCAGAAGCTCTAGGGATGGGTCCTGGCAATCTGTGTTTGTGTAAGCCTTTCCTCCAGGTGATTGTGAAGCATGCTGAAGTCTGAGAACCACTGTGCTGGGAAGTAATTTGGTTAAATATTATAAAAATGGTTTTTACTGTATATAGTTAAATACATATTGTCATTAAATTTTGCATGTTCATCTTTGCCTAGATACCCTACTGTAAGCAGTACTCTGTTTTAAAGATTTATGCAATTATTTAGTATATCTTAAGTCTAAATATGTCCATAAGAAGGTCTATTTTCCAACAGTTCCATTTTAGAACTTTAGCTCTTAGAAGTTAAATAGCGTAATGGGAAAAATACTAGAGGACTTATCTGTTTGCTCACTGTATGATTTGGCACACATCGCTGACCCACTTTGATGTTCAGCTTCTCCTTTATTAAGATGAGAGGCTGGCTTACATCAGGGTTTCTCAACTCAGTACTATTGACATTCGGGTCAGATATTCTTCGCTGTGGGGTCTGTCCTGGACATTGTGGAATTTTGAGCAGGGTCCTTGCCTCTACCCACAAAGTGCCCATAGAAACCCTCAGTTGTGATGATCAAAGATATTTCCAGACATTGATACCTGTCTACCAAAGGCAAAACTGACCTCCTCCTCATTTGAGAACCACTGACCTAGATTAGCTCCTCTATGAAAAGTTCCATCATCATAAATAATACAACAAACACATCATTTATCCTTTTGGAAGCAGGTAGGTTAAAACTTATAAATAAATGAAGATATGTTTTATTTGTATAACTCAGGTATAAGGTGGGACATGTTTGCCCCTTTGAAGATCTAGGTGACGATCTATTGGTAGATATCTATTGGTAGATATCTTGCTCAGGTATCTACCAATACCACAGTCAGTGGAAGTCCAAAACCTTCTGCAACTTATCAGGGACTTAGTCTTACATCATCCTCTGTGTCCTGGCATCGTGGTTTCATGTATACTACACCTAACGACTCTGTCAAGTGACCCAGTGTCTGTCTGTCACTAGTTTTTAACAGAGACTTACCTACACCAATCACCTTTTCAATTTAATAAATTTTATTAAAGATGTGGGCTTCTACCTGCATTTTCTCCCTTCCCCATCCCATCTCTGCTCCTCATCCCCTCCCTGAGAGATCTGAATACTCCAAATGTTTCTCTTCTTAGTATGGAAAGTAGTCCATCTCTCCACAGCTCTTATATCCAGATGTAGATGCCCAAACTCATCAATGAGTTTAGAAGATAAAGGGCCTTCAATTTAGAACCATTCACCATACATAGAAGGCAGTTGGGGTCATATGGTATAATCATAAAGTTATAAAATCATAGGCTGTTGGAAGGAATATTGAATTTAAGTTCATTTTCATGTCTTTAGCCTTAAAATTACAAATGTTACAAGCTAGAGTCTCAGAATTTTAAATTATACCTTTCCATGAATTTTTACCTAAACCACTTGGCAATTTAGTACAGACATTTTCTCGACCTGAAATGTGCGATAGAAGTAGACAAGCCTCACACACATGCATGCGCGCCTACACACACACACACATGCACACACACACAATTTTTCTCCAACAGTTAAAGATTCTTTTCAATATACTATTCTACAATTCAAATTAGGTGCTATTCTGAGATATATGTGGATTAAGGAACCTAATATAAGACATAGGTAGCTATATTTCTGTTAAAATAATAATACCTCATACTTGAATGACTATATATGTATTTTCAAGTAATTTTAAAAACATGATCCCTGCCGGGCATGGTGGCTCATGCCTGTAATCCCAGCACTTTGGGAGGCCGAAGTGGGCAGATCACGAGGTCAGGAGATCGAGACCATTCTGGCTAACACGGTGAAATCCTGAGATCGCACCACTACACTCCAGCCTGGACGACAGAGCGAGACTCCGTCCCAAAAAAAAAAAAAAAAAAAAAAAAAAAAAAAAAAAAAAAAAAAAAAACCTTAGGCCGGGTGCAGTGGCTCACACCTGTAATCCCAACACTTTGGGAGGCCGAGGCTGGCAGATCATGAGGTCAGGAGTTTGAGACCAGCCTGACCAACATGGTGAAACCCTGTCTCTACTAAAAAATACAAAAATTAGCTAGGCATGGTGTTGCGCTACTCAGGAGGCAGAGGCAGGAGAATCGCTTGAACCCGGGAGGCGGAGGTTGCAGTGAGCCGAGATTGTGCCACTGCACTCCAGCCTGGGCAACAGAGTGAGACTCTGTCTCAAAAAAAAAAAACAAAAAAAAAAACAATGATCCTTTCTGAGACCCATAGCAACTCTAAAAGATAGGCCCCATTATCTCTGTCATTTTGCAGTAAGAAAATAAAGGCTCAAGGTCTCCAAATGCCAAATTCACTTCTTGTTCCACTATCCTACAAAGCAAAACTCAATAGTTCATGTAGTTTGAACACATTGGTAAGTATAATTTCTAAGTGATTTTTTATAAAGACCTGTCTCAAGAGTCTTCCTGCTCAAAGACCTTCAGAGAGATTACCAGTGCTTTGCTTTATTCCTAGTATTAATGCATTTTACCTGACTTATCATACATTTATTCATATGATATGCTTATTTTTTCCTGTATATGTATTATAGAATGATTTTAATACAACATTTATTATACTAGTCATAGTCACATGTGTTCTATCACTTAGTGCCCTCAAAAAACTCCATGGGAATAGGATTATTTCCCTTTTAAGAGGGAATAATTCAAACATGAGATTGAATTAAATTTACCTATACTTGAGCTTTACCAGAGGTACTACATTGATGACCCAGCCAACTTCTCTGTTTTCACCAACGAAAATGCAGAACATAGCAACAGACCATCTCTTTTCACTGGTACCCTCTAGTGCTTGACATATAGAGAGTGTCAGTAACTTTTATTGAAGAAATACTGAAATATTGGTGTTGCTATGTAGTTCTTTTACATTTTGGACTTTACCTAACATTATCCACCCTAGTTAATTAAGTAGCAACTTGCAAATGAGGCCTAGAAGGACCAAAAAACAAATTTTAAAAAGAACTCTGCAACTTTAGAAACTGCTAATGCTACTTTCTTTGTTTCACTTATTTCACTTGAGAAAATCTCTTTGGGTTTGATACAGAGATGTTTTCAGACTTTGAACGTGAAAAATTGTTCCCAGCATCAAATATAAATTCCTCCTTTAAAATACAATGTCACAAACCTGGATCACAAAGTCACTTCCCTCTTTAGTCTTAAAGCGAATACTCAAGATGAACGTGAATGATCTTTTATTCCAATTTCCAATTTAGAATATTATTTCAGAAAATAATTATTCAAAGTTTTTTGAGAAACCTCCATATAAAGCCAAGCAAACTTTTACCAAAGTAAGGTAAATTCTTTGTCAACTGAGAGCCTGAATTAGATGATTCCTCAGACTTTTTTTCTAATTATAATATTCTGTGTAAAGGAGTTTAGCTCGGCAATATGACCATCCAAATATCAACCAAATCCAAGAAGATTAGATTTAATAGTGCCATTTTGGAGATGCATTGATTATTGAAGATAAGTAAAGGTCTCAACGTTTTTGTTTTCCTCATTTACACCAAAATACATCCTTAGTCACACATGTCTTAGGATCTGGAATTTGTTTGATAAAAATGCTGAGTTCTGGCCAGGCACCGTGGCTCACGCCTGTAATCCCAGCACTTTGGGAGGCCAAGGCGGGCAGATCATGAGGTCAGGAGATAGAGACCATCCTGGCTAACACAGTGAAACCCCGTCTATTAAAAATACAAAAAATTAGCCGGGTGTGGTGGCAGGCACCTGTAGTCCCAGCTACTTGGGAGGCTGAGGCAGGAGAATGGCTTGAACCCAGGAGGTGGAGCTTGCAGTGAGCTGAGATCCTGCCACCGCACTCCAGCCTGGGCGACAGAGCGAAACTCCGTCTCAAAAAAAAAAAAAAAAAAAAAAAAAAAAATGCTGAGTTCTGAAAAAATTAATCTTTCTTGTTTTGTTTCAAATGAAATTATAGCTCTCTGATAAAGTGGCATTCTCTTTTTCTTTCTGTTTTATATTCAAGGAGTGTATTAGTCCGTTTTCATGCTGGTAATAAAGATATACCCAAGATTGGGTAATTTATAAAGGAAAGAGGTTTAATGGACTCACAGTTCCACATGACTGGGGAGGCCTCATAATCATGGCAGAAAACAAAGGAAAAGCAAAGACATGCCTTACATGGCTGCAGGCAAGAGAGCTTGTGCAGGAGAACTCCCATTTATAAAACCAACAGATCTCATGAGACTTATTCACTACCACTAGAACAGTATGGGGGAAACTGCCCGCAAGATTCAAGTATCTCCACCTGTCCTCACCCTTGACACATGGGGATTATTATAATTCAAGGTGAGATTTGGGTAGGGACACAGCCAAACCATATCAGCAAGTGAGACAGTGAAATTGGGTTTCTAAAAGTTGTCAATGTTCTGTTGGAATTATCTTATTCAGAGATATAAGGAAAGTACAACAGTTGTCAACCTTCCATATGAAATTTCCTAAAGAATATTATTGTTACCTCATACTGGGAGAAGGGAAAGTAGCAGTGATAGAGTGTTTTGATTTCAAATGTACAGCTTCTAGTAAAAGCATTACAATTAACTTTATATTAGTAAGCACAACCAGGAATATAAAAATCTAAAAGTTTTGGGTTTGGCCTCCAGATTTACCAAATGTTGCTTCCTAACAATTAGCCAACCCTCCCACACCCACACTTACTTTGTCTAAATTGAGTTTTAGGAGAAAATAAGCCAATTATAAAGACACAACTATTATCAGTCAATGCCCTGACAAGAAATAGATGGCTCCTCCAAACTTGTGGAAATAAAAAACAAACTATTTGGTTTTATCTTCTTAACACGATATTCTCATGGATTCCTTGGGAATGCGGTTCCAGTTTTCCCTCTTTAGCAGGTGTGCCAGGCCCTTCTGATCTGGCTGTCTGCGTACCTCTCCAGACTCTAGCCACTTCCACAGACCCAGCTTTACATATGTCCTACATGATATCTCCTCTTCTTAGAATGCACTTCCTCTTTCTCCTCCACCCTCTTTGTGTCTACTCATAAATGCCTCAGAGAAATTCCTAGATAAGTTTAAGACAGCCTAGATTCTACCTCCCAGTCAACAAAGAAAAAAGTTTGATAATTTCTGGTGATGGAAACAGGCTTCTAATGCTGTTCTGGAATATAAAATGGTGCCACACCTTTGGAGGGAAATCTGTTGATATCTACTGGGTTAAAAGGCACATACCCTTCCACCTGACAGATCCATTTCCTGAGACTAGATCTTAAAGGAAAACTTGCACAAGTGGGAAATGCAACCGTAAAGAAATGTATACATCTGCATTGTTTGAAATAGAAAAAAAGAAAGAAAGAAAGAAAATAACATAAGTGTTTATCATCTGAGAACTGATTAAATAAACTTTGGTATATCCATCTATACACAGAACAAAATATTTTAAGCAATAATAAATGAACTAATTAGAGATAAATTATGTAACTTAAACTAGGTTTACAGCCATATATATTGTATGATGTTTTTCTTTCTTTTTAAAAAAATATTTGTAGAGATGGGTTCTCAGTATGTTGTCCAGGCTGGTCTTGAACTACTGGCCCCAAGCAATCCTCCCACCTCAGCCTCCCAAATTGTTGGGATTACAAGTGTGAAACACCATGCCTGGTCTAAAAAAAAGAAAAATATAAAACATGTATATTTCAGATGCTTGGATATACACAAGAATTTTAGAGAAGATTAAAAAAAAAAATTAACAGTGATTGCTACTGCAGACTGGGCCTGAGAGAAGAGAAACTGGAAAGTTAATTTTTACTTCAAGAGCCACTCAAGTCAATTGACATTAGAAATGTGACTTAGAAGAGTAGATTGGGTTTGCTTGGTGTATCTAAATAGTATGTACAAGCAGGGCTGCAAAGGGGAATGGGAACACCCAGGGAATGGTGAGCAGGGCAGAATGGCTGATTTACATGTTCAAGGTGCAGAAGGAAGTAAGTAGGCTTTAAGAGCTGAGGCCAGATGTGACAGTCAGGGCTTCTCAAACACCAGTGTGCACAGAATCACCTGGGGAAATCTTGTTAAAATGCACATTCTTATTTAGAAGTTCTGGGTGGAGCCAAAGAGTCCACATTTTCAACAAGCTCCCAAGAAGTGGGGATGCTGCCAGTCTGTGGCCACATTTTGAGAAGCAAGGTTTTAAAATTCAGAAAGTATCCTGGTTTTGTGTGGTCCATATCTTCACAAACATCAAGCGAGCCAAAAAGCACTTGTTTTTAGAAAATGAGCTGAGACAAAAACACCTAATTAAATATGATGTTTGCAACATGAAGCTTCCACCAAAGGAATCTTACTGTTAAGTGTTCACGATCAGCAGTTCTGCTTTGCTAGCTTTTTCATTTCTAACAAATTTAGACTTCTGGAGATTGAAGCTTTGCCAGATTGAGGCATGCTTCTCCCCTCACTACTCATGTGTTTAGTGTATTTGTTAACTTGGTGAGAGTACTTCCAAACATAGTTATATTCTTTCACTTGCTATGGAAGATTGAAGAATCTGAGACAAGTAAGAAGGAAGATCTCCATTTGCCTCCCTCCCACCCTGCCACATGCTGCCCCCTAACATGTTTGACAAGAATCCAGGCTATAGACTGATCATACACCTAAAAACTATCTTGGGTCAGCTACATGTAGAAATGTCTTTCCCCCATTATGTCCTTATATGAGCTTAATGCGATGTAATCCTGACCAGTAAAGAAAGACTATTGTCTTCTGTTTGTTTGCCCGTGAACTTGAATTGCAGAGACTTTCCACCATAATTTTAATAATGTGATATTGTGGAGAGTTTTAGTATGGCCTTATTGGTAAGATTAGGTACTTTGGAGATACAATGCTGGTTTCAGAATTACACTTAGTCACCTCGTTACTGTGTGATCTTGGCCAAGATGCTCAACTACTCTGAGCCTCAGTTGCCTTATTTATAAATTCATGAAGATAACACAGTAATAGTAACTATTTTATGAGACTGTTGTGAGGTTTGAAGGTCCCAAAATATATTAAGTCCTCAATAAAATTAACAACAATTATTCTAAAATTATTCTTAGAATTTATCTAAAAATAGTACTGCTTGAATATCAATATATTTACTCCTGAGTCTCTACCTGCTATGATTTGGCTGTGCCCCACTCAAATCTCATCTTGAATTGTAGCTCCCATAATTCCCATGTGTTGTGGGAGGGACCTGGTGAGAGATAACTGAATCATGGGAGCAGTTTTCCTCATACTGTTCTTGTGGTGGTGTATAAGTCTCACGAGATGGTTTTATAAGGGATTTCCCCTTTCATTTAGCTCTCATTCTCTCTTGCCTGCTGCCATGTAAGATGTGCCTTTCATCTTCTGCCATGATTACCCAGTCTCAGGTATGTCTTTATTGGCAGCATGAAAATGAACTAATACACTGGGCAATTTACAAAAGAAAAACAAGTTTCTTGGACTCATAGTTCCACATGGCTGGGGAGGCCTCACAATAATGCTAGAGGCAAGGAGGAGCGAGTCACATCTCACATGGATGGCAGCAGGCAAAAAGAGAGTTTTTGCAGGCAAACTCCTGTTTTTAAAGCCATCAGATCTTGTGAGACTTATTCACCATCATGAGAACAGCACAGGGAAAACCTACCCACATGATTCAATTACCTCCCACTGGGTTCCTCCCATGACACATGGGAATGGTGGGAGTTACAATTCAAGATGAGATTTCAGTGGGGACACAGCCAAACCATATCACTCCACCCCTGGCCCCTCCCAAATCTCATGTCCTCACATTTCAAAACCAATCTTGCCTTCCCAACAGTCCTCCAAAGTCTTAACTCATTTCAGCATTAACTGAAAAGTCCACAGTCCAAAGTCTCAAGGCAAGTCCCTTCTGCCTATGAGGCTATAAAATCAATAGCAAGTTAGTTACCTCCTAGATACAATGGGAGTACAGGCATTGGGCAAATACAGCCATTCAAAATGGGAGAAATTGGCCAAAACAGAGAAGGTACAGGCCCTGTGCAAGTCTGAAACCCAGCAGGGCAGTCAAATCTTTAAGCTCCAAAATGATCTTTGACTCCAGGTCTCACATCCAGGTCACGCTGATGCAAGAGGTGCATTCCCATGGTCTTGGGAAGCTCCACACCTATTGCTTTGCAGGGTATAGACTCCCTCCTGGCTGCTTTCACAGGCTGGCATTGAGTGTGTCTCTTCCAGGAACACAGTGCAAGCTGTCAGTGGATCTACCATTCTGGGGTCTGAAGGATGGTGGCCCTCTTCTCACACCTCCACCAAGTGGTGCACTAGTAGGGAATCTGTGTGGGGGCTCTGACCCCACATTTCCCTTCCATACTGCCCTAGCAGAGGTTCTCCATGAGGGCCTCACCCCTGCAGCAAACTTTTGCCTGGGCATCCAGGCATTTCCATACATCTTCTGAAATCTGGGCAGAGGTTCTCAAACCCCAATTTTTGACTTCTGTGCACTTGCCGGCTCAACACCATGTGGAAGCTGCCAAGGCTGGAGGCTTGCACCCTCTGAAGCTAAAACCCAAGCTCTATGTTGGCCCCTTTCAGCCACAGCTGGAGTGGCTGAGGCGTAGGGCACAAAGTCCCTAGGCTGCACACAGCATGGGAACCCTGGGCCTGGCCCATGAAACCACATTTTCATCCTAGGCCTCGAGGCTTGTGGTGGGAGGAGCTGCTATTAGGGCCTCTGAATGCCCTGGAGACATTTTCCTCATTGTCTTGGGGATTAACATTCAGATCCTCATTACTTATGTAAATTTCTGCAGCTAGCTTGAATTTCTCCTCAGAAAATGGAATTTTCTTTTCTATTGCATTGCCAGGCTGCAAATTTTCCAAACTTTTATTCTCTGTTCCCCTTTTAAAATTGAATGCCTTTAATAGCACCCAAGTCACCCCTTGAATGCTTTGCTGCTTAGAAATTTCTTCCACCAGATACCCTAAATCATCTCTCTCAAGTTCAAAGTTCCACAAATGTCTAGGGCAGGGACAAAATGCCACCAGTCTCGTTGCTAAAATATAGCAAGAGTCACCTTTACTCCAGTTCCCAACAAGTTATTCATCTCCATCTGAGACCACCTCAGCCTGGATTTCATTGTCCATATCATTATCAGCATTTTGGTCAAAGCCATTCAACAAGTCTCTAGGGAGTTCCAAACTTTCCCACATTTTCCTGTCTTCTTCTGAGCCCTGCAAACTGTTCCAACCTCTGCCTGTTACCCAGTTCCAAAGTGGCTTCCACATTTTTGGGAATCTTTTTAGCAGTGCCCCACTCCCAGTACCAATTTACTGAGTAGTCCATTTTCAAGCTGCTGACAATGACATACCTGAGACATGACAATTTACAAAAGAAAGAGGTTTATTGAACTTACAGTTCCAAATGGCTGGGGAGGCCTCACAATCATGGCAGAAGGCAACGAGGAGCAAGTCACATCTCACATGGATGGCAGCAGGCAAAAAGAGAGCTGTGTCAGCAAAATCCCATTTTTAAAGCCATCATATCTCATGAGACTTATTCACTATCATGAGAATAACACAGGAAAGACTTGCCACCATGATTCAATTACCTCCCACCAGGTTCCTCCTACGACATATGGGAATTGTGGGAGTTACAATTCAAGATGAGATTTGAGTGGGGACACAGCCAAACCATATCATACACTACCATATACTAGGCACTGTATTAAGGGTTAGGGTATTAAATAGGATCTTTTATCATAAAGATTTTTGTACATCTCTGTAAAATATTTTAAACACATGTGTTTTGCTTTTTAAACGAAGAAAAATAGATGTTTTTAGAGATAAGATGAGACACATTGTTATTTTCTCCAGTTCCCACCAGCCCTTCACATCTGCTAACCTGGAAAAAACATTCCTAGAGCCCAACGAATGCTGGAGCCCTGGAAGAAGGGCTACTAGCAGGAGCACTGGACTCCAAGGAATGCAGACCAGGGAAGAGTGTTGGGAGTATTAAAATGTAGGTTAGAAGTGGAATAATGGACAAGTACAGGGAAAGACTTTCAAGTCCACTTTCCAGGGATTGAGTAACTTAGGGGCCTTTATCCATTGGCTTTGAATGCAGCCCAAGACAGGCATTAGCAGAAAATTGGAGAGTCTCCCCCATCACACCTCACTTCCTAGCTTAAAAAAGCAGCTGCATTCATCTTTAGTTAAACCTCTTGGTTGGGTCTTCTAAAGCTCTAGCTCTCATTGGAATCTGGTGCCACTCTTTCACTCTTGCCTGGAATGGCATTGGATCTCTCTATTGTTAGTTCCTGGGCACTCATCAACCATCTTAACCCACTTGGTCAATAGTTTCTCCATAATTATTTTTATTTTAACCATTTTGAATGTACCATCTACTTTCTGCTAGGAACCTGACTGCATCTGAGGTATAATTTTAAAGCAACAGATGGTTCATGGAAGGGTAACTCTGTTTGTGATGGCCAAGAGAGGAGACTTAGGGCAGATGGAGATACATATAAAGCTACTGCTGTCCTAGAGAGCAGAGGGACAAGAAAAGGGGAGATAGAACACTCATTAGCAGTTGTGTGTGTGTGTAGCATAACATAACATATATATACATATGCATACGTATGATACGTAATCTTAGAAACAACTACCATGTGAAGTAGAGCAAATGATCGCTGAGTTTCATCCTTGCTAAGAGCATGGGAAAATCCACATTCTATATTTGCTTAGTTGAAGAAAGAATAAGGGAAGCAGAAAAGTCAAGGGTCACATTCCCTATGTGTCAATTAAAGGGGTGCAGACTCAGAAGGTGTCCTTACCTACTTTATTTAGCCTGCTCTTCCCCACAAAGATGAGGAATACAGGTGACTTCGATGTCATGATAGCAACCAGAATGTAAAAGAGACTTTCAAAAAGATCTAGTGGAACATGGAAACAAGGACTTTAGTCTCTGAGCTTCCTTATGTATCAAGTGTCATAGAAAATGTTGAGACAAAGTGGTTTTGTCATTTCAACAACCCATAGCGAGCAGAGGAATCTGTTTGCCTTTCATGCCACTGCAGATGAACAGGTATGAGAGACTGCACTTAGGCATGAAAGTGCAGCTGCCTAGCACCTCTATCCCATGCTTGCATCCAAATCTTCTCAGATTTGGGTAAGACATCTCAGTTCTCTGCTATTTGATATGAATAGGGGCAATCCCAGAAGCAGCAACTGAGCTCATGGGCCCCAAAATTTCCAAGGAATCACCAGGAGATCTAGGTTAAATGTCATTATTTTCTGACCCTCGATGTACCTTTTCCCTAGTCACTTGCCAATCTCTTCTAATGGGCCTCAGTCCCTGGAGTGGACCCTAATGATCTCTGTCCATTATTTGGCCTAGAGTAGAATTCTTGCTTTTCTCAAAGAAAGAAACAAAAAGAAAAGATGTAACCAAATGTAATTTATGTGAGTTTGTAAATTGATATCCGAAGATTGGAACTGCATACAGATGTGTCAAAAGTGTTAATTTCCCCAAGAAATATGGTAGCACCTAATTCTAGTGACACTTGCATACTTTACGGATGGCTTTGCTGTGCTCCTGGTAAAGTCAATGGCTTTCTGCCTTTGAACATGAAAGGAAAAAGATGTTGATAGGAATCCTTTAGGGAAACAGGAACTACATATTTGCTTATGCTAAGTTATGGCAAAGTTCAGTTTTATTCTGTAAATAAAGCGTTGTCTTCATAAATATCAGCGATAACCTTTAGAGTAAAGAAAGTCCTCTTTATAAAAAAAATCTAATTGAAACTCTTCAATAGGTAGGCAAGTGAGGTGGTTGATATAAATATATACTTAAATGGAAAATTGGTATTCGAGTTCCAATAAGTAATCAATCATATTGTTCTTGCTAATAGCTTTTGTTGATTCATCTTTGCAAGGGATGTCGGGGGGTAGGGGGGATTGCTGAATGAAATAAATCAGGAAAGAACCCAAGCATTATGTTTAACTGACTTAAGAGCAAAGGAAAAAAACACATAAACATAGAACAGAATCCACACAGTAACTTCATTCTTTATGATTGCTCAGGCATTTTCATTATTTACATTTATGTTTATTTTCTCTTTATCCTCCTGTGGCAATAGATATGGAGATAATGCTTTAAATATTATGATGTACCTTGATCTTTTCTGAAGAACCAAAGCTTTATGAAATCTTGATACATTTAAAGGAGGGGTATAAAGCTCAGGCATGTGAAATGTTGAATTTTGTCTCTCCATATGATAGATAACCGTCATATAAATGTGGTTTATTAGACTAAAAAAGCACAACACATATTTTTAGATTACATCTTGGCATTTCAAAGAAAGTATACAACTTCAAGGTAGTTTGCTTCCTGGATATTTTCTGGGGCTGTCTTTGGGCCTGCATTCCTGAAAGCTGTCAACGCTACACTCTGCGTACCCAGAGTTCGTGCCCTTGGGCTTCAGTACTTTGTGGTTAATATTTAAGAACAGCATGTGGAGCTAGATTGAAGGACAGTCACTTTCTTTATTCTTTGCTAAAACCAATGTTGGTTAGTCCATCACCTTCTTAACAGTAACTGCATTCATACCCTTCATCACATCCATCTCTCTGTCAAAACATGAGTGAAAATCAATTGTGGCATATCTAGAAATACTTCACTCACTTCCATTTTGCTTCTTATGTGCTGATGTACCTCACTCAATATTAATTTCGTTTAGAGTTAAACTGTGGAAAAACTTGAATGGACCTTTGTGGTATAAAACTATGTGACCTTGGACAAGTTACTGCACCTCTCTTGGCATCAGTTTCCTCATATCCAAAATAAGAACCCTTGCCTGGTTTACCTCTGAGACCTTTCCAGCTCCACAATTTCTCAATGATTAGCAAAACCCTATCCATAAAGCAATGGTAATGATTTATGTAAATTGACATTCTTTTTTATGAGGTTTACAAAGTTATTTTATTCCACTTGAGGATTTTGTTGGAATTCTATAATGGAATTTTTATTCATCAATACTCAGCAGATGTTATCAGGTTCTCTCCAGAAACTACCTTAATTCTACCACAGACTTGGGATATGTTTGGGGAACAATGACAAAAAAAAAAAATAAGTCATAGTTCTTACTTTCAAAGAGATTATTGAGTGGGGTCAGACCGTGGAGAGGTGCACAGATAGAGGGTGGAGGAAGATGCGGCCAAAGAAGAGAAGGTCCTGAAAACAGAGGAAACAAAGGAAGCGGAATAGTGAAGGCATAATGGCTCCCTGCTTGTTTAGGAAAAGGCGAAGAGTTTGTTGTTTTGAAAAATGACATTTTAGTGTCATCTTCATTAAATATTAATAATGTCTTCTTACACATTAGCTGAAGAAGAAAAGATAAAAAATAAACCAGGTCCCCAAATAATAAAGGATTTAAAATTAAAGATATATACAGATCACTATAGTAATTTTTGAAGTGCTGCTCAGTTGGTGACATAATCAGAGGAATAATGCTATTATATAAAGTGATAAAAAGTAATTTTGTGATTTAATACTCATTCTGAACCTATATTGTAATGCTAATCTCATCAGATGATTGACATTCATATACTTAATTTCCCTTTGAGAAATCAGGTTCATGTATTATTCTGCCTTGTTCATAAAACCTATTTATTTGGTTTAGGAATATTGTTATTTCTTTCTCCAACACCAATGTCTGCCTACGTAATTGAAAGGAAATTGCAGTGAATCTTCCAACAAGGAGTAACTGCTTCCTTGAAATAATCACCTGCAGACATAATTCTGGCTTCTGTGCCTTGTCTCGATAGCCGGGAAGGCAGAGGGCAACTGCGGAATCTGATTATCTCCATCATAATCCCACAACTTCCCTCCTTTCTCTATCACTTTTAATTAGTGCATTGTGGTGAGTTAAGAAAAGCCTATACTATTTTTTCTTCTCCACTACCAGAAAGAGAGAACCGGCATTCTCTCTCTCTTTTAAGGATTTTTTAAAAACATTTAATAAAATTTTAAATAGTTTAATGTGTGCCCACAAGCACATTGGTTTTAAAGATACTTCAAAAATACTTCAGAATCAAATCTGTAAGAAAAAAAATTCAATTATTTAAGCTCATTATATTACAAGTGATTTAAAAAATGGTTATCTGTGCATCAAAAAATGCAAGCCTATAGCAGCTCTGATTCAGTGAATTCCAGTTGCAGGGAGGGGATATTTTTATATCATATTTTATATCATATTTGAAAAAAATGGCTGATTATTACTTTTTTAATTTATGGAATGTATGGACTTTACCACAGTTTCAAAAGTCCACTTTAGTACCTATAAGATATTTTGAAATCAGTTGGCCAGTTTTTGCCATCAAAAAATTGTAACTTTAAACTTGCAGAAAAACTAGTTTGCTCTAGTCCTAAAAGAGAGTTCTTAGTTGCAGTTTCTGCATTTATTTGTCTAATAGCAAATAAATTTCACATTCATTTCTGACTCCCTTTCAAAAGGGCAGGTTAATCTCAAAAGGAAATATATGAGTTTATCATTTTCGGCTAGGATATGGTTTCTATTTCTAAAATAGTGGCACATTGTTGGTAAATGCTTTGTGAGAGCAAGGAATTGGTAGTAGATTTTTGCAGAATGCTGCATTTACCAAAAGAAAAAAAAAACCACTAGGAAATTGACATCTACAAAAGCAAAGTACTTAAGTAGTAAATTACATTTACCAAGGATCACATCAGTAGTGTGCTTTATGTGATCATTCCAATCAAAAGGGGGCAAAGTCAGGATTTGTAGTGATACGGTGGTCCTGTAGACTTAAAATCTTAAGGTCTGAGTTTAAATCCAAACTCTAGCATTTGCTATCTGTGTTGGGATCACTCCCCGACTTCATCAGAAGACCTGCTAACATCTAGACTTGTCTGTTGTCACCACATCTCCTTTGGAATACCACCTCAAGGCACTCAAGTTCGCCTCCAGCCTCCGATTCCTTTCCTGTGGTGGGAAGAGAGGGGAGACCCAGCTTCATGTTGCTCAGTGACTATAGATTCCCAAACAAATGACAGGGGAATTTATAAACATTTCTGCCTTAAAACTCAAATGTCATTTATAACTCTAAACAAGGGAATCCGGAACTCAAAACCTAATGATTTGGCCATTACTTTGGAAAATTTTTGGCTAAAAATTAAGAATGGCTTCCTTCTCCTTGGCAGGCATAAAGTTAATTAATAAATTATCTTTATAAAGCAGCTGGTTAAAGTTTCAGAACTCCACAACTCCAGGAGATAGATATTTGAAAGAATGTTTTTGATAACAAATTACCTTTATTTTCTATGCAAGAAAATATTAAAGAATATTCAGATACTAATTACACTAATTCCTCAGCCTTCTGATAATTAGGTAGTTCTCTCTTTGAACTCTTTCAAGATCTAATGGCATCGAGAGTTTCTCCTTTATGTCGTAAAACTAACAGACAAAATTACCTGGCACAGCTTTTTCCACCTGAGTGACCTCACGCTCTCTTTAATACCCAAAATCTATTGACAGAGATGATGTCCCATTATAATATTCCCTTTTATGTTTTGGCACTGAGCAGTGCAACCGACAGAGCTATAACAAAGTAACAACCACATTCTCAGGACAGAGACAGAGTCTTACAAAGACTAAATGACATCTTACGCCTTCATTCTCTTTCCCTTGTTAGGAACTCTCATAAAAAAGGCACAGCCACGCCCCCTCAGCCTGTTTAGCAAGTCCATGCATTCAGATTGAAATATTGTCACCTAGGAAGTGGGCAGCTAATTTTTTCCAACTTCTGAAACAAGATTACAAAGGGTTTCCTGGAATGGCTAACTTTACCAATGGGGGCAGAGGAAGATTACTTTTTCGTTTTTTGAAGTTGGAAACGTAACAGTGAGAAAGAGACAAAATTATCTCCCAATAAATTAATCTACAAAAAAATAAATAAAATGCAAAGCTGGTTCCACAGGGAGTTTACATTCTGGGAGCCAAATAAGATACATATATAAAACTCTTAGCACAAGGTCAAATGGGACAAGTGTAGTAGCGACATAGGGTAGCACAGAGTTTTGTTTTAATATCTTTTGCTAACTTTTAAAAATAAATATGTGATTTTAAGTGCATATTACACTAATTTAATAAAAATTTCATATTTTGCCTTTATGCTCAGTCTTAAACATGGAATATTTAAAGTTACTAATACTGTAAAACTGCTTCAGCTCTGACGAATGAAGTGTCTGTGTACAGAATGATGAGTTGTTAGTTAATAGTACTCTTTGGCCCATGCTTGGGATATTGGCCTTTTCTAGGAGTCTGTATGAGAATAGTCATTTATCTCCTTATGCTCAATGCTTTCAACTTGTCAAATGACCATGTTTCATAAGATACAACATAAAATTGTTCCATAATTAACAAAAGAAAAAAGAATTCTATCTGCTGAGAAAATAGAAAAGACGTTGGAGAAGAGAGAATATTTGACCCAGACATTTAAAATATCGGTCGAATTTGCTACATGTAGATGGATGAAAGGTCTGCCAAGAGAAGTGAAGGTTGTGAACAAAGACATGGAGGCGGAAGAAAGGTAGCGTGCACACTGAACGCATTGTGCCTTTCCATATGACTGACATGTCAATGTAAACTCCACAAAGAGAGGGTTTTGATCTGGTTTGTTTGCTGATGTTACTTAAGTACCTGGAAAAGTGCCTGGCATATATCAGGTGCATGAAGAAGTGAATAAATGAAGTGTCAGATGCCCAGAATATGAATAATACTTGACAGATGCAGTACTGGCAACTTTCTTGAAGCTAATGAAGTGGTTAGGACTCCATAGTTCAACAGAAACCAAGTTCACTTAAGCATAAATGGAGTTTGAGTTTATCATGGAACTCAACATCAAGAAAGTGTTTGGATCTTGAGTAGATTGGAGATGGAAACAGGAACACCATTGGGAACACAGGGAGTTTTCTGGCTCTGTCTTTTGTCACTTCTTCCTCCACATCTGTGTGGCTGGCTGCTATCACAGTATCCTGGTCTACCTGGTCCTGAGTCCCCATGGTGAGGGAAGGCTGACCCCACAGCTGCCAGAATCACATGTAGTGGCTCTCTTTGACCAGGTCAGCTGCGTAGACTGCGTACAGTCCTCTGTAGCAAGAGGGTAGGTTTACCACTAAGGATCGGGGGAGAAGGACTATTGGGGGAATTGTTAAGAGAAGACACTCAGAAAAATTGGCACCTATAATATGCAATTAGAATTCATTAAAACATGTGGCCAGGGATGTTCTTATTTTGTATTTCTACATATCTAAACTCTAAGTACTATTCATATGGAATATATTATTCTAAAAAAATTGCCTGTTAGTTCATGCAGTTCCCACTCTCTTTTCATCTCTAACATCTTGGTAATCGTTTACCAGTTGTTGATCACCTGTCTCGTCAGCTTCTTTCAACTTTGCCCTGACTCTACCAGATACTGGGCAACATCATTTCCCAGACACTGAGTAACTTCAAATGAATGTGTTCATGCTACTCCGACTGGCTTTTGGGAAAGCACTGGATAGAGTTTTTGAGCTGGAGCAGGAAATTATCTTACTTAATTTCTTTCTTTTATGGATAAAAAGATGGATCCACAAGATGGACCCATTGGTCCATAATTAAGGGCCAGTAAATGTTTTGTAAACATAGAAATCAAAATTACTTTTCTATGATTCTAGAACAGGAAAAAAATGGTGGACTTTTAGGTATGTTGCGAAGAACAATGGATTATTCTTTGGGCTCTTGAGAAAAACAGCCTTAGTTTTATTGCTTTGCAAGCTATGTGGTCTTGAATAAACCTCAATAAGGCTCAGAAAGCTTCAGTGTTCTCAAGTATAAATAGGAATAATTATAATTATAATAACATTAATAGTATTTATCTCACCATCCTGTAATAAGAGAAGGATTAAATATTGAAGGTTATATTGATAAATGATAAAACACATGCAATGATTGTAATAAGAAGTGTGTTAGGTGGCAAAAGAAAAATAATGAGGATGAAATATTTACTTCCAATGACTAATCTACACATAATCATGATTTTACGTATGACTGAATGTTTAAGGCTGATTCCATTTTAGAATACAATGTATAACATAAAAAGCTCTACTCTCAGTTCCGAGAGTTATAATTAGTTTAGCATGGATTTTCATTGTCTTAGAAAAAACTGATATTCATGGTTTTTATAATTCTATCTTTTGGTAATAGGCAATTGGACTCTCTTTCTATATATATTTGCTTATTAAAATGATTTATTATAATTAAGCTTTAGGTTGTGTCCACAGGATGGGAAAACATTGGAGTAAAATATAGTAAAACCATAGAAATTTAGAGTGGGTTGAAAGTCTTGTTTAATCTCTAATTACAGATGAAGATAGTAAGAATGTAAATGTCCATAGAAGACTTTAGTGGCTTTCTTAAAGGCATGTGTTCATCAGTGTTGAACTTGAAGTAAAACTCACATTTTGTGACTCCGAGCTCTTCACTATAATATGAAACCTACTCCTAAAACACAATATTAAAACAGAAAAATTTGAAGCCATAGATCTGTAATAAAGGGCCACCTGATTGTCTCCTGGTGGAATAAAAAGAAAAAGTTTTATTTATAAGATATATCATTTTTATAGATAACGATTCATATTAGGAATAAAGTAACAGTTTCAAACTAAAATAATGCTAAAGTTTTTCACATACTACTTGAAAATAGCTATATTTACTTTCAAACTTTTTCCTCTTTGAGTCATTAGGTTCATGATATTATACAGCAATAGGGAATGAAAGAGAAGCAAGGAGAAGCAATAGTGGGAGATTACAGAGAAGAAAGGAAAAAAAGGCTGAGCAAAAAGAGGTTGAGGAAGAAATCAAAGATCTGGATTGTGAGAAAGTGTTTAATATTTAGCCACTAGATGGCGATGTAATGTAAGGTGCTGTCTTGACTTTTTTTTTTTTTTTTTTGAAACAAGCTATTTGCTGATTTGTATTAGGTACCATAGAGTGAGGCAAGGATGAAGCCGAGAGGATACTGCAGAGGTCTCTGGTGCATGTGTGTATGTGTGCGTTTGTGTGTGTTTGTGTGTCTGTGTGTTCTGCCCCAGTGAGACTGCAGCCCTTGTAAATACTTTGTCACCTTTTGCAAGAAGGAATCTGAACAATTGCAACTGAAGGCACATTGTTATCATCTCGTCTTTGGGTGATGCTGTTCCTCACTGCAGATGGATAATTTTCCTTTTAATCAGGTAAGCCATCTAATTGTTTCATCTTGATTTTAAGTTTATTCATTCTAGTTATTCCTTTGGAAAAAGGGTCCATGGAAATTCAGTTTGGGCAGAGCAGGAAGTCCATTTTTGTATGTGTATTCAGAACAACTGTCCCCCTCCTCCCTCTCCTCCTCTTCTCCTCCCCTCCCCTCCCCCCTCCTCTCTCAACCTTCCATGAACTGAAATCAGGTTTGTTTTGCAATTCAGCATTTTGATAGAAGATGGGATTCTTTGGCCTGAAATAGCTTGGCATCTGGCCAGTTCTTGCCTTTGCTTGCCTTCAACCTATTCAAGGTCCCTTTTGATCCTATTGAAGCCCCCTCCTTCACTGGTGATTTGGAAGTGGACTAGCTGGCTGGGAATAGAGGTCATATTGTTCTTAAGGACGGAGCAAAAATTAGATCTCAGTTTTAACTCCACAGGAAGAAAGAAGGCAGCGGGGCTGCTGCCGGAGCCTAGCATTGCAGGGGTATTCAGCTTCCTGAGGCTGAGGCTGGGCTTTTGAGAAGAAATGCCTCATGCCTTGAACAAGGAAGGGGCAATGATTATTCCCCCCCAACTCCTATTGAGCCACGCTAAAAAAGCAGTTTGAACGAAGTGGTAAAGAGTCCCCTTTTCCATGCAATGCCAAATAGGAAACATTGACTTATTTTTACTTAGACAGAGGTCACAATCAGCAATGATACTGCAGATACTGCTCAGTTCCTAGTGTGAACTGTCTTGCTTTTCAGAACAGCATAAGAATTATTTCTGGATGGAGGTGAGGCTTGTCCAAATGTCTTTGCTGTCATGTTTCCTGACTACTACCTGTTTGAGGTATGTGTTAAAGACCCGACCCACTTGCTGCATTTACTTCTCTTTTCTTTTTGTTCTCTTTGATTACTCACTGGTGATTGTTAACAAATCGGTCTGGAGTGGTGAGTAGGTGCTTTTCACCTGTCCAATGCAACGATTAAGTCAAGGCAGGGTATATTACTGTCAATATGTGCATGTGACTAAATATTTCTGAGTGCAGTAGCAAACTTGCAAATTGCCAAGTTCTGTTGCTATCACACCTATAAAATGTGGCTTCTTCTTCTATGGATTTGCAGGTTCATGTGGTATTTCTGATGCGCTAGTATAGTAACAGAATATATTTCTCCAAAATGCACTTTAAATCACCCCAAGAGGATGTTGCCAGACAGAAATAGGAAAATTCCATGCTGAGGTTGGTGATTCCTGCTTTAGTTTCTCCTGCCCAGAGAAGTGGGTAGCTTACCTTTCCTATTTGCTGCAATACCTGGCACGCCGGGGTGATGCAACTGGGAGCTTCCGCACGTTCGCGGGGCATCTGACACTGTTCTTTCCCTCAGCTGTGCATTTCAGGAGAATAACTGTGGTGAAAAACTCCTTTAAAACTCTCTTTTATGATTGTTGCTTTTGTAATTGCTGTGAAGCAATTACAAAATCACATCTCTCTTCTAGGAGGAGTTTTGCAATTTAGGCCTTCCTTCACAAAGCTCCTGGAAGAGATTTTTAGCTGGTGTCTATTTTAGGAACATAATGTGTAGACAGGAATGAATGGCCACAGAGATTTACGGGAAACCAATTTCTTGGAGAGGGTGAGGTAACATTATAAACCACTAGAACAGAGCACAAGTGGCTGGTTATATCACATGGACCCAGCAATGGAATTAGTTTTCATTAAACTCACTGTAACTCATTTGTGTGGCTGTTTTTCCTCCTCCCTTCACATTGTTTGTCTGTTTTGTTTCCAATATCTATATAGGAGGCCAGGATACCCAGAGTGCTCATACTGGTAAAAATAACACATTGGATTTTGCTGCCAATACTAATAGACTTGGTTTACATGCCCCCTTTTGCTGGGAAATGTGCTGTCTGCAGATTCATTTATTATGGTAATTTCTCTTTAAGACATGGCAGGAAGGATTGTCCATCTATGGGTTGGGGCAAGGGGGGGCACAATTGGAGGCCTAGTTAATTATACAGTATTCAAGAAGGCACTGAGGAGCTCAGTCAGGATTCTGCTGTACCAACCAGAGATACTAGGGGCAACCAGACCCACTAGAGACCCAAAGTAAACTCTATCACCACCAACAGAGGAATCCAGTAAGAAACATTCTAGTTCCTTGTTTAGAGGGTACTATCAGGGAATCCAGAGATTCAGAGAGGGTAAACACAAGAGCACCTCATCTGGGAATTGCTGACGAAGAAGAGAAAATCTGGGGCTTGCTTGGTGTTACCTCTAGGACATCACCGACCAGGCATTTCTCAAGGGTTTATGTCGGTGTGAGCCTGACAGTGACACACAGAAGCATCCCTCCAAAATTTAGCCTGGGGACCTTGAAAGGTATTGTCTTCTCCCTGGGCAGTTGGAGAGGCTGAACCTACTACTTTCTCCCCATACTCGCCAAAGGGCACAAAGCCTACTCTCTTCCAGCTACCTCAGAATGGGGAGGGTGGGAGAAACAGATCCCAGAGAAGGGTGGGGAGAGAATCAGCAATTGAAGGTCCTGTATAGTCACCCTCAGGGTCAATGGGGCTGTGCTCCATGAGGTTATCACTTCCTTTTGAAATTCTAATTAGTGAATGAAGCATGTTCCCCAACTCAATTGAGATTGCTTTAGTTTAGGGTAGGGTGGGAAGAAATTTATTCTCATTGCACTTGTGATCAGAAAAAGAAGTTGTGACAAAATTCCCCAAGCTGCCCCAAAGTTTGCTTTTCCAACTTTTAAATTTTGTCCACATTCCTAGATTTCCATTTATTAATTGTTTTATTTATCAAAAACATATAGCATTTACTCTGTGCCAGCCACTATCCTAAGCAGTACTTTGCAAATATGACCTCATTTAATCCTATGAGGTAGGTACTACTGTTAATTTTACAGGTGACAAAACCAAGGCACAGTGAGGTTCAATTAACTTGCTGGGTTATACAGTTAGTAAGTGGCAGAATCCAAGCAGTCCAGCCACACCGTGGCCATGGCGTCTGTGCTCTTGACATTTGCTCATCATCCATGTGATGGTACAGCTACAGCTTAGCCAAGAGACTCAGGACTCAAGTTGGGTGCAGTTGTACATGCAAGCTGTAATTCATCTGCTTTCTGCCATGCCAAAATTCCAGAAATAGTTTGGTTTAGAATGATTACCCAAATCCACTCCATTTTTTTGTTGGTTTGTTTGTTGTTTTTTTGAGACAGAGTCTCACTCTGTCACCCAGGCTGGAGTGCAGTGGCACGTTCTTGGCTCACTGCAATTTCTGCCTCCCGGGTTGAAGTGATTCTCCTGCCTCAGCGTCCCAAGTAGCTGGGACTACAGGCGAGTGTCACCATGCCTGGCTAATTTTTGTATTTTGTAGAGATGGGGTTTCACTATGTTGGCCAGGCTAGTCTCGATCTCCTGACTTCAAGTGATCTGCCTGCCTCAGTCTCCCAAAGTGCTGGGATTACAGGAGTGAGCCATCACACCCGGATATTTGTTTTTAAAAAAAAAAAAAAAAAAAAAAAAAAGCTCTCCTGTACAATAGAAGATAGAAGGGTTTGTGTTCTAAGTGCAGGAATGTGGTGAATAAAGCAAAATTCCTACCCACATGCAGCTTTCAGTCTGGTGACAGAGTTAGACAGTAGGCAAATCAATGTGCAAAGAAATGTCAGTAAATGTAAGTTCTTTGAAGAAAAATAATGCAAGATAAAGAGATAGTGAGGATGAGAGGGGCATGCAGAGAGAAAATAATGAAAGAGGTGGAGAAAGTGTTTTTTTAAGCAGAAATCTAATGAGGCCAATGATGGAGTGAATCAAAGGTGCTAAAGGGTGAAGTGCCTCACAGGTATGAAGAGTGGCACAAACCTTGTGGGTGATCCTGAAAGTAAAAGAAACGAACAGAAATAGCACCATAGAGGTGTGCAGCCAGATCTGTGGAGTCTCAGAGATTGGGCTTAGGGCTCTAATTGCCCCTGACTTTTAAAAAAACAAATCAAAGAGTTATGTCAAATAAATTTAAAACATTTAATGTTAACAAGTTATTAGGTTTAAAAAAACATAAATCAGTCATTTTCACAAAAAAGTTTTGAGAGTTTGTAAAGTTCTCTGAAAAAATGTTGCAGTTCCTAGAATGCAAAAAAATTGCCTCAAAAATGTTGAAAGGGACTGGTCCAAAGGTAGTGAGTTATCTCAGTTGATTGTTCACAGTCAGTTACACATCAAACTCCTTGTTCTACTCTTTCCCCTCTTCTCACTACTGCTGTTGTCTAAAAACTTTTTTAAAAATTAAAAAATGTTGAAAAGGTACTATTTGATGAAAAAAAATTGTTTGAATGAGATCATTGGTTAGAATGATATAGTCACCCAGTCAGTTTTTCTTCCTCCAGAAATGATAAACTGACCAGGTGCAGGCAAGAAAGAGACACTAAGGATGAAAACTAGTGTTTACATCCCCCATAGTGGCCAGGACACAGGAGCTGCTCGGAGGGATTTGAACAAATCTTTTTTTTTTTTTTTTTTTTTTTGCAAATGAATGAGTAGGAATGTGATTTCAAAATAATTTGATAAACATCAGCTTTCATTTTCATCTATGTTAAAACTTTTGTTATCATATTTTTATTCCTTCAAGACTCATATTCCAATGGTTTATCTTTTTATATTTTTTTCACTATTTGCTTCCCCTTATTCTCAGTTACCTATGGACACTGTAGTTCTTCTCTAGAAAATGTGAATTTGCTTCTCTTCTAACTTAGAATCAACCTGACGTTTTAGCTTTTCTCTGTAAATGGTCAAAAATCTTTGCCTTCTCATATTGCCTGTTTCTCCTTTGGTGCTCTACCTACAAACTTAGATTTAATTTTGATGAAGAATCTACTCTAATTTTTTTTCTTTTGTCACTTGTGCTTTTAGTCTCATGTATAAGAAACCATTGCCTGATCTGAGGTCATAAAAATTTACTTCTATTATTTTTCAACTAGTTGTATAATTTTAGCTCTTACATTTAGATCTAGGATTCATTCTGAGTCAACTTTTTGCATATAATGTGAGGTAGCGGTTCAGCATTACTCTTTTGTTTGTTCATATCTAGTTGTCCCAACACCATGTGTTGAGAAGACAATTCTTTCCCCAGTGAATTGTCTTATTAACATTGTTATCCATGCGTTTATGATTTTAGCATCAATTATTTCTTACAGTGGGTACTAGGGATATATCTTTTAAGAAAAGGTCAGTGAGATTCTTTGTTCTCGAGAATCCACAAAGCTTTAAAGAATCAGAAAATTGGTCCATATACCCTTAACTATTAAACACTTTATTGATCTAACTTCACAACAAAATGTTTCTTCTCATTATTAGAAACATATTCATTTGTGACTCCACTGAAAATTTAAGGAGATAATGAGCAAATATTTCCAGGGAAAGGTTTATATTTATTCCAAAGAAACATATTTACTGTATTGCACGTGCTTTCCCAAAGTTACACAAATATTATCCATGTTCTTTGTGATATATGTTGCTAGTATGCTTTTGTTTCGCAGATACCATTGGGGAAACTATTGAACTTGAGACAGAAGTGTGCCATTCAAATAGGGTTGGTTTCTGTATTAGTCAACTTGGGCTACCATGACAAAGTACCACAGACTGGGTGGCTTAAATAACAGTATCTATCACAGTTCTGGAGGCTCAAAGTCCAAGAACAAGGTGCTGGGAAGTTTGGTGTCTTCTAAAGCCCGTCTCCTTGGCTTGCTGATGTCTGTCTTTTCCTCTGTGCATGTGCATTCCTGGTGTCTCTTTTGTGTCTAAATTTCATCTTCTTTTAAGGACACCAGTCATACTGGATTGTGGTTCACCCTAAAGATCTCATTTCACTTAACCACCTCTTCAAAGGCTCTAACTCCTAACACAGTCATATTCTGAGGTATAGGAGTTTGGGACTCCAACATATGGATTTGGGGAGGATACAATTTGGCCCCTAACAGTTGTCTTTGGCAATACTTATGACTACTAAAATCATAAGCAAAGAAGGTTAAATTGATTTTTTTTTTGTTGATGAAACTGTTGTGGTTATTTTATAAATGATGGATTTTCATTATTCATACCCTCCTCCTACTGGATAATAATGAGTTATCTGTGTATGTGTTAAGATTCTAATAAAGGCAATTAATTAGGTTTGTAATTACAGGCATGATGACTAACAAAGTGAGGGCAGAAATAAAATAAGATGGTGACATTGATTCCACTGCTGTGCCTATAATGTCACAGTTTCATTCATGATCTGTGATAAGAATTAAGACGCTCATTTATTTCAATGAGGAAAGTGACAGAAAAGGATATAAAATTAGGAATTCATGGGGAATTGGTAAAAAAAAATTAAAGTATTACAGTAAGTAACTGAAACTGACTCAGGTTAATTTAAGTATAAAAGCAATGTCTTCAAAAGATATTACAGTTCACAGAGTTAAGGGGTAGCTACAATCTAAACTGAAAAATGCCAGGAGCAGAGAAAGTTATAAGAGCAGATAGCCCAGTTGGTGGACTTTTTGGTGGTTTCTGTAAGGTGCTGTAATCTAGAATGAATCAGCTCAACTGCTTTTAGGCTCCTTTTTTTTCTTTCTTTCTTTCTTTTTCTTTTTTTTTTTCCTGACATTCATGTTTAACACCAAAATTCCAGGAAGTAAACATCTAGTTGGTCAAGTTCGGGTCATGAATCTGATCCTTTTAGTTAAGAGTAAACTTAACTAACAGATCCTTTACTGACATTTCCACCAAACTATCCCCATGTAGGAAAACTAATTCAACCCAAACAAAATTGAAGAGATTAACAACGGTCTACATAGACCAGATACAGTGGCTCAAACCTGTAATTCCAGCACTTTGGAAGGCTGAGGTGGGCGGATCACCTGAGGTCAGGAGTTTGGGACCAGCCTGGTCAACATGGTGAAACCCTGTCTCTACTAAAAATACAAAAAAATTAGCCAGGCATGGTGGTGTGCACCTGTAGTCCCAGCTACTCAGGAGGCTGAGCCAGGAGAATCACTTGAACCCGGGAAGTGGAGGTTGCAGTGAGCCGAGATCATGCCACTGCACTCTGGCCTGGCACCTGGATGACAGAGCAAGACTCTGTCTCAAAAAAGAAAAGAAAAGAAAAAAGAAAGCAGTCTACATACACAATGTTGGAAGGTTGAAAGAATGGCTAAATAAATCATAGTCTATGCAAATGATGAAATATTATAGTGCCATTAAACATAATGTTTCAAGGAATATTTAATTCTATGTAAAATCGACCAGGATATAACGGTATATTAAAAAGTACCATACAAACATATATATATATATATGGCCCCAATTATGGAAAAAAAAACAAACATGTTTTTGCTTAGAAAAAGCCCTGCAGATAATATAATAGTTATCTCTGGTTTATAGAATTAGGATTTCTGTTTTCTTCTTTATAAAGTTTTTGTTTTAAAAAATAGAATATTACATCTTATTTTTTCTTATAACAAAAGTAATACATAAAGGAAAATGAACATAAAGTACATAAAAAAGGAGCATAAAATGCATAAAACAAAAAAAATTTAAAATAGAATATTATATCATTTTTCTTATGACAAAAGTAATATATAAAGCAAAAAGGAAAATATAAATTAATAAAGATGATGAAATAACTCACAATTTTACACAACAAAATTATTATTGTTAACAATTTATTTTTTCAAATACTTTGGTATTGTTTCTTTGGTATTGTTTCTTACCAATTTGGTATTGTTTTGGTATGTTTTTCTTAAAAAAAAGTCCAAAATAAACATATGTTGCCTTAAAAACTAGAATAAAATTTAGTGTACATTAGTTTTCAAACAGAATTTAGTAAATCTGTTTCATGCAAAGATACTCATTGTATCTTTAATGAAAATAGTAAATTTAGTTTAAATTATTGATGAAACAATTGAATGTCTGAATATTTTATCTTTTGGAATATTAATAAAATTAGGCCACAAACCTTGTATAATAAAAGTACAGTATAATAAAAATTTCTGAAAATTTTGTAAGAATGGAAAAGCTTTGGGAATCGGTCTAATGTAAAATTAGACTTGAAATAGCAAATTGGTGGTGTTCCGAAAATCATGTTACTTGGTAACCTAAGTTTTCTCTTTAGAACTCAGCATGAATTTTAAGAAATTTATCTTATATATATAAAACATCTATTTGCAATGGGTTGTTTTTAGCAAAACTTGACCTCAAATTGAACACTTGAGAATACTGAAGAATAAATAAGATGCATCTGTAAATACTGACATAGTATGTCCTTAAATTTTTAAACTACTTAGAACCAAATTCATCAAGCTGGCAAAATGAAGCTACTAGATTATCAAATGGAACGGCAAGTGAAAATGGGCCAGAGGTGGCAGAATGGAGTAAGAAGGGTAATTACTAGGGAACGCTGCATTTGGAGATGTGAAATTATATGTGTTGAGGATGTGAGGAAAGAAATCTGTGTGAGGAGAAATAGATTATTAATGATGTAACTTCGTAACATCAGATCAGGGGTCCCCAAACCCTGGGCCATGGACCAGTACTGGTCCCTGGCCTGTTAGGAACTGGGTCACACAGCAGGAGGTGAGCAGTGGTCCAGGGAGCATTACAGCCTGAGCTCTGCCTCCTGTCAGATCAGTGGCGGCATTAGAGTCTCATAGGAACACAAACCCTATTGTGAACCGTGGCATGCACAGGATCTAGGTTGTGCGCTCCTTATGAGATTCTAATGCCAGCCCTCACTCCCCACAATGTCCATGGAACAACTGTCTTCCACAAAACCGGTCCCTGGTGCCAAAAAGGTTGGGGACTCCTTATCTAGATTATTGTAAAGCAAATATTCATAATTTTAAGATTAAAGAAAAAATCCAATAAAGATGAGAAACCGGATCTCAGAGTTTCCAATTACATATTCATAGAGGGAAGAAAGCTAAGAGAATTCTGTCGCATACGTATTTCAATCTAAGAAATTCAGTGGATTTGAAAATCCTGGAAAGAGTTACTTTGAGACTTCACAAATGCTACCAGGCAGCAGTTTTGATATTACCCTGGAATGTGATATGCCACTTAAAAAGGCCAGTAGTATTTTGGGCTGTGTATGTCAGTGTGTTGGGACATAACCAAGGAGAAAACAGTCCGGTGTCAGGTCTAGAATACCATCATTTCAGTGCCACCTGGGCCTCAGCGTTTCAGGTTTCAGGTGATTTGAGGAGTCTGTGAGGTCGCACAATAATATTTAAAGCCTTTAAAGGGTCAATCAACTTGTACAAATGAAGGCAAGAGTGCCTTTGGAAGACATTCCAAAAAGGAAGTTTGAGCATACTTAAGAAGAATCTAGCCACTGCACTCCAGCCTGGGCAACAGAGTGAGACGCTGTCTCAAAAAAAAAAAAAAAAAAAAAAAAAGAAGCTAAATAGAAATCAGTAAGCAAAGAAAAAGAAAATAGGAGTGTAATTTTTCTCCCTGAAATCTCTGTGGAATAGCAAAAAGTGGAATCTTAACTGTATCTTGTCTAGGACCAAACTTTATCTTACTCTCCCTGACTCTCTCTCTCTTTTTTTTTCATTCCTAGGCATTTTGTTTTACTCTGTTTTTGCATACTCTGCTGATTTCTAACCCTCCTTCCATTCAGTAACATATAAAAAAAAATTTCACAGTCATGTTCTCAGAATTTTCAGTCTTTGATGCATATAGAATATAATCCAAAAATTCAAAAAACTCTTTTTTTTTTTTTTTTTTTTTTGAGACGGAGTCTCACTCTATTGCCCAGGCTGGAGTGTAGTGGCACGATCTCGGCTCACTGCAACCTGCACCTCCTGGGTTCAAGCGATTCTGCTGCCTCAGCCTCCTGAGTAGCTGGGATTACAGGCACACATCACCATGTCCAGCTAATTTTTGTATTTTTAGTAGAGACGGGGTTTCACCATGTTGGCCAGGCTGGTCTTGAACTCCTGATCTTGTGATCCGCCTCCCTCAGCCTCCCAAAGTGCTGGGATTACAGGCTTGTACCTCTGTGCCCGGCCAAAAAATTCTTAATGTGATTTTAGCAGTTATTTTCAAAATGTGGTCCACAGATGCTCTTGCATTGCCTTGAGACTTTTTAAATGATTCATTAGGTCCAACCTATTTTCATAATGACACAAAAACATTATTTACCTTTTTCACTGTGTTGACATTTGGAAGAACAATGAAACCCCTAGCCTTAACACTTATTAAGACAGTGACAACAAACTATACTGTCATTGTATCCTTCACTGTAATTCATTCCCAGTAAAAATAAGTAAATAAATAAATGAATAAAATTAAAGCCAGTTGCACTAAAAGAATGTCTTTGACGAAATACTAAAAATTAATTTTATTTAATCTATACCATTAAGTACACATATTTTTAATATTCAGTATACATGAAGAAATGGAAAGTATACATGATTAACATCTGCTGTATATCGACTATGATGCTGGTTGTCTCAAGGTAAAGCACTTGTGTAGTTGTTTGAGTTGCAAGCTAAACTAGCTGTACTTCCACAGAATACTATTTTTACTTGAAAAAATGACTGAGAGACAAATTGTGATTATTCAAACAGATATTGAAAAGACAAATTTTTGAAAATAAATGGAGACTGTCTTTTTAAAAATACATTTGACAATATTTGTTGTCAGTGACAAAATTTGGCCTTTCAAGAGAAAATTTATTATTTTGAAAAAGATGTATCTGCCACCATGAGCTCAACAGCTTCTCAAAACTTACAGGGTTTCTGATGTGATTAGTGGTAATATTAACAGATGAATAATGAAATCTTCCAATATTTTGAAGACCTGCATAACTTAGCCAAGCACTCATCTCATTAGATATTTTTCTTTTAGAAATATGGTTATTTTCACTTGAAATTTATTTTGTTGACATGTGATTTATGATTACAATTTATAAATTTATTAATTGATGTGCTTGTGATTTTTCTACTTTCTAACATGGTAAATGGCAATACATTGAACTCATTATAAAGAAGAATTTTTTGTTTCCTCAATAATATTAACAATCAAAAGGAGTCCTGAGACAAAAAAATTATGACAAGGATGAATTTGATAATTCATCAGATTCTGGGACACTGAAGCTGATGAATTATCAGATTATCTGATAGATTATTCAGATTAAGTTTGTTGCACTGTATTAGTTGAGATTACTATAATGCAGATAATTGAGTCCCCCAGAATTATGCAGGATAGAGAAAATATCTGTCACATTACACAAGTTAGTACATTTTTCATTACTGTAATATGAGCTGCACATATCAGCTTAGTTCTGTAAGTTCTGTGAAAAGTGAGTAAAAATTGTTGCAAAGCAAATCAGAGGATTATAAAATATAAATGTTCTAATACTCTCGTTAGGACTTTCATCTTTCGTCACCTAAACCAATGTAAGAAGTTTCTATTGGTCTTTTTCTAAATGTTCACCCACTCCCTTCCCTCAATTAGAACCTGATCTCCATACTACCACCAGTGACCTTTCAAACATGTGGGCCAAATCTCTACTTTTTAAGACTCTAAGTTATATCCTGGAGTAAAAGTTATTCAGTTATTCAGCATGGCTGGCTTTCATGAGCTGTCCAGATTTATTTCTTACCCCATGGTCGATCTACCTTACCATTAGTCCTTCAGAAAGAACTAATTGCATTTCTGTGAAGACCTAAAGCTGTTTCTATCTCTAGGCCTTTGCTACTGCTTCTTTTTTTGGTGAATAGCCACGACCTCTTCTTCCCCAAGTATGATTAATTTCCTTTTGTGTTGTGCCTAGGTCCTGTATAGATTTCTATCATCTCTCCCACTGCACTTTATTGTGCTAATTCCCCTGTCTTCCTCTGCTATACTGTACCTTCTTTGCAATATGGTGCAGCATATTGTCTGATGTGACTAAGTCTCATTACCACTGCCTACTTCCGTTTTCGGTGTCTAGGTTCTCAATAGAAATTGTTATTTGAAAATGAAACAAAACAAAAACATTTTTAGGGTTACCTTTAATATTAATACCTGACAGTTTTATATTTTATGGGATGCTTTTGCAAATACTGTTTTTGTAGAAATATACTTGAAGCATATAATAATTTAAATAATTCTTTTATTTCTTATGCAAATCCCAAACTCTTATTCTAAACTCGTATATACTATGAGTATTGAACTACTTATATATACTATGATTAAGCACTGCTTTTCAAAGTAATTCTGAATGCATTTTTTCTTCAAATTATTACCTTCAGCTGTTTTTACTTATTCAATGTCTGAGAAATTTGATTACTTCTCCTTTTATCATTTTGAGGTATTCTTTTGTTTGTTTGTTTTAGATGGAGTTTCGCTCTTGTTTCCCAGGCTGCTGGAGTGCAATGAAGCGATCTCGGCTCACTGCAAACTCCACCTTCTGGGTTCAAGCAATTCTCCTGTCTCAGCCCACCAAGTGGCGGGGACTACAAGCATGCGCCACCATGCCCGGCTAATTTTTTGTATTTTTAGTAGAGATGGGGTTTCATCATGTTGACCAGGCTGGTCTTGAACTCCTGACCTCAGGTGATCCACCTGCTTTGGCCTTCCAAAGTTACAGGCATGAGCCACCGCGCCTAGCTCATTTTGAGGCATTCTTTGGTCTTTGCTTGAGTCTAATTATTAGAAAATTATTCAAGTACTATATTTTATAGTTATGGAATGCATTAATGATATTATAGAAAACAGAATATTTAGAAAAACATAAAGAAGAAAATAATATTTGTGATTTCATAATCTATGTGATTTTTCCCACAATAATAAAATATTGCTTTTAATATGTTAATATTTTGCTCTAAACCATTTCTCTTCTTGTCTGAATAATGGGATTCCTATGGTGTTTTCAATTTTGTAGCACACATTACATCTCAAACATTTTTTAATGCCATCAGAATAATTCAATAGTATAATATTAATGGCTTCATAATATTTCCTTGTAGTTTTACATTTATTTAATTATTCTGATAATCATGGAAATTTTATTTCATTTTAGTTGGATCATTACTTTTGAAGTAAATTTAAATAACACATTAAAAATACCAAGCATTTTACATTTTTATTAATAGCCAAAAGATCATCCGTTCTATAAACAGAGCCCAAAACTTAGAGTTTTCTTGATTAAGGAAAACAGAAGGCCAACAAAGTCCATGCAGTACACACAAGATATAGTCAATTAACACTTAAATCTGAAGGAAACAATTCCAGTGCATGGTTTCTTGCACTGGGCTTGTTCTCTTTCTTTTTGATTCTCCTTTCTGGTCCTCACTGGGAGTAGGAATCACACAAAGAGCTTGGCTCACTACTTTCATTCACTCTCTCCTTCTCTCGTCGTTTGTTCAAAATGAACCCATTTGGGCTAGTTCTTTAATATTCTCAGATGTTTTCCTGCTTTCAGAAACAGGGACAAAATAATTTATATATTAACATTGAACAACTCTCTGAAAATCATTGCATTGTTTAACTAATTTCTGATTTTTCTACCACTTTACAGCAGAAAACAACTTTCTTCTTAGAGTTCTTGATACAAACTTTTTAAGAAATTTAAAATATACATTAAAATCTGTCTTTGATGAGCATACTAAATAATATGATAGCTGGAAGGGAGGTAAGGAAGTGGTAACAGTTTTAAAGTTCTTATTTATTTTTCAAATATGGATAGTTACAGGTTTGTTATTATCTAAGAAAGAGAATTATTAATATCCTCCATGAAATCCAAGGATCACATTATATCTCAAACCAAGGTAACATTAGAGTGTGAAGAACAATTTTAATTATTATTTTATCAATTTTTAAAATTTTTGTATATTTGTGGGGTACAAGTGCAATTTTGCTACATTGATATATTGCATTTTGGTGAAGTTAGGGCCTTCAGTGCATCCATCACTGGAGCAATGTGCATTGTATCCACCAAGCACCAAGCAACCTCCTATCATCCACCCACCTTGCACCTACCGCCCTTCCAAGTCTCCACTGTGTTTTATATTAAAGTGTAGTAATTCTTGCCCTCTAGCAATAACCTTGGTGTATGCATCTAATTCTCAGAGGGTAATCTACAATTTCAAAACTTTAAAAGTAGCTGTTTAAAATTATAGCACACCTGTTATTTTATTTTATATTTATGATTAGTATATATATCGGTTGTTCAAGCCAAAAGACAAATGACAGGAAACATTTTAATCAATAGCATTCTTTTAGCTATTATGGTAATATTCATATTTATTGGGCCTTAGAGTAAAACAGTCAGGAAGTTGGTCAGAGCAAGAAATAATTTTCTCATTCTTTTTTCATTTACTAGTCATTCATTTAACAATATGTATTGAGAACCTAGTATATTTAATACTAGGTGCCAAGATACCTACTCTTAAGTACTTAGATTCTAAATTTTTTAAAAAAGCCAAGTACTACTGTTTTAACCACACCACTTCTGACATCAAATATGTGGGTTGTTTTGTTTTTGTTTCCCTCACCACTCAATTGTCTGACAGCCAGTTGTGTGTCCTACAATTCAATTCAATAATAACTTGGCATTATCCTCAGATACCACAAGTCAATGGCTCGGTCTCACAAAACTGCCCCACTTCAAACATCAGTTGCAAGACCCAGGCCTCTGGAACTTCTGACTGACCAGCTATAAATCCTCCAGTTCAATAATGTGCTACAACAGCTCACAGAATTTAAGAGCTTACTATTTCCAGTTTATTGTAAAGGAACAGCCTGGAAGAGACATATAGCAGAAAGTATAGTGTAGGAGAAGCTCTCCAAACTCCATAATTTAGAGTTTTTATGGAGGTCTCATTATGTAGGCATAGTTGATTAAAACATTGACCATTGGTGGTTAGCTTAATCTTCAGCCCCTAGCCCATCCCTTGCAGATGCAGGTCTTTCTAGTGACTAGCCTCAATCCTGTAGCTATGTAGGGGCCCTCAGCCACTTGTCATCTCATTAGCATACAAAAAGGCACTCCAGAGATTCCAAAGATTATAGAAGCTCTTATGTCAGAAACTGGAACTAAGGCCAAATATAAGAAAGATGCTGCTATCACCCATATTAATCAGGAAATAACAAGGGTTATAGGAGCTCTGTGCCAGGCAGCAAGGACTAAGACCAAATACAGGCACACCTCAGAGATATTGCACATTTGGTTCCAGCCCACCACAAAAAAAGCCAATATTGCAATAAAGTGAGTCACACAAGTTTTTTGATTTCCCAGTGCATATAAAAGTTATGTTTACACCATACTATAATCTATTAGGTATGTGATAGTGTTATGTTGAAAAAAAGTGCATACCTTAATTTAAAAATAGTTCATTGCTAAAAAATGCTAACAGTCATCTGAGCCTTCAGTGAGTCATATAATCTTTTTGCTGGTGGAGAGTCTTGCTTTGATGTTGGTGGATGCTGACTGATCAGGGTGGTAGTTGAGATGACTGTGACAATTTCTTACAATAAAACAACGATGAAGTTTGCCACATTGATTGATCTTCCTTTCACAAAAGATTTCTCTGTAGCATGTGATGCCATTTGATAGCATTTTACCCACAGCAGAACTTGTTTCAAAATTGGAGTCAATGCTTTCAAGCCCTGCCACTGCTTTATCAAATAAATTTATGTAATATCTAAATCCTTTTTTGTCATTTCAACAATGTCCTCAAAATCTTCACCAGGAGTAGGTTCTATTTCAAGAAATCACTTTCTTTGCTCGTCTATAAGAAGCAATTCCTCCTCTGTTAAGGTTTTATCATGACATTGCAGCAATTCAGTCACATCTTCAGGCTGCATTCTAATTCTAGTTCTCTTGCTATTTCTGCCACATTTACAGTTACTTCTTCCACTGGATCTTGTACCCCTCAAAGTCATCCATGAAAGTTGGAATCGACTTCTTCCAAACTCCTGTTCATGTGGATATTTTTACCTCCTCCCATGAATCACAAATGTTCTTAATGGGATCTAGAATGGTGAATTTTATCCAGATGATTTTCAATTTACTTTGCTCAGATCCATCAGAGGAATTGCTCTCTATAGCAGCTATAGTCTTATAAAATGTATGCCTTAAATAATAAGACTTGAAAATAAAAATTATTCCTTAATCCATGAGCTGCAGAGTGGATGTTGTGTTATCAGGCATGAAAATAACATTAATCTCCTTGTACATCTCCATCAGAGCTCTTTGGAACATTGTCAGTCAGCAGTAATATTTTGAAAGGAATCTTTTTTTTTTTTTCTGAGCAGAAGGTCTCAATAGCAGGCTTAAAACATTCAATAAAGCATGCTGTAAACAGATGTGCTGCCATTCAGGCTTTGCTGTTCCACTTATAGAGCACAAGCAAAGTAGATTTAGCATACCTCTTAAGGGCCCTAGGATTTTTGACTAGTAAATGAAAATTGGCTTCAACTTAAAGTCACTGGTGACATTAGCTCCTAACAAGAGACTGAACCTATCCTGTGAAGCTTTGAAGCCAAGCATTGACTTCTCCTCTTTAGCTATGAAAGTCCTAGATGGCATCTTCTTTTAATATAAGGCTGTTTCATCTACATTGAAAATCTGTTGTTTAGTGTAGTCACCTTCATCAATGATTGTATTAGTCTGTTCCCACACTACTAATAAAGACATACCCGAGACTGGCTAATTTATAAAGGAAAGCAGTTTAACGGACTCACAGTTCCACATGCCTAGGAAGGCCTCAAACAATCATGGTGGAAGATGAAGGAGGAGCAAAGGGATGTTTTACATGGTGGCAGGCAAAGGAAGTTTCTGTAGAGGAACTGCCCTTTATAAAACCATCAGATCTCCTGAGACTTATTCACTACCACAAGATCAGCATGACAAGGACCTGCCCCCATGATTCAATTACCTCCCACTGGGTTCCTCCCATGACATGTGGGAATTATGGGAGCTATAATTCAAGATGAGATTTGGGTGGGGACATAGCCAAACCATATCAATGATCTTAGCTAGATCTTCTGGATAACTTGCTGCAGCTTCTACATCAGTACCTACTGCTTAACCTTGCACTTTTATTTTATGGAGGCAGCTTCTTTCCTTAAACCTCATAAACCAAACTCTGCTAACTTCAAACTTTTCTTCTGTAGCTTTCTTACCCCTCTCAGCCTTCATAGAGTTGAAGAGAGTTAGAGCCTTGCTCTGAATTAGGCTTTGGCTCAAGGGACTGTTATGGCTGGTTCAATCTTTTGTTTAGACTTTCTTCATATCAGCAATAAAGCCATTTTACTTTCTTATCATTTTTGTGTTCACTGGAGTAGCACTTTTAATTTCCTTCAAGAATATTTAAGAATATTTCTTTTTCATGCACAACTTGGCATGTTGTTTGGTTCATGAGGCCTAGCATTTGGCCTATCTAGGTTTTCAACATGTCTTCCTCACAAAGCTTAATTATTTCTAGCTTTTGATTTAAAGTGAGAAACATGCAATTCTTCCTTTGACTTGAACACTTAAAGGCCATTGCAGGGATTAAAAACTTTTTTTTTATTTGTATGGCTACATAGTAGGTGTATACATTTATGGGTTACATGAGATGTTTTGATACAGGCGTATCATATGCAATAATCACATGAGAGTAAATGGGGTATGTGTCCCCTCAAGCATTTATCATTACTTTGTGTTACGAACATTCCAATTATACTCTTTTAGTTATTTTTCAATATACAATAAATTATTGTTGACTGTGATAACTGTTGTGTTACGAGATCTTATTCTATTTAACTACATTTCTAGATCTTATTCTATCTAACTACATTTTTATACCCATTAATCATTCCCACCTCCCCACCACCCACATTGTAGGGTTATTGATTGGAATAATTTCAATATTCTTGTGTCTCAAGGAACTGGGAAGCCCAAGGAGAGGAAGAGAGACGGGAACAGCATGTTGGTGGAGCAGTCAGAGCAGACGTAACACCAATTAAGTTCACTCTTATTTGGGTGCAGTTCTTGCCATCCCCAAGCAATTACTAAAGTGACATTAAATATTACTGATCACAGGTCACCATATCAGATATAATAATAGTGAAAAGGTTTGAAATATTGCAAGAATTACCAAAATGTGACACAGATACACGAAGTGGGCACATGCTGTTGGAAAAATGGCACCAATAGACTTGCTCGACGTAGGGTTGCCACAAACTTTCAATTTGTGAAAAACAGTATCTGTGAAGCACAATAAAGCAAAGTACAGTATGTCAAGGTATGTATGCATATACTTCTTATGATAAGACCACACCAGGTATGTAAAATATTTTCTAAAGATGGCACTTGTTACTTCTTTGAGACTCTCAATGTGTTGCATACTATGTTTAAGCTTCAAATTACTGATCTTAAGGAAATCAATGTTCTTATCTATCTGTACTGTTATCTTAATGTAAATTCAGTAGTGTACCTAGTTAGTCAGAGTAGGATCCAAAATTCCAACCTAAATTATGAAACAAATATTTTTCTTTATTATAATGCCCAACATAACACCAAGAGTAATTAATAAACATACTAAGATGAACAATTATTCTTGACTTTAGGCAAAAAGAAAATTATTAAAAGATGGATTTATTAATCAAATGCTGTAATTTTTGTTATTATCTCTGTAAAGTTCTAAACTCCTCGAAATCCTATAGAGGAGAAAAGAATAAAAAATTATCAAGGCATTCTGATTCAAACAGAAAAAGAAGGGAATCAAATAATTATCACTTCTTACATGATTATCATTGTAGTTTTAGCTCCTTGTTAGTTCAGTGCTTTTTTGTGTATTTACAGAGTTGTGCAGCAATCATTACAATCTCATTTTAGAACATTTCCATTGAGCTAAAAAGAAACTTGATGCCCACTTGTAGTGACTCTCTATTCCCACTCCCAGTCCTAGGCAATCACTATTTGCTGTCTCTGTACATTTGCTTATTCTAGACATTTTATATGAATAGAATCACTCAATGTGTCATCTTTTGTGACTTTCTTCTTTCACTTAACATAATATCTTTGAGATTCATTCACCTAACAGCATGTTTCAGTATTCATTCCTTTTAATTGACCAATCATACTCCCGTATATGGATATACCACATTTTGTTTATCCATTTACCAGCTAATGGACATTTGGGTGCTTTCCACTTTTGGGCTATTATTAATAAGGCTGCTATGAACATGTCCATACAAGTCTTCATATGGATACGTGTTTTCATTTACCCTGATTAGATACCTAGGAGTGAAATTACTGGGTCATATAATGAATCTATGTTTAACATTGTAAGACACTGCCAGTGTATTTCCAAATGGCTGTACCATTTTACATTCCTACTAACAATATATGAGGGTTCCAGTTTCTCTATATCCTTCCCAACACTTGTGATTATCTGTTTTATTATTATTATCATAGTCATTCCAGTGTGTGTGATGTGATGTCTCATTGGGTTTTTTATTTGCATTTCCTTCATGACTAATGATGTTGAGTATCTTCTGATGTGCTCGTTGATTAGTCATTTATCTTCTTTGGACAAGTATCTACACAAATCTTCTGCCTATTTTTATAGTTAGGTTCTTTGGGGTTTTTTATTATTGACGTGTAAGAGTTTTAAAATATATATATATATGCCAGATACAATCGCTTATCAGATATATGATTTGCAAATACGTTCTTTCAATCTGTGGGTTGTCTTCATTTTTTTGATGTTGTCTTTTGAAGGGCAAATGATTTTTTATGAAGTACAATTTATCAATGTTCTCTTTTGACCACTTATGCATTTGGTGTTGCAGCTAAGAAATTATTGCCTCATCTGTGTGCACCATAATTACTCATATTTTTAAAGAATTACAGTTTTAGCTCTTACATTTAAATTTATGATTAATTTTGAATTAATCTTTGTACATTGTTATCCACAGTTTCAAATCCTTCCTTTTGCATGTGGATATCTGGTTTTTCTAGTACTAGTTGTTGAAATGATTATTCTTTCCCAATTAAATTATCTTAGCACCCAAAGCTGAATTGATAAAAATTGTTAGCCAAGTTGTATTCTCTTCTTATTTATTCAAGAATGATTCAGAATAAGAACCATTGCTACTTTACATGTGTCAGATATCTAAATATTAAGAAAAATATTTGATCACTATAAAATTCATACTTTCCAGTAAGTTACATTTACCATACAATGTTCAATACTGTAACATATTCTGTATTTTAACTTTTGATTTTTTTTATAACTGTTGAATTTTGAACTATTGTGTTTTGTAACCTCTCACTCTTAGGTGTTGTTATTCCAAATATTTTATTAATTAATTCAGCAACTATTGTGTGACTGTTATGGGTAAAGTACTCTGCATGATACAGTGAAGAATGCAAAGGTAAATGCTGCTCTCAAGGTGCTTATGGACTAAAGCAAAAAACAAGACATATTCACAAGCAAATATACTGGAAGGTAGAAGTCAGTCGTCAAGTAACACCAGAGTTGCAGATAAATGCTTATGTGAATTCGAAGATTACTTGCTTTTTGTTTCAGAAAAGTGCTAGTGGATGAAGAGATCAACAGCCTATATGACAGCAAATTTGGTTCCATGTTGGTCTATAAAAGTAGTTAAGGGCGAAGAATAAGCAGTAAGTTTCTGATGAATATAAATAAAATGTATGTAGCCGTTAAGAAGTATAGTCTGTGATTTTAAAAAAAATGAATAATAATATTCATGTACAAGACATGACAGTTACCAGTGTATTGCCTCTTAGCTCTCTTTGGTAGCTAACCAGAAATAGTGTATTGGGCACTTAAAGCATTTGTCTTAGACCGTGAGCATGACGTTGCTCTTTGTCAGTAGAGGGCAGTGAAGGGTCACTGCAGGAGGAAGGGGCTTCTCTTCCTGGTTCTAATGCTACGTTTTGATTTTACTTGGATCATTAGCAATGTGGACCATTAGCAATGGACCATTGGCAACGTGCTTGTGTAATGACATCTGGTGGTGTTCTTCCCCAGCCACATGCCCAAATGGGGCAGTCTGTTGGTGACTTCACAGCCTCTATATAAGGGCCTAGTGACCACTTTGCCATAGTTCTCCCAACACAGACACTGCACACTGCCAACACAGACACATCCTCACTTCACTACCGCACTCCTGAAGGCCCACCCACCACCCTTAGCTCACCTGTGCCCTAAAGAATTGTTTCTGCTTGTCCAACTGTGGCCCAACTGTGGACCAGAGCTCTGGCCAGGACACCCCAGCAAACTATTCTGCTGTAGAGAAAGAGGGCTCCCACCACACTTTTCCCAATGAAGTTTGGACCCCAGCCTTGGGATGGAAAATCCTTCCAGTTCACTCTTCTTCGAGTCCTTAGCTCCAGGATACCCTTTAGATTCTCTTACATCTTTATAGTTACTCTCCTATCAGTACTTAATAATTCTTCATATATTAAACTTTCTCTGTTTAAATTAGCATGTGATTTCTGTATCTTTTTTGTTTGTTTGTGTTTGTTTTTGTTTTGAGACGGAGTCTCGCTCTGTCGCCCAAGCTGGAGTGCAGTGGCGCAGTCTTGGCTCACTGCAAGCTCTGCCTTCCGGGTTCACGCCATTCTCCTGCCTCAGCCTCCTGAGTAGCTGGGACTACAGGCGCCCGCCACCATGCCCGGCTAATTTTTTGTATTTTTAGTAGAGACGGGGTTTCACCGTATTAGCCAGGATTGTCTCAATCTCCTGACCTCATGATCTGCCTGCCTTGGCCTCCCAAAGTGCTGGGATTACAGGCGTGAGCCACCGCGCCCGGCCCGGTTTCTGCATCTTGATTGTGTCCCAGGCTGACACCTGTTGCCACAAGTTATTTTGCTCACTTAATATTACTGATTTTCAAATGCTTCAGTTTATAGGGGTAAAGACTTAATTTCTTGATGCTATCCCTGAAAAGGAATTGGACAAGTTTAACATGTCATCTTCTCACTGGGCTTCATGGAAAATAGCCTTTTTCACTAGTGAATATTGGATATGCCCTAGCATTTCCACTGAGAAATAAAAATTTGGCATTCATTCAAAAAAGTGTGTTTGATCCTATTTCTAATTCAAATGCTTTGATTATTATTGAGTTATTCATATAGTAGATTTTCTAAGGATTAATTGTTTTTGGCCAAGATAAACCAAATGTGGTAGATGTAAACTATTTTCATGTGGTCAAATACGTGATGATTATTTTAATGTAAAGGGTTTCATTGAAGTATAACTACAATGTAAAGGGTTTCACTGAAGCATAACTACATATGTAGAAGTTTTAATATGTATGAGGTCTGTAATTCACAAAATTGTTGGTTGATTCTTTCTGTTTCACTTCTATTGGCAAAGGTTTAATTTACATTCAGGCCTGGTGGTAACCCTGTTAATAACCAAATCCATTCTCTCATTTTAAACTTATAACTTTGGCAAAAGAGAAACCCTTGATGAAGTTGTTTTTAAACTTTTATGAATGATTCTTTTCAACCTTTTTAAACTCTGAAACCTTTTAAAAGTGAAAATATTCATCACTTTCTAAAGAGTATCCACTTTGTAAGGTCCAGGTACACCAAGCAAATATGTATAAAACATTAAATTAAGAAAACTTCACACTTTTTCCTCTATAGCAAAAATCCTAAGGAGTAAGACATATGATATAAGCTATTTCCCCTAGGACTTCACTGAGGTTATTTGAAACAGAAGCTGAGAAATTACATCATTTCTTTTGTTATTTTTATTCCTTGAGGAAATAACTTTTTTCAGGACCATGATACCAATTATTTTCTTCTTTACAAGCTTTCCTGTGCTTTCTTACAACAGCATACTGGCAACACAGAGTAGCCAAATCAGCTCTAAGACAAATGTCTGTGAAGGCTGTTGGCTGAGAAATATCATTTGGCGGTCTCATAGTCTCATACATAAAATGCACCTTAATTTACTTTTTTTATTTTTTTGAGACAAGATCTGGCTCTGTCACGCAGATTGGAGTGCAGTGGTGCCACCTCGGCTCATGCAGCCTCCACTTCCCAGGCTCAAGCAATCCTCCCACCTCAGCCTTCCAAGTCGCTGGAACTACACAAACGCACCACCATGCCTGGTTAATTTTTGTATTTTTTGTAGAGACGGGCTTTTGCCATGTTGCCCAGGCTGGTGTCGAGCTTGTGAGGTCAAGCAATACACCTGCCTCAGCCTTCCAAAGTGATGGGATTACAGATGTGAGCCACCATGCCCAGCCCCATTTACTTTTTAAACCACCACAATCATTATTATATCATAGCACTCTAGGTTCACAGAGGTGATTAGGGACAACTGTGTTGGTAAGTCAATGAATTCTCTTCTGTTCTTACCTTACTAGATTATGCTGTAACATTAGACAATGTTCATCATTATCTCTTTCTTACTCTGTCTTCCCCGTTACTTCTTCTAGAAAAATGGGTCTTTGTTTGTATTCTGCAAAGATTAAAGTTGAATTCTAACAATGAAAGCATTCATTTTAACTAAAGTCTACTTCCATAATTTTTCTTAGAAAGTATTCGCAAATCTGTTTATGTCTCTTTTCAATTATTTTTCCTACTATCTCTATATACCACCAATAAAATTAACTAAATTTAGTTTTATTTCAAATCACTCAGTGGTTCTTTTATTCAAAAGATATTAATAAGCATAGTATCAGGCACTATGCCATGAACAGAGATATATTTCCAGGAAATTGATATAATGGAAAGAAACTAGGGCTAGAGTCAGACAAATCAGCATTCATATCCCAGCTCTAGCTATACACAGTATCACTTTAATTAGCTACATTTTTTCTGACTTTTGTTTCTTCATCTGTAAAATAGTGATAATAATATATATTTTCACGTTGTATAGTAAAGTCTAAAGTTATGTTCACTGATACATAATGCAATTCCTGGCACTGAGTAGATGCTTTTAAACACTATTAGTGTTCTTTATGGTATTTTTTCTAAGTGACTAAAAGATCATATTAATTTTACATGCCTCACATGTCCTCAGTCCTTTACCTTTATCTTCCTGGTTAATTTCCTTTTATTTTACAAAATCCACTTCAGCTCTCACCTACTTAGGAAGCTTCTCTTAACATTTTTCCCCCTCATTGCATCCCAAAAGAAGTGATTATATCCTCTTCTGTGCTTCCTCCGTGTCTCAAAGATAACTTATTGTTATACTTCCTCAGTATTTTTATTTATTTATTTATTTATTTATTTATTTATTTAAGACAGAGTCTTGCTTTGTCGCCCAGGCTGGAGTGCAGTGGTGCGAACTCGGCTCACTGCAACCTCCACCTCCCGGGTTCAAGTGATTCTCCTGCCTCATCCTCTTGAGTAGCTGGGACCACAGGTGCCTGCTACCATGCCCGGCTAAATTTTGTGTTTTTAGTAGAGACCGGGTTTTGCCATGTTGGCCAGACTGGTCTTGAGCTCCTGGCCTCAGGTGATCCGCCCTCCTTGGCTTCCCAAAGTTCTGGGATTACAGGCGTGAGCCACCACGCCCAGCCTACTTCCTCAATATTATAATCTATTGGTATTCAACTGTGTCTGGCCTAACAGACTGCCTGCTCCTCTAGAACAGAAACTGTCATATATATATATATATCCCAAATCTAAAGTCAGGCTTGAAATCTAGTAGGCAGCTCAAAAATGATTTATTCTTTTATTTATGTATTTATTTACTTATGTATTTATTTATTATTATTACACATGGGTACATGTGCACCATGTGCAGGTTAGTTACATATGTATACATGTGCCATGCTGGTGTGCTGCACCCAGTAACTCGTCATTTAGCATTAGGTAATATCTCCTAATGCTATCCCTCCCCCCGCCTCCACCCCACAACAGTCCCCAGAGTGTGATGTTCCCCTTCCCGTGTCCATGTGTTCTCATTGTTCAATTCCCATCTATGAGTGAGAACATGCGGTGTTTGGTTTTTTGTCCTTGCGATAGTTTACTGAGAATGATGATTTCCAATTTCATCCATGTCCCTACAAAGGACGTGAACTCATCATTTTTTATGGCTGCATAGTATTCCATGGTGTATATGTGCCACATTTTCATAATCCAGTCTATCATTGTTGGACATTTGGGTTGGTTCCAAGTCTTTGCTATTGTGAATAGTGCCACAATAAACATACGTGTGCATGTGTCTTTATAGCAGCATGATTTATAGTCCTTTGGGTATATACCCAGTAATGGAATGGCTGGGTCAAATGGTATTTCTAGTTCTAGATCCCTGAGGAGTCGCCACACTGACTTCCACAAGGGTTGAACTAGTTTACAGTCCCACCAACAGTGTAAAAGTGTTCCTATTTCTCCACATCCTCTCTAGCACCTGTTGTTTCCTGACTTTTTAATGATTGCCATTCTAACTGGTGTGAGATGGTATCTCATTGTGGTTTTGATTTGCATTTTGCTGATGGCCAGTGATGATGAACATTTTTTCATGTGTCTTTTGGCTGCATAAATGTCTTCTTTTGAGAAGTGTCTGTTCATATCCTTCGCCCGTTTTTTGATGGGGTTGTTTTTTTCTTGTAAATTTGTTGGAGTTCATTGTAGATTCTGGATATTAGCCCTTTGTCAGATGAGTAGGTTGCGAAAATTTCTCCCATTTTGTAGGTTGCCTGTTCACTCTGATGGTAGTTTCTTTTGCTGTGCAGAAGCTCTTTAGTTTAATTAGATCCCATTTGTCAATTTTGGCTTTTGTTGCCATTGCTTTTGGTGTTTTAGACATGAAGTCCTTGCCCATGCCTATGTCCTGAACGGTAATGCCTAGGTTTTCTTTAGGGTTTTTATAGTTTTAGGTCTAATGTTTAAGTCTTTAATCCATCTTGAATTAATTTTTGTATAAGGTGTAAGGAAGGGATCCAGTTTCAGCTTTCTACATATGGCTAGCCAGTTTTCCCAGCACCATTTATTAAATAGGGAATCCTTTCCCCTTTGCTTGTTTTTCTCAGGTTTGTCAAAGATCAGATAGTTGTAGATATGCGGCATTATTTCTGAGGGCTCTGTTCTGTTCCATTGATCTATATCTCTGTTTTGGTACCAGTACCATGCTGTTTTGGTTACTGTAGCCTTGTAGTATAGTTTGAAGTCAGGTAGCGTGATGCCTCCAGCTTTGTTCTTTTGGCTTAGGATTGACTTGGTGATGTGGGCTCTTTTCTGGTTCCATATGAACTTTAAAGTAGTTTTTTCCAATTCTGTGAAGAAAGTCATTGGTAGCTTGAGGGGGATGGCATTGAATCTATAAATTACCTTAGGCAGTATGGTCATTTTCACGATATTGATTCTTCCTACCCATGAGCATGGAATGTTCTTCCATTTGTTTGTATCCTCTTTTATTTCATTGAGCAGTGGTTTGTAGTTCTCCTTGAAGAGGTCCTTCACATCCCTTGTAAGTTGGATTCCTAAGTATTTTATTCTCTTTGAAGCAATTGTGAATGGGAATTCACTCATGATTTGGCTCTCTGTTTGTCTGTTATTGGTGTATAAGAATGCTTGTGATTTTTGTACATTGATTTTATATCCTGAGACTTTGCTGAAGCTGTTTATCAGCTTAAGGAGATTTTGGGCTGAGACAATGGGGTTTTCTAGATATACAATCTTGTCATCTGCAAACAGGGACAATTTGACTTCCTCTTTTCCTAATTGAATACCCTTTATTTCCTTCTCCTGCCTAATTGCCCTGGCCAGAACTTCCAACACTGTGTTGAATAGGAGTGGTGAGAGAGGGCATCCCTGTCTTGTGCCAGTTTTCAAAGGGAATGCTTCCAGTTTTTGCCCATTCAATATGATATTGGCTGTGGGTCTGTCATAGATAGCTCTTATTGTTTTGAGATACATCCATCAATACCTAATTTATTGAGAGTTTTTAGCATGAAGGGTTGTTGAATTTTGTCAAAGGCCTTTTTTGCATCTATTGAGATAATCATGTGGTTTTTGTCTTTGGTTCTGTTTATATGCTGGATCACATTTATTGATTTGCATATATTGAACCAGCCTTGCATCCCAGGGATGAAGCCCACTTGATCATGGTGGATAAGCTTTTTGATGTGCTGCTGGATTCAGTTTTCCAGTATTTTATTGAGGATTTTTGCATCAATGTTCATCAAGGATATTGGTCTAAAATTCTCTTTTTTGGTTGTGTCTCTGCCAGGCTTTGGTATCAGGATGATGCTGGCCTCATAAAATGAGTTAGGGAGGATTCCCTCTTTTTCTAAAAATGATTTATTCTTAAACAGAATTGAACCATGCCTTAAGGTACAAAAGTTGTGCATTATCCACAAAATAACTCGAATATTACTGAAACTTTGTTGGATGGTATTTTCTCTGAAGCACCCATGTTGCTTCAAAGGACATACTTTTGTTCTTACTTACGGCTGTGTAATATTCCATAGTGTATTTGTACCACATTTTCTTTATCCAGTCAGCCATTAATGGACATCTAGGTTGATTGCATGTCATTGCTATTGTTAATAGTGCTGCAGTGAACATATGCGTGCATGTGTCTTTTTGGTAGAATGATTTATAGTCCTTTGGATATATACCCAGTATTGGGATTGCTGGGTCAAATGGTAGTTCTGTTTTCATTTATTTTGAGAAATCTTCAAACTGCTTTCCACAGTGGCTGAACTAATATCCATTCCCACCAGCAGTGTATAAGTGTTCCCTTTTCTCCACAACCTTGCCAACACCTGTTATTTTCTGACTTTTTTTTTTTTGAGATGGAATCTTGCTCTGTCGCCCAGGCTGGAATGGAGTGCAGTGGCGTGATCTCGGCTCACTCCAAGCTCCACCTCCCGGGTTCACGCCATTCTCCCGCCTCAGCCTCCTGAGTAGCTGGGACTACAGGCGCCCACCACCACGCCCGGCTAATTTTTTGTATTTTTAGTAGAGACGGGGTTTCACCGTGTTAGCCAGGATGGTCTCGATCTCCTGACCTCATGATCTGCCCGCCTCAACCTCCCAAAGTGCTGGGATTGCAGGCGTGAGTCACCGTGCCCAGCCTATGACTTTTTAATAATAGTCATTCTGACTGGTGTGAGATGGTATCTCATTGTGGTTTTGATTTTCTTTTCTCTAATGATTCGTGATGTTGAGCATTTTTTCATATGCTTGTTGGTCACGTGTATGTCTTCTTTTGAGAACTGTCTTTTTAATTCTTTGCCCATTTTTAAATGGGGTTGTTTTTCACTTGTTGATTTGTGTAAGTTCCTTATAGATACTGGATATTAGACCTTCGTCATATGCATGGTTTGCAAATATTTTCTCCCATTCTGCTGGTTGTCTGTTTACTCTATTGATAGTTTTGTTTTTGTTGTGCAGATGCTCTTTATTTTAATTAGGTCCCACTTGTCTATTTTTGGTTTTGTTGCAATTGCTTTTGGAGACTTTGTCATGAAATCTTTGCCAAGACCTTAATTGAGGTATTTCTTAGTTTTCTTCTAGGGTTTAGAGTTTTAGGTCTTACATTTAAGTCTTTAATCCATCTTGAACTGATTTTTGTATATGGTGAAAGGAAGGGGTCCAGTTTCAATCTTCTGCATATGGTTAGCCAGTTATCCCAGCACAGTTTATTTAACGGGAGTCTTTTCTGCCTTGCTTGCTATTATAGATTGTGTTCAAGATCAGAACGTTTATGTGTGTGACTTTATTTCTGGGTTCTCTCTTCTGTTTCATTGGTCTATGTGTCTGTTTTTGTACCAGTACTATGCTGTTTTGGTTACTGTAGACTTCTATTATAGTTGGGTGGTGTGATGCCTCAGACATTGTTCTTTTTGTTTAGGATTGCTTTGGCTAGTCAGGCTCTTTTTGGGTTTTATATGAATTTTCAAGTAGTTTTTCTAATTCTGTGAAAAATGACATTGGTAGTTTGATAGAAATAGCATTGAATCTGTAAATTGCTTTGGGTGGTATAGTCATTTTAACAATATTAATTCTTCCTATCCGTGAGCATGGAATGTTTTTCTATTTGTTTGTGTCATCTCTGATTTCTTTCATCAGTGTTTCATAATTCTTGTTGTAGAGATCTTTCATCTCCCTGGTTAGCTGTATTCCTAGGTATTTTAGGCTTTTCGTGACTATCGTGAATGAGATTGCATTACTGATTTGGCTCTCAGCTTGGATGTTATTGATGTATAGAAATGCTACTGATTTTTGTACATTAATTTTTCATCCTGAAACTTTCCTGAAATCGTTTATTTGATCTAGGAGCCTCTGAGAAGAGACTGTAGGGTTTTGTTTTCTAGGTATAAAATCATATCATTTTCAAAGAGAGATAGTTTGACTTCTTCTCTTCGTATTTGGATGCCTTTTATTTCTTTCTCCTGCCTGGTTGCTCTGGCTATGACTTCCAGCATTATGTTGAGTAGGACTGGTAAGAGCGAGCACCCTTGTTTTGTTTCAGTTCTCAGGGAGAATGCTTTCATCTTTTGCCGCCTTAGTATGATGTTGGCTGTGAGTTGGTTATAGATGGCTCTTATACTTTGGCCTAATTTGTTGAGGATTTTTAACATGAAGAGAGGTTGAATTTTATTGAAAGCCTTTTCTGCATCTTAATTAAGATGATCGTGTGTTTTTTTTGTTTTTAGTTCTGTTTATGTGATGAATCACATTTATTGACTTGTATATGTTGAACCAACCTTGCATCCTAGGAATAAAGCCTACTCGATCATGGTGGATTAGCTTTTTGGATGTGCTTCTGGGTTCAATTTGCTAGTATTTTGTTGAGGATTTTTGTGTCTATATTCATTAGGGATGTTAGCTTGAAGTTTTCTTTTTTCATTGTGTCTCCGCCAGATTTTGATAGACAGATAGATATTTCTTGTGAATTGTTACAAATGCAAGAGAAGAAAACTTCATCCAAACAAGGCAGATTGCACACAAATATTTCTACAATGACCTCTATTTATCTAGATATAAGTTTTCTAATTCTACGAGACTCTAGAATACAACTTCAAATAGAGGCTAGGTGTGATAGCTCATGCCTGTAATCCCAGAACTTTGGGAGACCAAGGTGGAAGGATTGCTTGAAGCTACTAGGCAGCAAAGTGAGACCGTGTCTCTACAAAATATTTTTAAAAATTAGCTGGTCAGGTGATACACGTCTGTACTCCAAGCTACTGAGGAGGCTGAGGAAGGGATCACTTGAGCCCAGGAGTTCAACGCTGCAGTGAGCTATGATCATGTCACTGCACTCCAGCCTGGGTGACAGGGCAAGACCCTATTTTTTTTTTAATTGAATACAAGTACCTTTGAACATACCAAATATAATTTTATATCTCTCATTTCAAAGTGAAGTCTAGATAATCTCACGTATAATCATTTTTTAAACATATAGCAGATCTCTAGAGATGGTGTTTATCTGATTTTCAAGCCCTGGCATTTAGAAAAAACAAATTAATAAAGTCTAAAGGATGAGGTAGGCATTGAGATTTCTAGAACTATTAATAGGTTTCCCATTCTAGGAAGGAAGGTGAAAAAAGTTTCAAAAGTAGAAACAAAGTGTAATCACTGTACATTTGTAAATTGTTAAAAAAGAAAACATTGGAAGGCCAAGGCGGGCAGATTGCTTGAGCTCAGGAGTTCAAGACCAGCTTAGGTGACACGGTGGAACCCTGTCTCTACTAAAATACAAAAAATTAGCCAGGCGTGGTGGCATGCACCTGTAGTCCCAGCTACTCGGGAGGCTAAGCCAGGAGAATTGCTTGAACCTGGGAGGGTTAGATTGCAGTGAGCCGAGATCGTGCCACTGCACTACAGCCCAGGCAACAGAGCCTGACCCCATCTCCAAAAAAAAAAAACAAAAACAAAAAAAACACACACACACAAAGAAGAAAGAAGTATATAGTATTTTAGATTTACATCACTAATGGTGAATACTTAGAGTGTTTTGTTAAGTCTAGTGGTAAACTTTATGAAAGGGCAAATTTGGAGGTCTGGATTTCAGAAAAGTGATTGAAGAACTTTAGGACTTTCATCTTAACTCAGTATCTTCAAATTTCAATAAAAACAAAACAAAAACAACAAAAAGTCACACATATATTAAAATTAACAGTCACCTAGAATAGCACAGAATAAAATTACTATGACCTTGTAAAAAGAAATTGTCAGATCAATATAATTTTCTTTTGAGTTAAAGCAAAATGTCATGTTGATCAAGAAAAAAATAATGGATACCACTTATCTGTGCTTTAAGAAGGTATTTGCACATCTATACATGTATATGTTCTTATAAAAAATGTGATGTTTCAGGCTGGGCGCAGTGGCTCACGCCTGTAATCCCAGCACTTTGGGAGGCCGAGGTGGGTGGATCATGAGGTAAGGAGTTCAAGACCAGCCTGACCAACATGGTGAAACCCTGTCTCTACTAAAAATACAAAAATTAGCTGGGTGTGGTGGTGGGTGCCTGTAATCCCAGCTACTCGGGAAGCTGAAGCAGAGAATTGTTTGAACCAGGGAGGCGGAGCTTGCAGTGAGCCGAATTCACACCACTGCACTCCAGCCTGGGCGACAGAGCAAGACTCTGTAACAAACAAAAAAAAAAAAAGTGATCTTTCATCCCTGATTTCCAACTTTCATATGAGAATTATGGACTACCATATGAATGAAAGAAATTGAACTTTCAGTGTCAGTTGATAGTAACAATAGACATTGACTCTCAAAAGTCTTCTGTGGAGTCAATAACTCTTTGAGAGAATTTGCATTTTATTAAATACTTATATTTGTATAATTTAAAAAGAATATAGTGTGAATGTTTGTAAGACATGTATTTAACATGAATCCAAAACTGGAGTGGAACATTATGAATTCTTGAAAACTTTAGAATAAATCTGGGCCTAATTTTCTGCAATTATTCATCTGTATCATATTGCTTTTAGGGGAGGGTTCAAGTGGTTCAAGATAAGTAATGATGATTTTATGACATCCTGGAAAAATATATTAATTACAACTTATCTAAATTAATCTAAAGACTATTACCATTTAATAGCTTTTCATGCTGGGTATTGATATTAAATATAAATTTTAAGTGAAATTGATATTAATAGCTCTGAGGAATGTATAAATAGGAAACAGAATAACCTTGAAACCTTTAGGAATTGGCCCATCAAGGCAAGTGAGACTCTAGTGTCAAGTTTGGTTAGCGTGTAGTATATTTTGAACCAAGAACAAACTATACAAATTACAGAATGGCAGAGAAGCTAATTAGTCACAAATTTGGTAGAACCAATAAGGCTCTTTTATTTAACAGGCAATCATTGTTTCTTACTGACAGCAGGAAGAACGGGAGAATCATGGGATATTTTTATATTTAAAGATCAATTTTATTGTTTCAATCCCCCTTTGTTAAAATGTCAAACTGGCTTGCACAATGAGAAAGGCTAAATAAAGGTATTATATTACTAAAAAACTTGACACAGTAATTCATACTAAGGGAAATGTATACAAAAATCAGACATCATCTTTTTACTGTTCTTATCACCATTATTCTATTACAGTTTCTACCCTAAGGAGATTAGTGAAGTTGGGCAGAAATTAGAAGGGAGCAAAAGAAGAATACAAATAATTATATCATACCTATATTATGGGGTTAAAATATTGAAAATTTTTCAGCTTGGAAAAGAGAAAACTAAAGAGAGACATAATAACTGCCTTCAATTGTACGGAGGCTTGTCACCAGGAGGGTACGTAATTGAATTTTTATCCCTATGGAAAGATAAATCATTTAAAATGGGTATAACCTGTAGCAATGGGGAGCTTATTTATTTTCTATTTCCAAAAATTATTTGATCTGACTTACAAAATCAAATACAATATAAAGCAGCATAATAAAGACCAAATGATCTAAAAGGAGTGGTGAAATAGATGTTGCCAAATTCAGAAGTATAACTGCAATTTTTGTTTGATCCTGAATTTGGCTTTGTGTTTTTAACAGCTGAAGGGGAAGGGTAGGAGCACATGGAGGGTTACATAGATAGATTCCATAGACTACACAGGAAAGGAGCACACTGCCCATCTCTGATAGCCCTGTACCCTCAAGAGTATAACTGAGCATCGTTGAAGTTTAATAGGTCCTTTGGTGTTTGGTTGGTTGGTTGATTGGTATTTAATGATCTTTTGTTGTTGTTAAACTCTATTCTACTCCATGCGTAGCAACTAAATTATTAGAAGATGAAATTGCTAGTGAGATGCCAACTGAATAGAACTTTCTGGTATTTTTATCATATCCAACTTATTTTCTGCATTTGGCCCTACTTTGAAACATCTAAAATGCTAGATATTTTTATACTAAGATTCTTTGAATTTTGGAGTGCAACATTCAGAATGTTATTCCTTATTTCTGCCAAGAGATTATATAATGACATATAAAACTGTGACTTTATGTGGAAAATAAATTTGACTCAATTTAATATTCTGGGCACAACTTACTATCAACTACACTAAAACTTGTTCTGTCTGGCAGATATTCTCTGGGGTCTAAATTGATCATTTAAAAGGACACTTTCAACCACTCAACTCATTAAGTGGCTCAGTGATTCTGTTTGCAAGTAGTCCATTCCAACACGTCTATCAGTATACAATTCTCAAAATCAGTCATTCTCCAAGGGTCATTCCTTTTTTTCTCATTTAATATTTAAGGTGTAATAATAATGGCTTTCTTTTTTTCTTATTAGATGTTTTATCCATCCTTCATAACATAGATCTCTGGTATCCCAACTTGGTATTTGTCCAAGTGCTTGAAATAATGTTAAAGATCATTTTTTGTGTGTGTGAAAGATTTGACCGATAAGGATTCTTTTAGCCTATTTTCATGAAAAAGTGGAATGACTCAATTTCTCAATGTGAAAACATGTTGGGGTCGTAAGTGTTTCTAATGAAATACCAGTCTTGCTGCCTGAATTTCTGGTTTTAAAACAAGAGCATTGAACTGTGAAAGATTAGACCCGGATTTAAATCTCAAACTTCCTCCAAACTGTCTGACAATGGCCATCACTTTATTACCTGTGCTATTTAAATTTGCTGAACCTCTATTTTTTTTGTTTTAAAACAAAAATTTAAGAACATGTTATGTTCAGTGTTTTTACATTGTGCTTTTGTCAGAACACTTGTATTCAAACCATAAAGGCACATTTAAGCAGGTATAAGTAAAATGGTTTATTTATTATAAGAATTCAGGCCGTGTGTGGTGGCTCACGCCTGTAATCCCAGCACTTTGGGAGGCCGAGGCGGGCGGATCGTGAGTTCAGGAGGTCGACACCATCCTAGCTAACACGGTGAAACCCCGTCTCTGCTAAAAATAAAAATAAAAAAAATTAGCCGGGCGTGGTGGCGGGCCCCTGTAGTCCCAGCTACTCAGGAGACTGAGGCAGGAGAATGGCGTGAACCTGGGAGGTGGAGCTTGCAGTGAGCCAAGATCGCGCCACTGCACTCCAGCCTGGGCGACAGAGTGAGACTCCGTCTCAAAGAAAAAAAAGAAGAATTCAATTGAAAATCCCATAGGCCAAAAACCAAGTAAGCCATAAAGAGATTAAACTGGAAATGAGAAGTCCAGAAACATATCAAAACAGCCTACATTCTTTCTGAGTGCTTGCATGGCTACTGTTACTTCTGTTTTTTTTTCTGCTTTGGCCGATATCCTCTGCTTGGTCATGGCCAGACATAGCTTCCTCATCCTCAACTCTAGGTCATGCAGTACATCTTCTCATAACATTCTGACTCACTCACTCTTACCTCATTTAAACATCACCCAGAAAGCAAATTCTATTGTTTCAGTTAAGCCTATAGATGAGTCCCCCTGTCATCAGTGTCCTCATAAAACCTACCAAGCTGTGGCCATGGGAAAGGGGTGAAAGAGTCACATGGTATAAACATAGTTTATACTTTCAGTATGGGTTACATGGAGGACAATTTCAAAAAAGGAGTGAGGGCTGAGTTGGCACCTATCATGTGTTATTATAAAAATTATTCACATTTTGGACGGGCGCAGTGGCTCACGCCTGTAATCCCAGCACTTTGGGAGGCCCAGAGAGGCGGATCACGAGGTCAGGAAATCGAGACCATCCTGGCTAACACCGTGAAACCCCGTCTCTACTAAAAATACAAAATATTAGCCGGGCGTGTTGGCGGGCGCCTGTAGTCCCAGCTACTCGGGAGGCTGAGGCAGGAGAATGGCGTGAACCCGGGAGGCGGAGCTTGCAGTGAGCCGAGATTGCACCACTGCACTCCAGCCTGGGGGACAGAGCGAGACTCGGTCTCAAAAATAAAACAAAAACAAAAGCAAACAAACAAACAAACAAAATTATTCACATTTTATAAATGATAGAATTGAAGCTAAGCAAAGCCAGGGCACTATTTTAATATCACAGTTTTGTTAAGGACTACAACCAAATTTTGAACCTGACTATTCTTATTCTAAGTTTAATGATCTTATCATAAAGCTTACCTGGTTGAGAAAATAAATCTCCATGTCAGAAACGATCTTTTCCTACCTGAGCACGGTGGCTCATGCCTTTAATCCCAGTGACTCCGGATGCTGAGGCAAAAGGATCACTTGAGGCCAGGAGTTCAAGACTAGCCTAGGCAACATAGCGAGACCTCATTTGTACAAAACAATTAAAAATAAAACCAAAAGAGATGACCCATTCTAACATTTAAATTAATTGAATCATGGATGCATCTTTAATCAACAAACCAATACCTGCATGAATCGACTCAGTCCCTTAGGTACCAAAGGCTTGCTTTTTATATTTGTAATGGATGCTTTTCCTAGACCATTCTCTGTAACAGTGTTTCTCAAAATTTCCCATTCATTAACTATGAATGCTACATCCTGATCACCTGGACAAGCAGTTTAAACACAGATTCTAGGTCCACCTCAGATCTCTGAAACAAAATCTTGGGGTGGGACCTTAGACTATGTGTTTTCAAAAAGATCTCCACATGATTTTTATGAATGCAATGGTCTATATTTTCAAAGTGTAGTCTCTACTAGATAAACAGAAAGCAATATGCCATATTATTTAAGTTCTCCACAAAGACACCTTCATTTAATTAAAATTTACTATTACATTCTTGGATTTTAAAGAAAAAAATATTATCTGAATGAAGCTCTAAACAGTTGTTTTATGGCTACATGTTTTAGTTTCCTTAGTTTGATGGTAACACTTGTGTTAGAATGAGATGGGTGGGAAGGACAGTGACATTTGCCCTTCCTATAGCCCGTGCACTGAGGAGATGACCTAGGAAAAGGCATTGATCATGAATTCAGTTATTCATTCATTCAAAACAAAATTACTGAGCACATTGCGGCAAACATTTTGGTTTCTTCAATATGTTGCATAGAATGATTATGCATACAATTCTAGTGGCGGGCGGGGGAAGAAACATTAAGCACAAGACATTTAGTTCATTTCATTATTGCACTAAAGTATTTGCCTTTTTCAAGGCTGAAGTTGACTTCTCTGCCTTCCTGAGCCGTAGGGAAAAGGGTCTTGCCTTGCTTATGCAGCCAGCAAGATGTATCGGTTTAAGAAAAGTGCTGAGTAATGCCTGCAAATGTAGCAGGCAGTCAGCCTCTTCTCTGCAGCTTGGTTCATGTCCTTTACCCATGCTGTTTAACCCCTGATGTTTTTATATCCCTATTTCTAAACTCGAAATGAACCTCAAACTGAATAAGGCATACAATAAATGTATCCATATTTTCTTTATTCAATTGAGTAGCACCTAAATCCCTCTTGTGAGGACCCTCTGCTTTGGTCATTATAGTTAAAAAGATTTAAAATTGTTATATGTCTAGTTTCTAAACATTGCTAAATGATTTTCTAAGGTAAACACATTTCCGTGTATCCAGTGCTTAACAGAATTAATGTTAGTTATGTGAGTTTTCAAAAAAAAGAAAGGAAAAAAGGAAATTTCTTTTTTGTCTCAGCCAACAGCAAGCAGTGCTGCTCCAGAAAGAAATGATTTTATTTCTAGCCTCTCTGCAGCATCTCCCTACCGCATTAGTATGTTGCTGCAAAGCTATGCATTGTGTAACTTTCCCCATCAGTCAGTCAGCTGTGTAGTTCTCTTTCCTACAAAATCGTTGTTCCACAGGAGACAAAAATAAAAATATAATGCAGGTTAGTTCATTATATCCTGACATCTGTTTCATGCAGATTGTGATGCAATAAAATATTAGTAATTTAAATAGAATGTAATTGTGGTTTGAAATCACTTGGGTAAATCGTGTTATTTTAAAACACAAATCTTAGGAAAATGAAATTTAAACTTTGCACTATTTGATTAGGAGTAACAAACAAGAATATGAATAAAACAATAGATATAAAATACTAGACTTCAGTACTTAGAATATGTTTCAAGAGTTTGCTTCTAGTATAAGTTTTAATTAACAATTATTCATTAACTGAAAATTTCTGAGGACCTATTAAGTACCTATCACTCTTCTGGGTACTATGGGAGGTGAAAAGGGCGTTTGAAGTTTGTGGCGAATGTATAGTAGTTACATTTTATGAGAAAATGTCTCATACCTAGTGACTGGTAAAGACAATAAAGGCTGTAGACCATGGTGACTAGTGAAGAACCTATGGCCTGGCTTCTGCTTAAAGAGAGCTCAATGTTGCCAAATTCCTATTTGCCCTTTCACTTTTGCTAGAAGTGTATTGCATCACCTGTAAGATTAAAGGGAAAATATACTTATTTTGTTTCCCAAAAGTTTATAGGTTTCTGACTTTCACAAATGCTTAAGAGCACTCTTCTCTTTGTTATGGCCGTCCAGGTGTAGCAGTTTCATCTTTAGAAGTTTAAATTCTTTTCTCCTTCTTGCTGGACACAATGGCTCATGCCTGTCATCCCAGCAACTTGGGAGGCTGAGGCAAGAGGATCACTTGAGGCCAGGAGTTCGAGACCACCTGGGCAACATAGAGAGACACTGCCTGTACAAAAATTTAAAAATCAGCTGGGCATGCTGGTATGCATCCCAGCTACTCAGGAGCCTGAGGTGTGAGTATCACTCGGGGCCAGAAGTTTGAGGCTACAGTGAGCCATGATCTCACCACTGCACTCCAGCCTGTGTGACAGGGCAATACCCTATATCAAAAAAAAAAAAAAAAAAAAAGAAAGAAAGAAGGAAAGAAGGACGGAAGGAAGGAAGGAAGATAATTTCTTTGGTTTGTATAGGACCTACTGAGTTAAAGCGAAGTGATAAACAAAGGAGGAGTCATTAATGTGGAAAGATGCGCTACTCATATATTTGAGGATAATCTTACATCAATACTTTTAATAATGAAAGAAACGTGAAAATCTTCTTGCCACTGGTTTTAACATTTACCCTCATCCATGTTTGAAAAATAAAACCCAACACTGGTTCCTCTCATGAGTATTTAATTGTTCAAGAAAAATCCTAGAATGAGTGAGTTTTTTCTGGCAGTACCACCTTACACTCTCTACCCCCATTCCATCTTTTTATATAGTCTCTTCCTGGCACGTTGAGAATTCATTCCATCAGAAAATCCCCACTAAAAGTAATTCATCCACATGTATTCTTCCACTGAAATTAACAGGTCCCAGCCAGCCCCACCCCCTACCTACTCAACCAAAAAAAGAACTCTCAGGCCCTCTCTCTGATTGATTAACCCACTTTTTTTTTCTTTTATTATTATACTTTAAGTTTTAGGGTACATGTGCACAATGTGCAGGTTAGTTACATATGTATACATGTACCATGCTGGTGTGCTGCACCCATTAACTCGTCATTTAGCATTAGGTATATCTCCTAAAGCTATCTCTCCCCCCTCCCCCCACCCCACACTTTGACAATGAGAAATGCATTTTACATTGAGAAGTAAGTAGTCTCATTGATGCATAAATGACTCATGTACTCCCAGGGATACTTGTCTTTTAAAAGGGAGCACTTGCTAACTGAACTGAAAATGCTAATTAATTGAATTTCAGGAAGCAGGAAATTAATTTTTTTAGCAGAGAAGACTTTCTTCATATTTAGGGCTGCTACATTTGGAAACTAAACGTACAAACTGTCCATTTATATTTGACTTTCAGATAAACAATGAATAATATTTACTAGCAGTGGGCCCCAAATATAGACAATGAGAACACATGGACACAGGGAGGGGAATATCACACACCGGGGCCATTGAGGGGTGGGGGACTAGGGGAAGGATAGGAGAAATACCTAAAGTAGATGACAGGTTGATGGGTGCAGCAAACCACCATGGCACGTGTATACCTATGTAACAAACCTGCAAGTTCTGCACACGTATCCCAGAACTTAAAGTATAGTAAATATAAAACAAATTGTATGAGGTATGCTTATGCTTTAAAAAATCAGTTCTCTGAAATACAAATTTAACTGTGTGGCATGTATTTTTTCTGGCAACCCTGTTCAGATATCTTAAATCATCATGGTGGTTACTCATAGCCTCCATGTCATAACGCTGACCTTGTGTCTCCCTACCTCCAATCTGCCAGTCCAGCCCCTTTGGACATCATTGTTTCCTTTACCCAACACTCTACCTAAAGAACAACAACAGTTGTCGCAACAAATCAAGTACTCTTCCAGGCCAACTTGGTAACATTCTAAAACAATAATGCCCTACCTAGCCCAGGGGCTTTGGGACTTTACTAGGGGTGAATGTAGGGTAGCAGGTGAGATATATTTGGGAATTTAAACAAAAGAAAATATAATTTGAGCGTGGGCTTTAGCTGACTGTAATAACAGTATTTAAATTATTTATAAGGTTTTAACAAAGCATATAATTGAACAATTTCAGCTGCCACCTGCTATTGAGGGTAACAAAAAGGAAAATTTTCTCAGCACTTAAGAAATGTTAGAAAACATATTGATATGAAAGAGTAGAAATGAGTCCAAAAAAGCATGCATTTTTTTCTTTAGCAAATTTTGTTTTAACTATATTTTTTTCCAGTTCTTCATCATTGACACCTGAAAATAGGCATTGGCACCACAAAAATGGTTAGATGGAGAGAAAGCAGGACATGCATTGAACTTTATATTCCATTGTCTTACATGTTTATCAACATTCAGTTTGATGTACCAAAAATATCTTTAAATGAGACGCACATTTTAATGTACATCTAGATTAAAGAAAAATCACTCTGGTCTGATAACTTCATGGGATTGTGAATACAAGTGTTGTGATGGGCGGTTGACCAATTATTTTAAAAATGGTTTGGTGACAATAATTCAAGATTGTGTTGCAGCTCATACCCTTACACACACACACACACACACACACACACACACACACACACACACACAGATTGTGGGATTGACAGAGATGTTCAGTTTTCAAAGTTAATGTTTCAGTGTTCAACCTCCATTTTCTTCTACTCTGGGACTTAATGAATCTGTTAAAATCAGGAATACCTAAATTTCCAAGTAAAGATCCAAGAAGCCTAAAGCCTAAAGTCTATTTCATAAAGGAGCTTCTAAAATGAATTTGGTTACTTTGCAGGATTCTCAATATTATTATTCTCCATTTGCCAACTTCATAGTCTCCACATCTCTAACCAGTGCCTTACACATTGTCTATATTCAATAAATACTAAAGAAATGAACAAAATTGACTGTATAGACCATGTTTCTTAGTCTATTTAGTATTGCTATAAAAGAATATCTGAGGCTGGGTAAATTTTTTTTTTAAAAAGAGGTTTATTTGACTTATAGTTCTTCAGACTGTACAAGAAGCATGGCACCAGAATCAGCTCCTACTGAGGGCCTCAGGTGACTTCCCCTCATAACAGAAGGCAAGGGCAGCCTGTGTGGGTAGAGACCACATGGCCAGTGAGGAAACAAGAGACAGGGTGAGGTGCCAGGCTTTTTTTTCTGAGATGGAGTTTTGCTCTTGTTGCCCAGGCTACAGTGCAATGGCATGCTCTTGGCTCACCGCAACCTCCGCCTCCCAGCCTCCCAGGTTCAAGCGATTCTCCTGCCTCATCCTCCCAAGTAGCTGGGATTATAGGCATGCACCACCATGCCCAGCTAATTTTGTGTTTTTAGTAGAGACGGGGTTTCTCAATGTTGGTCAGCCTGGTCTCAAACTCCCAACCTCAGGTGATCCACCCACCTCAGCCTCCCAAAGTCCTGGGATTACAGGTGTGAGCCCACTGCACCAGGCTGCTTTTTTTTTTTTTTTCGACCAGTTCTCATGAGAACTAACAGAGCAAGGACTCACTCGTTACAGTGAGAATGAGGCAAAAACCATTCATGGGGGATCCACCCATGACCCAAACACTTCCCATTAGGCCCCACCTCCAACATTAGGAATCAAATTTCAACATGAGATTTGATGGAGACAAACCGTACCCAAACTATAGCACCAAGTGTCATACACCTAGACAGAAATAGACCTGGCTCAATGTCACATCTGCTTGACAGATGTGCTGGACATCTGGTAGTGTCCACTCTATACAAATCTGTGATAATCATCAGCTGCTGAGCTCTCAAACAAGACGAAACTGTATAATAATCCCTAGAGGGTCTCTTTAACCCAGACCAGTATACCACAAAAGGAATATAGTGAGAATGACTGACTTCACATGACAGACTGAAAGCAAACTTAAGTAGACGTTTATATGATTATCACCTGAAGAATGATGAGGTTCATAAATTTGGAAAGGAGAGCTTTATTTCTCATAAAGGGCTGCAGCCTGCAGACTGACCTTCCGACAGGTTGGGAAGCATAACTTCCAGCCAGAAGCCAGAAACAGACACTTCAAGGGAGGGAAAAAGGAAACAGAAATTTATGCTAAGCACGGTGGCCAAATATATATGTTCAATAAGTTGTAGGAGGAGTCATGAATATTTATGAGAGGGGAAGCATGCACATCCTCAATTGAGCTTCATGCCCCTTCGTGGGATCCATGTGGAAAAAATGGCGACATTAGCATGATCCGAGGGTAGAGTTTTCGGTCCTCTGACATTAAAAGGTGAAGCAGAGGACACAAAAATCCTTACTGCACATTCTCAGTGGAATGGCTAGAATCATTCCCTAGTGGGTGGTCTCTTATGAGGCACAAATGGAGGGAAAGTGTCAGGTGGTTGGTCCATGCCAGTGGAGGAGTCTTTTGAAAGCGCTGGTTTCTGTTTAGCCCTTAGGGAAGAAAGCCTCATAGTGGTTAGTGAGGGAGGGGTTATAAAGAGGTATGTCTGACTCCCCGATCCCATCATGGCTGAGAATTTAGTCTTCAAGGTTACTCTGGGATCCTTTTGGCCAGGAGAAGGTCAATTCAGTCAGGGGGCTTAGAATTTTATTTTCAGTTTACATGATAAATTAAGCATAATTTTATATCATAAATGATAAATAACATACAGAAAATTTAATATACTGAGTTTCTGAATCAGGAAATTATCTCTGCCTTTCATCTTTCAAGACCTATTTTCTGTAAGTTCTTTCAGCTTTCTCTATACTAAAATGGTTCTTCTCTGAACAATAATCCATAGTAACCATTGCAGATAATAAGCCTTTGCTTAGAATTGTTCTATGTCTAGATTTTATATATACAGAATCTGAACCAAATGAATTCTGCAGCTCTGATACTTCTAGTCTCAATTTTTCATAACTCAGGGAGGTTCCATTTGTCTTCAGGTTATTTGGAAAAGTGAAAGTGTCAAACACCTGATACTCATTCCCCAGGGTAGTTAATTTGTGCTTAACACTCTCCTCTCCCCATTCCTGGATCTGTTTCTCTTTCCCCTGCAGTTTTTCTCTGCTTCAGCCCCGCTGTCCATGGGTTCTACGCTGTATCTCTCCATACAGCAACTATGCCTGGACAGTTTTGCTTTGTGATGAGGTGGTTTCATAAGAATGCTTTTGAGCAGAAGAGTATTTTTAAATTGAGTCTATGCTAAAGAGAAACCCCTCTGAGCAGAATTCCACACAGAATTCTGCAGGATATTTCCTGCATAACACCATAAACATCCTTCTGGCTGCAGCAGCTCAAGTATTTCTCTTGAACCATTTCACACCCTGAACTAACTAACACTCAGAGAATGAAAGGTGAAAGTCTTAAAACATAAATTAAATAACTATGATTTCTTAATAACACTAATGACTAAACATTCCACAGAGATCCTACCAAAGGAGTATACTGTATGTCTTCCAGGAACAGAGTCTAATCATACCATTGTTTTGCTGGAACACCATTGAGTCCAATAGGGATGGCATCATGGCCAAGAGACCAAAGAAGAGACTTGAAGCCAGCAAGGGAGACATAGGATTTATCTAGGACTCATATACAGGGGTGGTCCAGTGGCAGTAGGCTGGATGGGAGAACCACTAATGTTTGTAAAAAGCATGCAGTTTATATAGCATTTTCACTTAGCACTCTCCACCTAGCAACATTCATTTAATCCAAACAAAGGGCTTCATCCACTGTATGGCCCACATTCTGAGGAATGGACCAGGCTTTGGAAATCCTTAATAATAAGGAGCAAATTTCCAGGTTGGCCACTTCCAGCCAGATTTGTTACCTCAGACTTCCAAACACACATTCTTTTTAGACCACAGAGTCATTCTCAGGGTACCCTTAAATTATTGCTGTCAGGTGCATCTGCCATACAACCATGAGTCCTGAAAGGATTTGCACACTGAAAATACTGCATTATTTTACTGAAATGGTTATCAAAGTAGATATTTCCAAAGAAGGAATGTAAGCATCCTTCCCGCCAACCCCCAACCAGCATTTTGTGTTAAAATGCTAGTGTTGGCATCTTTTTCCTTCAAAGGGAATTGTACCAAGCCTGCTTTTTTTCTCCCATTATTGCCCCACAGCAATAAAAAGACAATTGCTGACTCAGGCACTATTTCCTCTGGCTGCTACTTATAGCTACATAACTCCTGCCTTTACCAGCACCATAGGCAAAAATGACCTGCATTGTCTGAGACAGCAGCAAGAAGAATGGCATTCATTCTGTCTCCATCTTTGTGGGTTTACATTAAGTTACTTCTAGACCATGGTTTTTGAATGAAATAGAATGGACTCTTGAAGTGTCTAAAAAGGAGAGGCAGAGTCCGGAGTGGGAAGGGGTGGGGAGAGGACAGCAACGGAAGTGAGATGGAGGCTGAGCAAAAAAAAAAAAAAAAAAAGAAAATGGAGAATAAAGGAGAGCTGGGAGAGAAAAGATGAACATCGAGAAAGGGGAAGATGAACAGACTGGCCATTAGGCTTTCTCTTCTCTGAGTAATCCACTTTGTGCAAAACCTGCCATATACAACTTAGATATAGGCAGTGCATCTCTCATTGCCAGCTAAACAGCCCAGGGAGGCCCACATTGGGCTTTGAGTGCCTATCACCTCACACTTGGTATCTCAAAATCCGCAACCACAATCACAGTCATGAGGATTAGACTTCACTCTCTACATCCTCCCAAATCTCTGCCTAGTGACCACTCACCCACACAATAAGATTACTTATTTTCTAACAGGAAAACTTTACTAAAAGAGGAAAGAGGTTAACTTAAATAATTTACTTACAATGACAGTCATTACTATATTCTTGATATAAACTAATCATATTTGTTCAAAGGAATTCCCTTAAATTATTCTGACTATGATCGTCTAGAAGAGATCCTAAATTTCACATGATTTATTATGTGAGCTATCCATGGTCTTACTCTTTAATGACAATCTTCTCTGTAAGGAAAAAAAATGAAATTAATCATCCTAATGATACTGACGTGTTTCATGAGAAAACTACAGGCAGAGCCTAATAAACTATGGCAGATCTGAATCTCAGGCAAAAACTATGTATTGTATTTTTTCGTGAATTTTTGTTTTGTTTTGTTTTTGTTTTTGTTTTATTTTTATTTTTTGGTTCTGTCACCCAGGCTGGAGTGCAGCGGTGCCATCTTGGCTCACCGCAACCCTGCAACCTCCACCTCCCGGATTCAAGCAATTCTCCTGCCTCCGCCTCCCAAATACCTGGGATTACAGGTGCCCGCCAACGCGCCCGGCTAATTTCTGTAATTTTAGCTGAGTTGGGGTTTCACCATGTTGGCCAGGATGGTCTCGAACTCCTGGCTTCAAGTGATCCATGCACCTCGGCCTCCCAAAGTGCTGGGATCACAGGCATGAGCCACCATGCCTAGCCAAGATATTGTATTTCTTTATTTGTCTAATCTGTTTAGCAGTCTGGTCATTGATTAGTGGTGCACACTGACAGACTAGTTAGCTTTGCTGTTAAACAACCCTGTAATCTCAGTGATTCACAACTCCTAGTAGCTGTTGGTTGCTCCAGAAGCCCTGTTCCATGTGTCTTCTTATTCCAGGATCCAGGCTGAGGGAGCAATCCCTATTTGAGACCTCCCATTCTCAGGGCAGAGGAAAAAGAACAAGAAGCTGTGAGAAACAACAATATTGCATGGGAATCATCTGTGTAGTTGAAGATTATGTGTGTCATCTCACATTTCACTGGCTAAAGCAAGTCTCATGGTCAAACTGACAAAGGGGCAAGGAAGTACAGTCTAGGAATGCCACCTACTGAGAGGGCCTGCAAGTCACGTGGCAGTTAGTGGAGATGTGTAAGTCCCTTATGAAGAGCAAATGATTGGATGTCTACCATGACTAAATGCCACTAAGGTGCCCGTTTCACCCCTTCAAGTCTGTAAGATCTGCTGTTTCTCTGTCATGCCTAGCATCTATGAGTCTTTGGCAAGACTGGGATCTTCCCTCTCTAGGATCTAGCTTCGCAGTTGTCCTATTTGAGATTTTATCACCTGCCTAGGTCACTGCCATCCCCTTCCTCATCTAGAGAGTCTCACTGCTTACCCATACAATTGTCTCCCCTGATCTGAGATTTCTAACATCATTTTTGCAATGCGTTAAAGATTTTACTGAGAGAAAAGAAAGCATTGACTTCAAGCAGCTTCTGTTTACTGCCATACTAAAATTCCTGAGGTAATAAAGACCTCACAATTTGCTTGAAATAATAAAAAGGGGGAAAAATATAAGCAAAGCACACATAAATGTATATTTTAATAAGCTATGCCGTCACAAAATAAATTTTTCAGTGGCTAAGACTCTCAGCCCAAGTCTAGAACATACATGTTTCAGTACTTCATACTGTCAAGACATATTTTTATTCAGGAATGCATTCAGATACATCTTATATTGCTCAGTGGTGGAACTGTTGCTGAAGTTCAATTGCCATCAATTGAAGAAATGATAGTATAGTTAAAGGCATATTTTGGAAATAATAATTGCCCAAAAGACTAGACTCAATGAACTGTTTGGCCAAAGAAAATTTAACACAGGCTGGGTGCAGTGGCTCACAACTATAATCCCAAAGCTTTGGGAGGCCAAGGTGGAAGGATCACTTGAGGTCAGGAGTTCCAGACCAGCCTGGTCAACATAGTGAGACCCCCCCCAACCCTTTCTCTGCAAAAATAAGAAAATTAATCAGGCATGGTGGTGTGCACCTGTAGTTCTAGCTTGAGATAGAATCACTTGAGCCCAAGAGCTTGAGGCTGTAGTGAGCTATGATTACATCACTGACTCCAGCCTGGGCAACAGAGAAAAAACCCATCTCTTAAAAAAAAAAAATTATCATAAGGCAAAGAAAAATAAGATTAGAGATAGAATAATATCTATTAGAACTATTTTTGAGTAGGAAAGTTTTCTCCCCAGCAAGAATACAAGGCTTTGGGCTACAAGAGTATGTTCAAGCAGATGACAGCTGATATAAAGGAGGCTACATATTTCTATTTGGTATTCATCAGTACTGCCCCACACATATTGCCAAACTGGGATTATGTTTAAAGTTAACTTCAACTGACGGGATTAGAAATTTATGTCCTATTTTATTTTTCTAGGGATTTTTCTCAATAATAATACAACAAAGCAAAAGAGTCCCAATATTTGTGCAGTTTTTTAAGACATTTAAATATTCTATATTTCTTGATTCCAAACATGCCTAGAATGCAATGTTTTATTTTAGTTCAACATATAATGTTTTTATCACACTCTTTGTATTAGCTTCACATTAGCATCTCAAGTAAATATAGGCCATCTATACAACAGAGTAATAAGTGATGCACTCAATTTGAACAAAGTAGTTTTTTTATATCAGGTCGACAGAGTCACTAGTAGATTGAGTGATTTTTTTACTTCTTAGTTTATTTTTAGGGTGTCTTGAAAAATACCCCTGAAGTATACAAATATAGATACAGACATATGTTAGATATCTGACCTTATTTTAACTGCAGTTTGCATAAGGCATGAAAAACTAAGGGTAGATAATAAAGTTATTTTTAAATGTAAAAGTTTTAAACATATGGCTGAAATATGTTGTTTTTGTTAACCCCAACCTGCTAAAAATTGGCTTATTGAGAAATCAAATGAAATATTTTTGTAATTATAATTACACCAAATCAAATTATTTCTAGAAAAGAAATTTATAAAACAATACTTTCTAGGTTTGGGATTTCTATGTAAAAACCAATTTCTTTCTTGGCTGCTAAAAAATAGTTATGCGAGAGCACAACAGTAAGAATAACACTTTACCTAGTTATTTTTATTATTATTGGCGTAACATTCTTTTGTAAAGTAGGTGGCAAGAACACTACAAAACGAACTGAAACACTTCACAAATTGTCGTGCCCAGATGGTTTATGTCCCCAGAATAGTAATAGCTCTTTACAAGGAGATGGCAAGCATTTTGGCAGAAGTCTTTTTGGTTTCTCTTCAGTATGGATATTAATCTACTTTATAGACAGAATTGAAGATATATAATTTTTCTCCACATCAGATTATATATTATAAGGTGGTGAAGATATATAAATATTGCATAACTATATCAAACTTTGGAGTTACAGATAAATTATATAAAGCCATCTGCTCTGTTACTAACTAGAAATAATCCAGTTTAGCAACACATAAAACATAATGGAAGTAAAACATAAATTGACAGTGGAGGTATAGTTCAGCAGGATTAAAACCTGCATCATATAATTCTAAACTTGAATATTACAATCATCTTCTTTTTTAATTTTGGAGTCTCCCATTTTTCAAAATTTTGAAGTCTCCATTTTTGCCAGAATGCTTTACTTACTGTATTTGTTTTGGGTCTGTCCGAGTAATATAAATTCCTTGGAGAGACCTAGATCAATTACAGTAGATAAATACTATTTTAACACAGTACTTATATTTTCATATATTTTATTTAGCTTTAAAAACATATTTCATAACTATTAGGACCTGGCAGACACTGGTTTGGGAGTTAGAAAATAAAAGTTCTGATTTAAGTCCCACCATTAATAAGCTGTGTAACCTGGCACAAATGACATATTTATTTTGAAAGTAGGAAGCACATAAGTTCTAAACAAAGAAATTGCCCATTTTTCTTTGATTCAGTTTGTTTTCTATTAAATGAGAGGAATAGACTAATCTCTGTTTTTTTAAATCTCTGCCATTTATTGGTTTTGATTTACTTATCTTTGTCTAATTCTCTTAAAATAACTTACTCAACCTTTCAGAAGTTCAGAGGTCAAGGTAAACTAGGTCTTCTCTGCCTGAAAGCCTGTATTATAGACTAACACTGTTCCACATCAACAACAAAATACTATCACATTAAGGACTATATATATTCTTGTCTGTGAATAAACCATAAGAGCTGCACTTTATATTCAATTCGCTAATCAATTGGTTAGTAATTTTTTTCCCTGTAAATCACTTCTAGGGTCAGATAAGGCAAAAAAAAATAGCAATTATTCTAATAGATCATAACAATAGCAGTGGAAACTGGGAGGAGAAAATGAAAGAATTATCTCACCAGGTTGTAGGGAGAGACCGGGGGAGTAGGAGGGGGAATTTCTTTTAGGCTTTACAAACAACATAGAATTTAAGGACATTATTGAACCAAAAAATCTCAAGACATTACCTTAGTTATGGTATTCCTTGCATAAATACACAATGGCATCAGAGTGTGAAGTTGTGGATGCTGGGTGTCTCTCGGGGATGGGAAACACTAAATTTCATTCATCTTTCTCAGGTTCTGAACAAAGAAAAAATAATCAGAGGACTAAGACAGATATCACCCTTTTATCTCACAGAAGTTTGTGGAGAGTATAGCTTTGTGTGAAAGCCCAAAAGCCCATTAACCAAACAGATCTAACCACAGAGGCCCAAGTAGCCACACGGAGCTGCTCTCCAAAGGAAGAAACTGCATAATGATTTACTTATAAAAGGCCAGTTTCTTCGGGTACAAAGCATTTATAAGGTTGCCTTTACAGTTAAGACTTCTGCATGAAATGCCACAAGGAAAATGAAATACTTCACTGTGAGCTATTGTACATATTTCTGTTTGACCGGAGAAAAGCAGATGCCCAAGGGCGTTTAACTGTAAGACTTCATGCGTTAGGATTGCTTTAAATAAAGCTCCTCCATCTGCACTTTGAGGGTCACCAAAGCCATATGGTTCACCAGTCCCAGTCACCTCAAGTGTAAACATCTTTTGGCGGTGATAAACGCCTCCTCAAGTCCGGAATGTAATACATGTGTCCTCTTCTATGGGAAACAGAGATATATAATGCCCAGAAGCAAAAACCTCATCCAGTACTAGAACATTTATTATAAGTAATGAATTAGTAAAGTCTTAGAAATGATACTGAATATTATCAGTATTAACTTTCCGATCTTGTAAAGTCTCCCGAGAATGTAATCTGTAATTATAGTGCTACAGATTTACCTCCCTCTTTTTCTTTCAGTTAGATATTACCACATTATATTATATATTTATTTATTATTTGTATATTCTAACAAATTTTTCCTTATAATTCTTTTGTCCACGTTATTTGATATTGGTCATGTTATTGCTATTACTTTACTATTTCTTTCCACTCAAAATTTCCACTTCATTTTCTTTCTTTTTTTTTTTTTTATTTATTTATTTATTTATTTATTTATTTATTTTTTCTTTTATTATTATTATTATTATTATTATACTTTAGGTTTTATGGTACATGTGCGCAATGTGGAGGTAAGTTACATATGTATACATGTGCCATGCTGGTGCGCTGCACCCACCGACTCGTCATCTAGCATTAGGTATATCTCCCAATGCTATCCCTCCCCCCTCCCCCCACCCCACAACAGTCCCCAGAGTGTGATGTTCCCCTTCCTGTGTCCATGTGTTCTCATTGTTCAATTCCCACCTATGAGTGAGAATATGCGGTGTTTGGTTTTTTGTTCTTGCGATAGTTTACTGAGAATGATGATTTCCAATTTCATCCATGTCCCTACAAAGGACGTGAACTCATCATTTTTTATGGCTGCATAGTATTCCATGGTGTATATGTGCCACATTTTCTTAATCCAGTCTATCATTGTTGGACATTTGGGTTGGTTCCAAGTCTTTGCTATTGTGAATAATGCGGCAATAAACATACGTGTGCATGTGTCTTTATAGCAGCATGATTTATAGTCCTTTGGGTATATACCCAGTAATGGGATGGCTGGGTCTAATGGAATTTCTAGTTCTAGATCCCTGAGGAATTGCCACACTGACTTCCACAAGGGTTGAACTAGTTTACAGTCCCACCAACAGTGTAAAAGTGTTCCTATTTCTCCACATCCTCTCCAGCACCTGTTGTTTCCTGACTTTTTAATGATTGCCATTCTAACTGGTGTGAGATGGTATCTCATTGTGGTTTTGATTTGCATTTCTCTGATGGCCAGTGATGGTGAGCATTTTTTCATGTGTTTTTTGGCTGCATAAATGTCTTCTTTTGAGAAGTGTCTGTTCATGTCCTTCGCCCACTTTTTGATGGGGTTGTTTGTTTTTTTCTTGTAAATTTGTTGGAGTTCATTGTAGATTCTGGATATTAGCCTTTGTCAGATGAGTAGGTTGTGAAAATTTTCTCCCATTTTGTAGGTTGCCTGTTCACTCTGATGGTGGTTTCTTTTGCTGTGCAGAAGCTCTTGAGTTTAATTAAATCCCATTTGTCAATTTTGGCTTTTGTTGCCATTGCTTTTGGTGTTTTAGACATGAAGTCCTTGCCCATGCCTATGTCCTGAATGGTAATGCCTAGGTTTTCTTCTAGGGTTTTTATGGTTTTAGGTCTAACATTTAAGTCTTTAATCCATCTTGAATTGATTTTTGTATAAGGTGTAAGGAAGGGATCCAGTTTCAGCTTTCTACATATGGCTAGCCAGTTTTCCCAGCACCATTTATTAAATAGGGAATCCTTTCCCCATTGCTTGTTTTTGTCAGGTTTGTCAAAGATCAGATACTTGTAGATATGTGGCATTATTTCTGACGGCTCTGTTCTGTTCCATTGATCTATATCTCTGTTTTGGTACCAGTACCATGCTGTTTTGGTTACTGTAGCCTTGTAGTATAGTTTGAAGTCAGGTAGTGTGATGCCTCCAGCTTTGTTCTTTTGGCTTAGGATTGACTTGGCGATGCGGGCTCTTTTTTGGTTCCATATGAACTTTAAAGTAGTTTTTTCCAATTCTGAGAAGAAAGTCATTGGTAGCTTGATGGGGATGGCATTGAATCTGTAAATTACCTTGGGAAGGATGGCCATTTTCATGATATTGATTCTTCCTACCCATGAGCATGGAATGTTCTTCCATTTGTTTGTATCCTCTTTTATTTCCTTGAGCAGTGGTTTGTAGTTCTCCTTGAAGAGGTCTTTCACATCCCTTGTAAGTTGGATTCCTAGGTATTTTATTCTCTTTGAAGCAATTGTGAATGGGAGTTCACTCATGATTTGGCTCTCTGTTTGTCTGTTATTGATGTATAAGAATGCTTGTGATTTTTGCACGTTGATTTTGTATCCTGAGACTTTGCTGAAGTTGCTTATCAGCTTAAGGAGATTTTGGGCTGAGACAATGGGGTTTTCTAGATATACTATCATGTCATCTGCAAACAGGGACAATTTGATTTCCTCTTTTCCTAATTGAATACCCTTGATTTCCTTCTCCTGCCTAATTGCCCTGGCCAGAACTTCCAACACTATGTTGAATAGAAGTGGTGAGAGAGGGCATCCCTGTCTTGTGCCAGTTTTCAAAGGGAATGCTTCCAGTTTTTGCCCATTCAGTATGATATTGGCTGTGGGTTTGTCATAAATAGCTCTTATTATTTTGAGATACGTCCCATCAATTCCTAATTTATTGAGAGTTTTTAGCATGAAGAGTTGTTGAATTTTGTCAAAGGCCTTTTCTGCATCTATTGAGATAATCATGTGGTTTTTGTCTTTCGTTCTGTTTATATGCTGGATTACATTTATTGATTTGCGTATATTGAACCAGCCTTGCATCCCAGGGATGAAGCCCACTTGATCATGGTGGATAAGCTTTTTGATGTGCTGCTGGATTCTGTTTGCCAGGATTTTATTGAGGATTTTTGCATCAATGTTCATCAAGGATATTGGTCTAAAATTCTCTTTTTTTGTTGTGTCTCTGCCAGGCTTTGGTATCAGGATGATGCTGGCCTCATAAAATGAGTTAGGGAGGATTCCCTCTTTTTCTATTGATTGGAATAGTTTCAGAAGGAATGGTACCAGCTCCTCCTTGTACCTCTGGTAGAATTCGGCTGTGAATCCATCTGGACCTGGACTTTTTTTGGTTGGTAAGCTATTGATTATTGCCACAATTTCAGCTCCTGTTATTGGTCTATTCAGAGATTCAACTTCTTCCTGGTTTAGTCTTGGGAGGGTGTATGTGTCGAGGAATTTATCCATTTCTTCTAGATTTTCTAGTTTATTTGCATAGAGGTGTTTGTAATATTCTCTGATGGTAGTTTGTATTTCTGTGGGATCGGTGGTGATATCCCCTTTATCATTTTTTATTGCATCTATTTGATTCTTCTCTCTTTTTTTCTTTATTAATCTTGCTAGTGGTCTATCAATTTTGTTGATCCTTTCAAAAAACCAGCTCCTGGATTCATTTATTTTTTGAAGGGTTTTTTGTGTCTCTATTTCCTTCAGTTCTGCTCTGATTTTAGTTATTTCTTGCCTTCTGCTAGCTTTTGAATGTGTTTGCTCTTGCTTTTCTAGTTCTTTTAATTGTGATGTTAGGGTGTCAATTTTGGATCTTTCCTGCTTTCTCTTGTGGGCATTTAGTGCTATAAATTTCCCTCTACACACTGCTTTGAATGCATCCCAGAGATTCTGGTATGTTGTGTCTTGGTTCTCGTTGGTTTCAAAGTACATCTTTATTTCTGCCTTCATTTCGTTATGTACCCAGTAGTCATTCAGGAGCAGGTTGTTCAGTTTCCACGTAGTTGAGCGGTTTTGAGTGAGATTCTTAATCCTGAGTTCTAGCTTGATTGCACTGTGATCTGAGAGACAGTTTGTTACAATTTCTGTTCTTTTACATTTATTGAGGAGAGCTTTACTTCCAAGTATATGGTCAATTTTGGAATAGGTGTGGTGTGGTGCTGAAAAAAATGTATAGTCTGTTGATTTGGGGTGGAGAGTTCTGTAGATGTCTATTAGGTCCGCTTGGTGCAGAGCTGAGTTCAATTCCTGGGTATCCTTGTTGACTTTCTGTCTCGTTGATCTGTCTAATGTTGATAGTGGGGTGTTAAAGTCTCCCATTATTAATGTGTGGGAGTCTAAGTCTCTTTGTAGGTCACTCAGGACTTGCTTTATGAATCTGGGTGCTCCTGTATTGGGTGCATATATATTTAGGATAGTTAGCTCTTCTTGTTGAATTAATCCCTTTACCATTATGTAATGGCCTTCTTTGTCTCTTTTGATCTTTGTTGGTTTAAAGTCTGTTTTATCAGAGACTAGGATTGCAACCCCTGCCTTTTTTTGTTTTCCATTTGCTTGGTAGATCTTCCTCCATCCTTTTATTTTGAGCCTATGTGTGTCTCTGCACGTGAGATGGGTTTCCTGAATGCAGCACACTGATGGATCTTGAGTCTTTATCCAGTTTGCCAGTCTGTGTCTTTTAATTGGAGCATTTAGTCCATTTACATTTAAAGTTAATATTGTTATGTGTGAATTTGATCCTGTCATTATGATGTTAGCTGGATATTTTGCTCGTTAGTTGATGCAGTCTCTTCCTAGTCTCGATGTTCTTTACATTTCGGTATGATTTTGCAGTGGCTGGTACCGGTTGTGCCTTTCCATGTTTAGCGCTTCCTTCAGGAGCTCTTTTAGGGCAGGCCTGGTGGTGACAAAATCTCTCAGCATTTGCTTGTCTGTAAAGTATTTTATTTCTCCTTCACTTATGAAGCTTAGTTTGGCAGGATATGAAATTCTGGGTTGAAAATTCTTTTCTTTAAGAATGTTGAATATTGGCCCCCACTCTCTTCTGGCTTGTAGGGTTTCTGCCGAGAGATCCGCTGTTGGTCTGATGGGCTTCCCTTTGATGGTAACCCGACCTTTCTCTCTGGCTGCCCTTAACATTTTTTCCTTCATTTCAACTTTGGTGAATCTGACAATTATGTGTCTTGGAGTTGCTCTTCTCGAGGAGTATCTTTGTGGCGTTCTCTGTATTTCCTGAATCTGAATGTTGGCCTGCCTTGCTAGATTGGGGAAGTTCTCCTGGATAATATCCTGCAGAGTGTTTTCCAACTTGTTTCCATTCTCCCCGTCACTTTCAGGTACACCAATCAGACGTAGATTTGGTCTTTTCACATAGTCCCACATTTCTTGGAGGCTTTGCTCGTTTCTTTTTATTCTTTTTTCTCTAAACTTCCCTTCTCGCTTCATTTCATTCATTTCATCTTCCAGGGCTGATACCCTTTCTTCCATTTGATCGCATCGGCTCCTGAGGCTTCTGCATTCTTCACGTAGTTCTTGAGCCTTGGTTTTCAGCTCCATCAGCTCCTTTAAGCACTTCTCTGTATTGGTTATTCTAGTTATACATTCTTCTAAATTTTTTTCAAAGTTTTCAACTTCTTTGCCTTTGGTTTGAATATCCTCCCGTAGCTCGGAGTAATTTGATCGTCTGAAGCCTTCTTCTCTCAGCTCGTCAAAGTCATTCTCCATTCAGCTTTGTTCCGTTGCTGGTGAGGAACTGCGTTCCTTTGGAGGAGGAGAGGTACTCTGGTTTTTAGAGTTTCCAGTTTTTCTGCTCTGTTTTTTCCCCATCTTTGTGGTTTTATCTACTTTTGGTCTTTGATGATGGTGATGTACAGATGGGTTTTTGGTGTGGATGTCCTTTCTGTTAGTTTTCCTTCTAACAGACAGAACCCTCAGCTGCAGGTCTGTTGGAGTACCTGGCCGGCCGTGTGAGGTGTCAGTCTGCCCCTGCTGGGGGGTGCCTCCCAGTTAGGCTGCTCGGGGGTCAGGGGTCAGGGACCCACTTGAGGAGGCAGTCAGCCCGTTCTCAGATCTCCAGCTGCGTGCTGGGAGAACCACTGCTCTCCTCACAGCTGTCAGACAGGGACATTTAAGTCTGCAGAGGTTACTGCTGTCTTTTTGTTTGTCTGTGTCCTGCCCCCAGAGGTGGAGCCTACAGAGGCAGGCAGGCCTCCTTGAGCTGTGGTGGGCTCCACCCAGTTCAAGCTTCCCGGCTGCTTTGTTTACCTAAGCGAGCCCGGGCAATGGCGGGCGCCCCTCCCCCAGCCTCGCTGCCGACTTGCTGTTTGATCTCAGACTGCTGTGCTAGCAATCAGCGAGACTCCGTGGGCGTAGGACCCTCTGAGCCAGGTGCGGGCTATACTCTCCTGGGGCACCGTTTCCTAAGCCCGTCGGAAAAGCACAGTATTTGGTGGGAGTGGCCCGATTTTCCAGGTGCCGTCTGTCACCCCTGGAAGGGGAACTCCCTGACCCCTTGCGCTTCCCGAGTGAGGCAATGCCTCGCCCCTGCTTCGGCTGGCGCACGGTGCGCTCACCCACTGACCTGCGCCCACTGTCTGGCACTCCCTAGTGAGATTAACACGGTACCTCAGATGGAAATGCAGAAATCACCCGTCTTCTGCGTCGCTCGCGCTGGGAGCTGTAGACCGGAGCTGTTCCTATTCGGCCATCTTGGCTCCTCCCCCCTCCACTTCATTTTCTCACAATCTTTTTTTTTCCCCCATGGTCTCTCACTTCAATTTCATTTTCTTTTGGATTATTTTTTTCCTGTCTTCTTTAGGATTGCTTATCTAATTGAATTCCACTTGTAATGTGTTTTTCTTGTCTTCCAAAGAATCATTCTTCTTCCAGTTTTCTATTGCCCACTACTCTACTTATTTCCAATATTTTTTAAAATTCCTTCAGATTTGAAGTTTGCTAACATGCACTTTGTTACTTTTTCTTCCTAGCTATGGTTTCTTGTTCTCTTCTTAATTTTATTTTGTCCAAATGCATAACCATAATCATCTTGAAAAGGCCTCTCTCTTTGAAGTCTTCTCTTGTTAGGAAAGTTTCATTGTCTTATCTCTTTTGAAAGGAGCAAGGTCTCCTCTATGTAACCAAATATTTAAATGCTAGTTTTTATGAAAAGAGAAAGCTGTAAGCCAAAACTGCAGATTCTATGAGGTTACTACCCCATATCTAGTGACATGTATTTTCATAAATTAGGACAATTAAGTCTTCTGTTATAAATTTTTAGAATAAAGAGGTGAAATCTCCTTTGCAAGTGTAAATGGAAAATTCATGATTTATTTCTGTATTTTAATAGAATAAGTACAGATTTCAAATGTAATTTAGAACATTTTTTCATAATATTACTGAAAAATATTAATATTGAATGACATTTGACAGTTTTTTAGGTATTTCGTAATTAACCTTATGAGATTTTTAATGGGTTTTATTCTTATAACTAATGTAACATAATTTATTTTTAGGTAGCATTTGAATGGAAGATCTACTTAGAGTTAAAAAAATACTTTTTCTAGTATCAGTATGATTTCATTATAATATGGGTTATATTGCTCACATGTGAATATAATTCCTGTATCTTCACTAATTTATAATTATATATAATACATTTGAACTGATCATATTTGTCAGTGTAGAATTCATGTCTTCTACTTTCTTGGTTGTTTATTTCTCCAGTAAATGATAGCCAGTGACCAGGGAGATTTTCTTTAGAGAGCTTTTCTCAAATGCAGTATTTCTGGAGAATAGAAAGTCTTTTAGTAACTGTTTCTGTCCATTCACACAACTTCACAGACAATAACATCAAGTGCGGCACTCTGTTTGAAAGACGGTGATTGTCATAATGATCACATATGTTAAAATATACCTATATATGATATCTAAACATATACCTATTAAGGAAAGTGCTAAGACAGTGAAATGAAAAGGATGAAACCGAATTGATGGAAAAAGACATTCTAGATAAGTGCAAATAAGTAGAAATTAAAGTCATTATATGCTATGAGACAAAGTTGTCTTTAAACGGAAGAAACTACAGTAAGATAAACAAGGGCCATTTAAGGAAGTACAGGGTTCAATTCACTCCAAAGATCTGATCATAAGTGTTATCTACACATCAAACAATACCGCATTGGAATTCATAGAACAAAAATGACAGAAACCACAATAAATAAATACACATTAAATAGACATTAATTCGCCTCTCTCAACTTGGAACAATCAAGTAGAAAAAAAATATGTACAGACATAGAAGGTCTACATAAGATAAGAAATAAGATCAATATAATTGAGGCATAATGAACTCTACTGCTTTAAAATAAAGAATAAGTTTCTTTTTAATGTTCTTAGAAAAGTCATTTTAAAAACAACCTCTATTAGGATAAAAAGAAATCACAATAAATTCCAAGAAACAGAAATGGTACGAACTACATTATCAGAGCATAGTGTAATAAAACTAAACATAAATTTAAAACTTAGGAGGAAAATCTATCATTTGAAAATTTTAAACACTTTTTTTTTTAATAGTTCTTGCATCAGTGAGGACTTTGAAACCAAAATTCATTTTAAGAATTTTCTGGTTATTCTTGTTTGCTTATTTTTCCACATGAAGTCTCAAATAGATTTCTCTAGTTATATGAATTTTGTGATTATTTTTCAAAGGCTGCATTTAATTTATTAATTTAGGGAAAATTAATATCTTTATGATATAGCATTCCTATCTAATAATAGGATATACCTTTCCATCCATTTATATTTACTTTTGGTTTATTCAAAGCTTTTAAAAAATGCTTACACTGTATTTAGAAACATTTCTTCCATTGTACTTTTTCTCTTTGAAATAGACTAGTTTTACAGTAGTTTTAGATTCACAGCAAAATTAAGCCAAAAATATAGTTTCCCCTTTCTCTACACACACAGAACCTCCCCCCACTATCAATATCTTGCGCCAGAGTAGCACATATGTATTACTGTAAAAATAATCTATTTAGAAGAGAAAAAATACTGTGGAAGAAAATTAATTTTTTCCCTAAATTAACAAATTAAATGCAGTTCAAATATACCTATATTGTATATATAGGTATATTTTAACATATGTGCTATGTTATATGTATTAGAGTCAAAGTCCTCTTTGATTCAAGAGCTATTTTAAAGACAGTGTTTAGGTATTGTATATAGTTACAATTGATGAACCCACATTGATATATCATAACCACCCAAAGTCCATAGTTTACATTATAATTCAATCTTGGTATTGTACATTCTATGGGTTTGCACAAATGTATAATGACATGTGTCCACTATTACAGTGTCATGCAAAGTATTTTCACTGCCCTGGCAATCACTGATCTTTTTATTGTCTCTATAGTTTTGTCTTTTCCATAATGTCATATAGTTGGAATCATACTGTATGTCCATTTTAGATTGCTTCTTTCCATTAGTAATATGTATTTAAAGTTTCTCCATGTCCTTTCATGGCTTGATAGCTCATTTCCTTTAATGCTGAGTAATATTCCATTGTCTGGATGTACCACAGGTTATTTATCCATTCACCTACTGAAGGACATCTTGGTTGCTTCCAGGTTTGGGCAATTATGAATAAAGCTGCTGTATACATCCATGTGCAGGATTTTGTGTGGACATAAGTTTTCAACTCCTTTGGGTTAAATCCTAAGGTATGCAATTGCTGGATCATATGGTAAGAGTATGTTTGGTTTTTAAGAAACTGCTAAACTGTCTTCCAAGTTGCTGTACCATTTTGCTTGCCCACCAGCAATGAATGTGAGCTTCTATTGCTCCATATCCTCATCAGCATTTAATGTTGTTAGTGTTCTGGACTTCGACCATTCTAATGAGTGTGTAGTGCTATCTTATTGTTTTAATTTGCATTTCACTAATGACATATGATGTGGGGCATCTTCTTCTCATAATGCTTATTTGCCATCTGTGTGTCTTCTTTGGTGAAGTGTCTGTTCAGGTCTTTGGCCCATTTTTTATTCAGATTGTTCATTTTCTTATTGTTGAGTTTTAATAATTTGTTGCATGTTTGGGGTAACACTCCTTTATCAGATATGTCTTTTGCAAATATTTTTTCTCAGTATATGGCTTGCCTTCCTATTCTCTTGATAATATCTTTCACAGAGTAAAATTTTTCATTTTAATGATATCAGTTTGTCAATTCTTTTTTTTTTCATGGATCGTGCCTTTGGTGTTATATCTCAAAAGTCATCACCTGAGTTCTGGTTCCAAAATGGCAGTGAAGAAGCAAGCTGGCACAATTCCTCCTCACCATCACTCCTAGAAAACCAAAAACAAATATATAGCACTGAGATTATCACCAGAAATATTCCAGAACTCAAATATGAAGATGAGACAGTTCCAAGAAAAACAGAGAACTAAAAAGTTATCAACAAATTTAGTCAACTAGGTTTTCTTCAATATTATCTTCTAGTAGTTTTTTAGTTCTGCATTTTACATTTAGATTTGTGATCCATTTTGAATTATTTTTTGTGAAAGGCGTAAGGTCTAGATTCATTTTTTTTTTTTTTGCATTTGGATGTCTAGTTATTCCAGCAATACATGTTGAAAAGACTATCTTTTCTTCATTTTATTGCCTTGCTTCTTTATTACAGATCAGTTGGTTGTAATTATGTGGGCCTTCTTCCACACTCACTATCCTATTCCATTGATCCATTTATCTATTCTTTTGTCAGTACCACACTGTGATTACTGCAGCTTTATAGTAAGTCTTAAAGTTGGGTTAGTGTCAGTCCTCCGACCTTGTTCTTCTTCAACATTGTGTTGGCTCTTTTGGGTTTTTTGCCTTTCCAAATAAACTTTAAGATCAGTTTATCAATATCCACAAAATAACTGCTGGGATTTTGACAGAGATTAAATTAAACCTTTAGTTCAAGTTGGGAAGAACTAGTGTCTTTGATATATTGAACACTCCTATCCAAAGACATGGACTATCTCTGCATTTATTTAGTTGTTCTTTGATCTCTACCTCACTCCATATAGAAAATAAATTCCAAATAGATCAAATATTTAAACTTATAACATTAAACCATCAAAAGACTAAAAATACAAGAGGAAAAGGTGATACAGATGCATGTGTGTGTATGTATATATTTTATATCCTTTTTCCTACCTCTTACTGCCCATCCCTCTGTATGCCTTTCTAAGCATTATACAGTATCCAGAAGCCAAAGAAGAATTAGATAATCACCTAACAATTTTAACATTTTTAATTAAATCTTTTAAAATCTGTAACACAAAGCACCATAAAGTCAAAAAACATATATTTTTAAAAGACCACACATCAAAAAATCAAGTGGCTAATATTTTGTCTTAAAAGATGCTATAGATTGAAAAAAATAAAAGGAAAAAAATGGGCTGTTTTTAAATAAGCAGTTGCAGGAAAGAAAATAAAAAATAATTCTTAAGTATAAGAAAAATATGTTCCACTTTTCTCATAGTAAGACAAATGCAAATTAAAATTATAATATGCTCTCATCTTTGTCCCTGTCAGATTGGAAATATCAAAAATATGATAACATATTATATTGGTGAGGATAAATAGGCACTCTGTTACATTGCTGTCAGGAGAATAAGTTCATACAAACTCCATAGAAAGTAGTTTTGCAGTAACTATCATAAATAAATATTCATTCTGTGCAAAACCAAGTCTACCTTTAAAAATTAATTTTATAAATATATCCACATATATTTGAAAGTATGTGTGTAAAAATGTATTACTTGCAACTTTATTCAATATTAGCTGAAGATTGGAAACAACCCAAATACTCACATTCAGGGAATTGGTTAAATAAATTACAGCACATAACATGCAATGGAAACCCACGTAGCCAGTAATAGGTAGGAGTCAAATCTATAAAAATTAAGATAAATGAACTCTAATATACATTTTAAGTAAAAAATGCTGGTGTAAAACAGTTCGTATAATAAGATACCATTTGAATATGTATTTTAAAATAGAATATGTATACGTACACTCATGTTCTAGCACATACCTATTACATACCTGGAAATATATATGGGAGATAAGTAGCAGTGGTTGCCTCTAGTAAGGGGAATTGGGCCTGGGGAAACAAGGTAAAAACAAGATATTATACTGCATTTTCTTTTAGATGTTTGCATTTATATCACTTACATATATTTTCTATCAAAAAGCTATTTAAAATAAAAACTATACATATACATCAGAATATTTTATTTCCCTTTTGAGAAAAGTTACTATATTTGTTATCCCTAAACTTTTATTTGCAAAAAATAAATGTTAGTATTTTCCTGATGCCTTGTATGGGAACCAGAGTCTGTAGACAGAACATTCAGTTTTCACTGATTTACAGGCAACCTATTCTTGCAGGTACTAAGTAACTGCAGGTTAAGTTCTAAGAACCACTGAAAACTTCACTTAATAGACTAAGGGTACAAATTTAAACTTCAGTCCTCCCTTCTTTTGATCATCCACTCTGAAAAATATGGTTATAAACCTCACAGCAATGAGAACCTCCTTGAAATTTGAGGTCTCTGTCCCTCACAAAATAATTATGCCTGCAATTTTCTTATTGTAGTTCATATATACCAAAGCTGTAATTAACTGTACCATAGCTTGCTGACCTTAAATGAGTTAATGCAGTCTCCAAATAAAATTCACGGCCAAGTGGCAGCTTAGGCTCTGGAATGTTTTGGCTCAGTAATATCTGTGAAATCTGAGCTCATATTAAATATGCCTTAAAACAATACATTTGGGATTTGGCGTCTGGCATCAGATCAGGTCTGACTCTGCTGTATGGGGTTGACGGTTTTGCCTCAGGCCTTCATAATATGGTTAGCACTATAGGACTATAGAATCAGCAAGAATTTCATTATTGCTTCAGTAAAGAAAAATACTTCAGTTTCTATTGAGTTTATGGCACCCTGACTTCTTTCTAATCATTTTTCTTGAAACAGGAGAATCCTGCTGTCTCCTGCACCTACAGCTATCTTCTTCCACCCCCACCTCCATCTAGTAATTTCTTTACAGCCTAGTTTTCCTCTCCTTCTTACTCACATAAATGACATTTGTCCAACTGTGGACTGTCTTTACCTTTATGTGTTCAAGTAAGCTAACCATGCATGGCCAATGAAGTGAGCAGGACATAGTTCCAGTTGTCTCAAATCTTAGAAGAGGTGAAAGCCCAGTCAAATAGTTGGTCACTGCAAATTATCCTGGCTAACTTGGCCAGTAATCACTTCTCAGACCTAGAGGGTTAGATTTTATGTCCTCTCAGAGACAATTCCTTTTCCCCTCATCCTTGTTAAATGAGCTATCCTTTGTCTTTATACGCACAGTCTCCGTCTTCTGGGTGTATCACAGACTGAATAACTCATTAGTGATATAGTGGTAATTAGCCTAATGTACTTTGATTAAGGCCATATTTGAACCACTTTTAAAACTCATGGCACAGTTCCTGTATCAGTAAAGCACAAGAATTAATAAATAAGTGATGCTTAACTAAACTCAACACAGAAACCATTTGTGTTAAAATTTTTTCTTTAGAAATCACCTTTCAATTTAAGGAGAAAACAGACTTTAAATCCTCTAGCTCATGTTTCATGACAAGAATTTATTTATCTTAACATCTCTTAGTCCTCTCTTTAAAATATCTGTATTCCTTTTATTTTAGGAATTTCATATGCAGAATAAATGGTAATTAAAATGTGCAGGATGACAAGATGGAGCAAACAGTGCTTGTACCACCAGGACCTGACAGCTTCAACTTCTTCACCAGAGAATCTCTTGCGGCTATTGAAAGACGCATTGCAGAAGAAAAGGCTAAGAATCCCAAACCAGACAAAAAAGATGACGATGAAAATGGCCCAAAGCCAAATAGTGACTTGGAAGCTGGAAAGAACCTTCCATTTATTTATGGAGACATTCCTCCAGAGATGGTGTCAGAGCCCCTGGAGGACCTGGACCCCTACTATATCAATAAGAAAGTGAGTGTTTTTTATCAGGCATATTTTGCTGCTAATTGCCTACTGCATTCCTTGGACTGTTGTAGCACCAACACATGCCAAATTAGCACAAAATCTTAAGTATCCTTCTGTTTAAGAAATGAAACACATTTGTGGGTGGTTTATGCATATACATGAGAAATGAATTGATTATATCATAACATATGCAACTGTCCCAAATGCACAATGATAAATAAAAAGAGGCCAGGTGCCGTGGCTCAAGACTGTAATCCCAGCACTTTTTAGGGGCCGAGGCAGGCAGATCACAAGGTTAGGAGATTGAGACCATCCCGGCCAACATGGTGAAACCCCTTCTCTACTAAAACACAAAAAATTAGCTGGGCGTGGTGGCACGCGCATGTAGTCCCAGTCACTCAGGAGACTGAGGCAGGGGAATCGCTTGTTGAACCCTGGAGGCCAAGGTTGCAGTGAGCCGAGATGACCCCACTACACTCCAACCTGGAGACAGAGCAAGACTGTGTCAAAAAAAAAAAAAAAAAAAGAAAGAAGGGAGGGTGGGAGGGAAGGAAGGAAGGAAGGAAAAAAAGAGGCAGCTAATTTAACAAATTGACAGATTCTCTCCACAGATTCGATTTACTATACAATTTTTTTGTACTTTCTGTACTTGGAAATACTTGGAAATCTCAAAATCATGAGTTATAAAGACTATAGAAAATATTAGTACTAATTTTTCATGCAAACAAATTTGATGCCACAAGGGTTTGCAATTTCTATGTCATGTTACAAACAACAAATCAATTAATTTCCTGAAGAAATTTTTTTACCTGTAAAATAACATTTTTACATAAACTAGAATTTTACAAGTTATTTAATATTTTGGTATTAATGTATTAATATTGGCAAGAATTAACAAAAATGTCATAACCTGAAGAACCTATAAACAATATTTGAATGCGTGCTTTTTTAATATCCACGCTTGAAATTAATCTTATATTAAGCATCCAACCGTTCATTATGACTGTCATTTCACCAAACCAAAAAGAAAAGCATAAAAATTTTTTTTAAGATTATTGCATTGATTTTAAATTAAATGTATGACGTTAGGTGATTCGTAACATTTTGTTCTTTTTCACCTGACACAATGCGTTTGTGAATCTTAGTGGAAAGGTAGGGCACAAAGATTGTAATTAAATAAATTTTTTTGTTGGACCTGGACCTTAAAATACCCGCTAAACTTTTAGGGACTCTGTTTCTGGCCCAGTTCTGTATGAAGTTAGTCCTTGCCAAATGCATGCAAAAGTTTGGCATTTGTAATATGTGAATTTGAGGCAGTTTTAGAAATCACTTCCGATTGACAGTTACAGTTTCAGAGGCAAGAGCGTCACAAAAGGTGGACTAGCCTTAGGTTCAGATTTTTTTTAACTTTTCAGGATATAGTCAGTTTAAGTATAACATATTTTCCCTTTTTTTTTTTCTTTTTGAGACGCAGTCTCGCTCTGTCGCCCAGGCTGGAGTGCAGTGGCGTGATCTCGGCTCACTGCAAGCTCCGCCTCTCGGGTTCACGCCATTCTCCTGCCTCAGTCTCCCGAGTAGCTGGGACTATAGGCGCCTGCCACCACGCCTGGCTAATTTTTTGTAATTTTAGTAGAGTTGGGGTTTCACCGTGTTAGCCAGGATGGTCTCGATCTCCTGGCCTCGTGATCCACCGGCCTCGGCCTCCCAAAGTGCTAGGATTACAGGCATGAGCCACCGCGCCCAGCCCGTATTTTCCCTTTTTTTTTTTTTTTTTTAAACATTATACAACTTTAATGTTACACCATCTACAAATCTAAATTACATTTAAAATTATCAGTTGACAGTGGTACTAGGATTTACATTAGGAATCACTACATATTTTCCCTTTTTAAAAACTGATCTATTCATTTTACAGTAGAGGAAGGGATGGATCATTTTCCATGTATTTCATTTTCCTCTAACTTTGCTTTTGAACACCATATTGTCAAATCTTAGTTGATAAGAGATTATTAATCTCATAACTGCCATTTAAGTTATGAGAAAAGTTGCACTTTATTATTTAATCAGCTCTTTGGAAATTAATGTATCTGAATAGCCAAAGCCCAAACTAAGCAAACTACGAGGACTTTATTTGTATAAGAAAAGTAAAAATGCAGATAATCCTATTGCCTAAACATTTTAATTCATTTAAAATGACTTCAGCATTGAAGTGAAAACTCTGATGTGTTCCAGGCAGAAATTCATTCACAGCATAGAGTATGCTACTGTATTTATAGCCATTGGATACTTCCAGTTTATTCAGAGGCTGCTCTTGGGATGTGTTAGTGGGCTCCATCCTCAACAGGCCTTTTGCTGCCCCCAGACACCCAGTCCTCACCTCTTTGGTAGCAATCACCATCTAAAAATTATTAAAGCCACCCCACACCTATCCCTTAATCAAACAGGGAAGAAATTTAGTATCTCTGCTCCTATGCTGGGTCCTTATTTGTGAAATAATAAATGAATGTTTTGAGAAAGACCAAACTAGTGCATGTTGACAAAGGTAGACATTCTTCATCTGGAAACCAGAACATCCAATCAATCTTTTTTTTTTTTAATTAAAAAGCTTTCAGACTGATAAAAGTGATTGTCTCGAGGGGATGTCCCTAAAGAAAATGGTCCATAATTGGTTTATAATGAATTATATATAGCAAAGGATATAAAGACAGATGTAAAACAAAATTGTGTAAACATTTTCAAAATACTCAAAGGAAACATCTTAAAACTGAGGGTAAAAGGCTAACTCTGATGAAATGACAGCCAGATTCTTGTGTCGAGGAAACCCTTATAAACTTTGTTAGGCTCACGTCTAAACTTGCTCTTAACATCTTCTGTTCTTATCTTCAAATGCACATGGTATGAGGAAAGAAAAGCATTTTGGCATTTTGGAGCAAATCACAGTATGCAGGTAGAACAACCTGATAAGAGAAATATTGTTATCAGGAAAGAGTTTTCCCCAAGGTAAGGTATACTCATGGCTTTTACATTGAGCTGACACCAAGCAAATCTTCAAATGTAAGTCATTCAACAGCAATGCACATGAAGCTTTTTGCAGGGCTGAAATCCTTAAAAACTAACATGGTGTGCTTAGAACACATGATTGAGTTATGTGTTTGAAATTTCCTTCTTCTACATTTTTATGTCTTAAGACTTTTATAAATTGCCTGTACACTTTTTTCTGCCTTTAATTTTCTTTTCTAATTGGATTATTTCAGTATTGAAAAATATTCTTAAACTGAATTAATTTGCTCTGACTAAAGTTGGAATGCTTGGAAAAATCTGAACCTTTTAAAAATAATGAATACTTCTTTCAATATTCGATGACTAATTTTATTTTAGTGACTGGGTTATCTGAGATTGGCTGGGTGATCTTCATTAAAACAATGCAGTACACATACACAGTACTCTTGACACAGCTAAATGGTCGAATAGTGGAAATGTCACCAGGGAAAATGTTTATTAGGATGAGATTTTCCACTAATGCTGATATTGGAGGTGTGGATTAGGTTTGCCTGAGTGAAATGGAATATGCAGTTAGACTAGTGATTTCCCTAAAGTGGGACTCTAGTACAATAGTTAATGTGTCATTTGCATCAGTATACAAAGACTCTGGTTTCTTTCTCAACTATACGGAATAGACAAAACAAGCCAATTGTAAAAATATTTGCAGAATCCATTCCTTATGTTATATTTTATGTTAAAGTGCAGTAGTGTACATGCAAGGAATTTATGTGAATAGAAAAAACACAACTACCACACTGAAGCTCTCTGTAATCTTTTACAAAGGCAATGCCAGTGAGCTTATAAAAATGTCACTGCGGAGAGTATATTTTCCAATGGCATATACCCACATATTTTTATCCTCTTTGTCCCAGTTTAAGATGTACAAATTATGTAATGTTCAAATATTCTACTAAAATTGCTAAAGTAGTTTAATCCATGTTCAGTAATATTGTAGTAGTAACTAAAGAAATAGTAGCAACCATCTCATGAACATTCCTGATGCATAGAAGCATTAGAAGGTTTTTAGATCCTCAGATGTTTTAAGCCTTCAGAGTTCCAGGTTAAAAACTCAGGGGACAAAAATGCTATCATAACATGGCGACAGTATTTTTCATATCGTGTTAGCTCTGACTCAGTGGTCTTTAGAACATGATTCCAGATTGGTTTCCCTTTGTTTGTTTATTTACTTTAGCTGTGTAGCAAGGCACATTTTAGCTTGTGAACACACCTTTTTTTCCCCTCATGGGACTTTTTTTCACAGTTTCCTTTCATAGCTTGGGCTGATTTTGTACCATTTGGCCCTACATTCAAATTCTTTACCCACTTTTTATTACAGAAAATGTCTTCCTTCTCATGTTCTTGTTAAAATTACAGATGACTCATTATTATCATGGAAGAAAATATCATTTTAACAATGTGACAGTTTACTGGAAATAGAATGAGATATTTTAGATCTGTAGTAAAAATGGATGTTTGTTAATTATGGAGTGCAGAAATGTATTCATCTTTAAAAAGTCCTATAGATCATTATTCTCTCTTGCTTATTCTGTCTTGCTACCTTATTCTCTCTTGCTATCAACTGTCCTGAAAAGATGCACACTCTCTTTTTGTTGGGCTCCATGAGAAGTCATATATGAATTTGTGATTTCAAATTCATGTTTGGTCTATCACTGCCACAGGAGTTTTTAGTTGTTAAATTGGGTGGAGAGAGTTTGTTTTGTTTTTAATTGGGATTATGGAGTTTTTCTTGCAAAAGTAATTAATGGGAAATCAGAAAACAGGATGATTATTAAAAGCTTATAATTTCACGAATTGTCATATGGGCAGTCCCCAGTGTGTAGTTGTTCTTTGCTTATCATCAGCTCCTGTAAAACTACAAGTCACCCAGACTCTCCCTTACATCCACGACCCTGTAGTTGACTTCCCAATCTTTCTCCTCCCTATGCGCTATTTCTTCCTTGTGCTTCTTTTTCCTTTGTCACCTCCCTGTCTCTGTCTCAGTCTCAGAAACAGTCCCAAGATGGTGATGTTGATCAATAAAATGATGCCTGGCATTTTTAGAGTATCTGCCATATCAATAGGAGATCCATCAACTGAAAGTTTCCAAAACCCAACAGAAACAACTTTTGGGGAAAAATAAAGGAAATGTGCCTAGTGAATCTGGTTTTAATATCAAAATACCCAATACCTCAGACAATGTCATGAGGGTAGTCCTTTTCCATGGTCAGCTCTGCTGTCACCTATGCTGGCTTCATTTGCAGGCTGGCTCTTCTACAAGATGGCAGAAATAGCCACCAGTGGTGCTAAAATAACATCTTACAGCCTTGTAACTACTATCTTCTGCTCACTAAAACAAGAAGAAAGAAAAAAGGCTCAGGTTTTCCTCAAAAGCTCTAGCAGTTGTCCTAGAATTGAGTCTAATTAGGGCACATGGCCTCCTCTGAACCACTCACTTTGGCCAGTGGTATGTGATGGTCTCCTTGGTATGGGATGGTCTCTGTCACATACTAACCTGTGTTGCCAAGGGGTGGGTCAGCTCCACCAAGCCACATGGGAAGACAGTGGGGCAGAGGTTTACTCCAAAAGGAAGAGAAGAGGAACTGTTAGAAAAGGTGTCCCAAGCAGGCAAAAAAAAAAAAAAAAAAAAAAGCTATGTACTCTACATGCTACATATAATATCAGTATAATTACTGTTCTTTTTTAATCCACAGATTCTTTCAAGATAGCTCTTGTCTTTATTTAAAAATAATAAAACTGAGTTTAAATAACTTGCCTAAGATCACAAAACTATTAAGTAGCAGAGACTAGTTTTAAAACTAGACCAGTGAGTTTCCATGGCCCATTGCCATGTTAGTTTGGATTTGCAGTCATAGCACTAATCACAGCAGTGGAAAAAAAGAGAAGTCAGTGATAGAATCTAAATAAGCCTATAGCTGTCCTTCCTGTTTCCTACTCATGCTATTTTGCAAGATGTGATTCTTGTCTCCCAGGCTGGCAGTATTTCCCAAACCCTTACTGGTCATTTCAACACTTGGCGATTTCCTGCCTTTGTAAAAACTTATTTATTTATTATTATTACTCATTTTATTTATCAACATCACCATCTTGGGACTGTTTCTGAGACAGAGACAGGGAGGTGACAAAGGAAAAACTAAAATCTTAGACACTCAGTGATCTAGATTAGCTTCTAAAATAATTAGAAATTTTTTTCCCCACTAAATTCCAGTAGGGTGATAAGCACCTATTTTCAAAGAGGATCAATTCAGGAAATCTAAATTGTGTGCCTCTATAAGGAAATGGCATTTAAATTGGGATCTGAAGGTTAAAAAGGAGGAGGGGGAGGAGAATCTTCCAAGGAAAGAGAACAGCATAGAATAAGACATATAATCAAGCTGACCTGTAATAGGTAAGAAGAGAATAAGGTGAGGTTGGGGAGGTATAACCTGGGGCTAGATAAAAGGGATCTTTCAGTACATCTTAAAGAGTTTGAAGGTTATTTTCAAAGCAAAATAAATTTCCATCAAGTATTTGGGTACAGGAGTAACATGGTCCACTTTACATTGTTAAAAATCACTCAACTTCTCTATGAGAAATTTAGGAGTTTTATACTTGATCTAGCATTTTGACAATGGAGATGTAGAATAATGGATAGAGTCAGAATTGGTTTTGGAGGTGTTTAGGTGTCAGATAGAAGGAAGCTGATGGCCTCGTTTTCCTCGATAGGAAGTTTGAGAAGAAAGATATTGAACCTGAAAATGCCAATACTAAAATTGGCCATGCTTTGGAGAAACAGAAATGTTCTTATATGTGTATATTTAAGAGTTAGAATACAGAGATGCATTTTAAATATTTTAATCCTTATATTTTTATTGACACTTTAGAATTCACTAAGGGCACTGACATGTTTTATTTCACTTTATCCTCAAAACAATCCTGAGACTGGTATTAGTATAATCTTCTCCACTGAGATGGAGAAATTGAGGGGAATAGTTTGCTCATAGTTCTCACACAGCAAGCTTGTAATCAAGCTGGGCTCAAAAGTGTTCTTTCCAGTCAAAGAAAAATTAACTGACCATATAATAGTGTAGCAGACCCATGGTATGTACATTCTGATGATATAAGGCTGAAAATTGTTTCAGCTCCAGATTTTATTCTTTTTCCTTATTGTTATAGTTTCTTCTCTCTGCTGGAGAAGAGGCTGAGGGCTCTGCAGCCTTGGCTGACAAAAGCCTACCTAGGCACTTTCTAGGGAGGCACCTTCTGCTGAGTTATCTCCTCCACTGGCCCCAACCCTCCCCCATCCCACCCAGCTAAAGCATAGGAACAAGCAATTTTACAGACTCTTCTCTAGGTACAAATTCTTCTCTTTTGTGTGAGCTTATGGCAACAATGTTTAAAAACTGACTACGAGGCATGGAGTCCACAGACATGTTTTGTTAAACTAACAAAATTATTTATAATTTTGAATTATTTTCTGGCATTTATAAATCAGAAAATCTTTCACACACACATAAAATTATACACCTAAGGATTCCTCTTGAAATATCAGTTCAGGCATACTGACTTATATGCCTAAAACTGGCAGGTACCTATTGTCACTTAGCCTCTGTGGGCATTTTAGTTTGTAATCTGTGGCTTAAGGACCACATCAGTCATTAAGTGAAGGCTATATATTAAAGCTTGGTGGCCCACGGGTAGGCAAATGACACAGATTATTGTTTAGTCTGGTTATCCCTGGTTGAAAGGAAAAAACTGAATGAGACTAGGAGATGAAAAAATATTAAATATGGCATACTGTTTTCAGAGTCAGGTAGAAAGCCTGCAAGAAAACTTTTCATCCCCCAGTGAGCCAGAAAAGGAAGAAAATCTTGGCTTGAACTCACAGGCTATGATAAATGAGAAGGGAAGTAGGTGAGACCATTTAAAGTCCTTGGGAAAAAATTATATGCCATGGAATTGGCCCAGCATAAGAAATGTCCCCAGAGATATGTATTATACTAATGGAATCTCCTCACCATCTATGCTGCTCTTCACACCCAAAACTTTGAAGCATCTCTCCTCTTGCAACATGGCTCTAATTCTCCGCCTTCATGCTGGAACCTCTTTCCAAGCCAGCAGCTTAGAGCTATGAAAAACTTAATAGCACTTCTGGGTAGGAGCTAGAGCCAGATAATTTTCCTAGTCTGACTTCCAGGCTATTTCAAGGAGAGAACTCCGCCATTTTCAGAGTAACACTTTCTTACACACAGTGATAAAGTTTCGCAGTGCCATTAATTCAGAATTGTACTTCATTAACAGTTTGATAGACTTGTGAGTCTAGAAATATATGTGTATCTGTGAGAATATATGTTCACATTTCCAAACAATTGACTTCCAAATGCATTTTTGGAGCACAGCTCATGTAAGTGTTGGAAATTGCCTGTTTTAAACTTTGAAGCTAAAGGATAAATTTAACCAACCAGTAGTACATTCTACATTTTGTGTATTTTTCATCATCATAGCTCACCTTCCTGTGTTATTTCTTGTCTTTGCCAGTAGATTTACTTTAAGAGTAAGAAAGTGCAATAAATTTGGAGTCAGCCCTGTTGTTTGGCAATGTTTCAAAAATGTTTAGATGAAACACAAAGTTTGAGCTTATGTTTAAACTATGTACTTTGAAGAATATGGCCCTTAGATTGAAATAAATGTTAAGGTAATGGCTATATTTAAATGAGAAAAAGAAACTGAAAAACCATGGCTTGTTAATAAATTCAATGTCCATCCTGGGAAAAAATTGTAAACAAATCACTTTCTATAAGCCCAGAAACAAGAAAAGATTACTAGATAATAACAAATATAGTTTCATAAATAGCAATTTCTACCAAATCATTATAACATAATTATTTTCTTAGTAACTATTCAGTTAGATCAAGAGGCAAGATTTCAATCCACATGTACAACATAATCATTGATAATTTTGGCAATGGCTTATGATTTTTTATAACCATTAGGTAACAAACATTAACAGCTCTGCTATGACAGAATCATCTGGATTACTTATTTAAAGTATAAAAACTAGGTATCAAAATCTGACCGACTAAATTGGAATCACATCACCTCTGTGAGCTAAGTACATTTATTCTGTTTTCAAGTGAGGTAACTGAGTCACACAAAGTTAAGAAGCCTGTTCTGGATCACACTGCTAGAAGGCAGCAAAGTTAGCTTTTGAACCAGAAATCTAATTTCAGAGTTTGCACTCTTAACATAAGATAAAACAAATCATACTTATATTTTCATAATGTTGCTTCCCAGATTATTAAACTGTTAATTACCAGGGTTATTACCAATTTTTCTATATAACTTCCTTCTTGCTTTTTCTTTAAAACCATAAATGATTTTTACATGGCAAGGATTGCTGAAGAAGGTATGAGCTTGCTGAACAATGGATGGTTTAAGTTTAGGTCTGTGCTGCCCAATACAGCAGAGGTTAATTAGCCTTGTGTAGCTATTGAGTACTTGAAATATGTTAAGTGTAACTCCAGATTTCAAAGATCTAAGACTTAGTATAAAAATATACATATCTCGAAAATGTTTATATCAATTTCATTTCCAAATGATAATAATTCAGATATGTTGGGTTAAAGAAAACACTGTTAAAATTAATCTCACCTGCTTTGTTTTTCTTTTAATGTGGCTCTCAGGAAATTTAAAATCATAACTGTAGCTCAGATTTGTAGCTTACATTATATTTCTGTTGGAAAGTGCTGGTCAAGGTAAACCCTCATCAATTCTTCTATATTCTATTAAAACAAATAGTTGAGCATCTCCTAGTTTATAAATGTCTTGGTGTTATAACCTATGTATCTTTGTTTTCTCTTTAGAATGTAGCACAGGGCATTGCAAATATTGTACTAAACAGTTCACACAAGTATTTTGAATTGCCATCAATTGAAATTAACAATTGGTCCTAAACTAGGTCCCTGCTCATTTCCGGATGTCTGCAATGCTCATACATAATTACCAACTTATTGTATATATGCTCAATAAACTTGGTACCTGTATATGAAGACATAAGTGACAAGCTAGAAAAACCCCTATTGTATGAATGTTACATTCCTGCAAATAAGTCTGTAAAGTGATTTTTCACATGTAAAATCTAGTTGCTACCTCAGTTACAATGCCATGCTTCAAAATTTGTTTTGAAGCAGAAAATTATCCACGTGTTAAAATGATGTTATTAATTTCAAACAGCTCTATTTCTTTGTAGAACTGCAATTAAAGCATTTCTTTTAGCCCTATAACAAACGAACTGAAGGACAAATATTAAGAATAGTCATAGATGTGCCTGAATTGTACTAAACCACAAAGTCTTGCTGCTTGTAAGTGGAGCCAGTCATGTCAATGTTCCTATGAGCCTTGGGTGGTAAAGAGGGGTTTGTTTTGGGCTAGATACTACTGTATAAAACTTTTCTCCTCCACCACCAACTTTGAACTGTTTCTTTTTTATTCAAATGACTTACTGCAATAAAAGTTATCCTGATAAGTTGTATTAATGAAATCTTTGTTGAACTAATTAGATTTAAAGGATGCTAAGATACTTCACTATAATAAGCTAACCAATACATTCTTTTAAAAAGTTTTTAAAAAGTCACCCAATTTAATAGTTCATAAATCTTGATTAGCTTAAAGCTACATAATATTTGTTTATACAGTTTAAGGTACAGCAATATCTTAGCTAGTCTTTGAACTCTTCCCTCTTGGAGCCCTTTCTTATATGTACAGCGGGGAAGGCAAATATCTATATATTTGAAAACTCTAGAGCTACTTAAGTATTTGTTGTAAGTAAACAGTATTTCCTTCAGACTCTTCCCTCCCTTCAATATCATCAATACCACTTTTGGGAGAAAGTTGTATCTGAGAGTACTTGGAAACAAGTATCCTTTTATTAATTCTTAACACTTATAAACTGAATGATTGGCTTCTTGGCTATGTAAGCAATTACAAGAAGGTAAGATACAGACAGTTGAGGAAGTAAACATAAGATCAATTACATATAATAAGATTGACATTACAAATGGAACTTACTCTGACATGAAAGTGCTATCATATTTAAAATTACACATATTGGTTTGCTATACAAGTCTGGGTACTTTTGCTTTATTGGAAGGCTGTTTAAAATCCATCAACACCTTAACGCTACATCTATGAAGTTTGCACATAAGCATGTATGTTTCAATCTAAGAAAAATGGAGTTCTCACAGAAGAAATCCTATGAAAAATGGTCCTTTAATGTTGGCCTTATTGTTAGCTTTCTGGGTAGCAAGGATGTCTTGCACAACAGTATGTCTTATGAAAAATTAAGGCAAAACAAATACTGTTGTTCAGTAAAACCTTACCAGTTCCATTTATAAATTCAGCTTGCAAGTATTTTCCATTACACATATAAATCTTGTTACAAAATAATCTTCTACACATTCTTTAAATTTTTTAAATGAATAAAGGTAATACACTGTAAAATCAGTAAATGTTTTCATCTAAGGCTTGAACAATTGATAATTATGCCCATTTGTTTTGAACTTTTGTGTCAAAGTATTAATTTTCTCTATGTCAAAGGACTTTTAGATTTAGAATCACATATAAACATTGGGAGTGCTTTGGTTTCATTAAACTCGCCTGAGTTTCAGCCCTTTATACCTCCTTTTATCTTATTTTTTAAATTGACACATAATAATTGTACATATTTATGAGGCATATAGTGGTTTCAATACATATGATGTATAGTGATCAGATCAGAGTAATTAGCGTATCCATCATCTCAAACATTTATCATTTTTTGTGTTGGGAACATTCAATATCTTCCTTCCAGCTATTTGAAACTATATAACAAATTATTGTTAACTATAGTCATCCTACAGTGGTGTGGAAAGCTAGAATGTGTTCCTCCTATCTAGTTGTAATTTTGTGTCCTTTAACAGATTTCTCTCTGTCCCCACCTTTCCCTGATTTTTGTCTAGAATCCTCTGCTCTTTTTACTTCTAGGCAGACTCCCTTTTTGGACCCTTGTTGTGTTTGGTTTCTGAATCTTGCCTCTTTTACTTTTTAGTACTCAGGGCAGAAATATTTCCCCTCCCTTCTTTTAGACCTCTAGCTTTGCCTTTTACTTTACCACTCCTTGTCTATCTTTTCTGTTTTGGTCATTTATTACCTCTGGTCATGGTTTGGGCTTAACAGTGACCAAGGAGCCAGCATCACAGGTGTTCTCTTCTAAGTAAGGTCCTGTCTCCTTAGGATGAGCCTGGTTATTTTCCTTATCCCCGGAGGTACAAACAGTACCATCTTGATTATCCTCACACTCCAGCCCAAGATTTAGGCCATCTATGGATTGTCATTTCTTTCTCATCGTCTCTTTGAATCACTAGTATTTGTTTCAAAATTAGCTTTTAATATTATTTGAAATCAACAGATTCTTATTTTAAAATATATATATTCTGTGTTATATCCTTACTGGTTCTCCTACCTGAGCCCCTAATATTTCTTTTTCTTTTTTTCAGATGGAGTTTTGCTCACATCACCCAGGCTGGAGTGCAGTGGCGCGACCTTGGCTCACTGCAACCTCCGCCTCCTGGGTTCAAGCAATTCTCCTGTTCTCCTGCCTCAGCCTCCCAAGCAGCTGGGATTACAGGCGCCCACCACCAGGCCCAGATAATTTTTTTGTGTGTTTTTAGTAGAGATGGGGTTTCACCATGTTGGCCAGGCTGGTCTCAAACTCCTGACCTCAGATGATCTGCCCACTTTGGCCTCCCAAAGTGCTGGGATTACAGACGTGAGCCACTGTGCCCGGCCATCTGAGCCCCTAATATTTCTATCAGATTTTACTCAGCATATTTGGGGGGAAAGGAAGTATATGCAGTATGTTTGAAAGGTGGACCATATTTATTCCTGAGCTAGCTCACTTTGGGCCTTTCTGTGTCCTTACATGCTCATATTCCCCCACAGCAAAGGCATTTGCATTGCACAAGTCTGTTCAGATTTATGATGATCTCACAGTGTCATTCAGGGACAGAATCCCTCAATGAATCAGAGAAAAAGAGGGCTAAGTATTGTTGGCACAGGTGATTGTTCTTCTAGTAAGCACAGGTGAAATTCTCCCTTCCTTCAAATGCACTTTGTGGTAAAGTTCTATCTGTTTTCTGGACTCATACTCCTTCAAAGATGATAGAGGGAATGCAGGCAGAGGTGAGACTTGGAGCAGTGCTTCTCAAACTCTGTTGAGGATGTGAGGTCTCTATTCTTCTATAAAATGAAGTAAAAATTAGTTTCTAGAGAACTGAAATGAAAAACAGGCCCACAACAACATCCCCCTACTTTTTTATTATTAGAATAAACAGACACAACATTAATTGGTCTAATTGCCTTACAAATTTCTAAACATGGACTCTCCATATCTATACTTAACCAGTACTGGTTGGGGGACCATACTTTCACAGCCAGTTTAGGACACTTCTACCCATACCAGATAGAAAGTGCTAATTTTAAAAAACCAGCTCCATAAATATTTAGGGGGTAGGGGTGTGGGAGGGTGGGTTTGCTTTACTTGAATTTAGAAAATCCTGCAAGTATAGGGGAAATCTGTTAATGAGCTAAGACTATACAAAGATTCTTAGTAGAAAATAAAGTTTATGCTTGCTATATCATAACATGATCTGTGCAGATATGCATCCTAAGGCTTAGAAAAGAGAGCTTTTGAAGAACGGGTGAATTTAAAATGAAGAAGTTTAAATTTCCTTTCCCAAATATGTTCTTCACAGAGATAAAGGCTTTCTCCCTGGCTCTGTCTAAATATAAGTAAGCACCTTGGAAAACATTGAGTCAGGGTCCTTTTTACACCCTTGCATGTTGCTTCTTTAATGTTTTGTCTGCCCACTGCCAATTGATCTCAAATAAGTCTAATTTTTGGAAGGAATTTCATTCACATTCATGGATCCTGGATTCTTCAGGGGCTTTGAGCTTTTCCTCTGTGATAAGAAAGCACTGCATAAGATGGGAAGTCAATTGGGATTAGAATTCAGTATGTCAGCTAACTCAGAAATCCCAGTACAGAATTTAGCACTCCTGGTCAACGGGTACTCTCCAGGGATCTTGGCCTCCAGAAATCAATTATTGGATTACATCCATCTAACCCAAGAGTGGGTTTGATGGTGGCTGTTTTTATTTTCTATTATGAAGAGAGTGATAATGTTTATTTTATGAGAACAGATGGTAAAAACAATCTTTATTTCAAAAATAGTATCAGTTCTATTGAATGATTTTGCATTCCACAGGATTAATTTTCAAGATATTTGAATTGGGAAAGCTGAAATCACTATAAAAAGCATGTAGTGCCTTAAGTTTTTTGGAATGAAATGAAATGTGCACCCATTTAAGACTTTCATTTAACTCAGACACTTAAAATATCAAGAAAATAAATGACGTCTCTTGGCTAATAGTCTTATGTACAATAAAATTGAGGGTAAGTATTAGGTAAAAGGTAAGTGGTATCATTGGATTTCCTCTCTAATTAAGAAGAGATCCAGTGACAGTTTGTTTTCATGGTGCACTTTAGAAATTGTGATTGTGCTGGTTTCTCATTTAACTTTAGAATAATTTATTATGACAAGTAACAGAAAGTAGATAATAGAGTTTAAGTGGTTTATACTTTCATACTTCTATGTTGTGTTCCTGTCTTACAGACTTTTATAGTATTGAATAAAGGGAAGGCCATCTTCCGGTTCAGTGCCACCTCTGCCCTGTACATTTTAACTCCCTTCAATCCTCTTAGGAAAATAGCTATTAAGATTTTGGTACATTCATATCCTTTTTCAAGTGATTAATATTAACTATTTGTACATGATCTGTAAGCACTTTATAGCTAAATATCAAATTAAATTGGGAAATGTCGATATTATATAGTTTTCATCACTCTCATTTTGCATCTTTGTCATATTAGCCTCATTCTTAAAGTTCATTAATCACACAGACATTACTGAAACATGCAGTCTTTAACATTTTATATATTATATATAAAGATGTATTTATGTACTTTTGTTATCTTTCTAAAAACACTTATATGTATTGAATCCTACAAATCTAAAGTAAGATAACCATGTTTACCTCTACCATCTTTATACAAAGTTTGTGATGATGTAGAATTTGCAGTGAGCAATGATATAATAACAGAAAACCAGACTCAAGTTTATCCATAGTTATGATATAAAACACTTCAGTGTATCTTAGAATAAACCTTTAAGTATATTTTCTGTCAGAGAATGTCAGGAGTCTTTGGCCAGTACTTAGTTAATTCTTGAAATTTCCTGATGATTTTTGTGAAGGAAGTACTGGAATATTGGCTGAATTTCAAATTCAAGTCATAAGTTATGATGCTGCCATGCAAAACTGTTTGCTTAGTAGACTCTGGAATTTAATGAGAGAAGTTGGCATATATTTCCAAATGGTCTTAAGGGATTTGGTTTCATGATTCCCATTGGTGTTAAAAAGGACTCTACGACTAAATTCATTTGTTAATCAATTTAGCAAAACAATTCACTTCTGATTGTATCTTGTTTAATAGCTTTGACAATAATAGATATTAAAATACCATTATAATTATCATAAGCTCATACTACTTTTCTTAAAGGATTCTAAAATTTAAACGACCATTCTAATTTTAATATGATAGCAAGAAATTTCTTTAGTGGTATAAATATGCTATTACTAAAATTAAAAGATTTGAAACATAAAAATCATATGATAGGGTTTTTACACTTACGCAAGTTTCCTTGTCCCAGTTTGTATTCCTAGCGCCATCATGTGGTCATTTGATGAAAACTTTCTTTTTCAATTATGGAAAATTTTTGTTTTGGCAGTAAACTATAGTGGAAGGAATATTGGATCTTAATGCAGGAAACTTATATTCTAGTCCTGGACCCTTTATCTGGTTCCTCTAGAGCTTAGTAAGGCCTTATTTCCCTGATTTTTAAAATATAGTGATAAAACTAATTTTTAGGGTCCCTTTCAGTTTTATAATTCTGTTATGTCTGTTCATTTGTTTTAGCTACCACTTAGAGTATATTTACTTATGTACCGTGACTGTTCCAAGCATTTCCAATATATTAACTCATTTAATCTGCATGTAAAAATGGTTACATTACAAAATGAGTACATTATTAGCTCCATTGTAGAGAAGTAGGAAGAGATACAAGGCAATGGCACAGAGAGGTTGAGTCTCTTGGCCAACATCACTTTGCTATGTTGAATTTTAATTACATTCCCATCATGTTAAGTGCCAACCTTCAAGAATATTCACTTTTAATGTTATCGAACGCTGCTGCACTTGTATAAACTCAGTCAAAATAGAGCAACCCAACAATTAGCATCGTGCTGTACTTTGACTACAAATTGTTTTCATGCATTGAACTATGTTGGATAAGATGTGTTTAAGAAATTACAATATTGCAGATAAGCGGCCTTCCTCAACAATTTACTAGTTTATTCGCCTGAATGAGCTCAAGTCAATACTTTCTGCTGAAAAACTATGCAACTCCAGGTAGCACAAAAATAGTCTTCCCACTGAAGTTCTCTGGGAGGTGAATATATTGATTTAATAATAGTTGTAAAAACAACACCTTATACTGATATAATGCTTTCATATACATTACCTTATTTAATCTATACAAATACTCAGTGAAGGTGATATTATTACCCACATTTTGCACATGAAGAAATTGAAATTTAAAGAGATTAGATGACTTGCCCATAATGCATTTATGCCTGAATTTTGGCTAAGCTGCAGTTTGGGCTTTTCAATGTTAGCTTTTTGTAATATAACACTTGGATTTCGATTTTCTTTTGTGTGTTCCTTAACAATAACCTACATTATTCAGCATGCTAATTATGTGCACTATTTTGACAAATTGTGTGTTTATGACAATGAGTAACCCTCCTGATTGGACAAAGAATGTAGAGTAAGTTCAACTTATATTTTTAATAACATATATACATTTGGGATTTTGAAACTGTGTCTTAATGTAGTCTTAAAATAAAACTGAAGAGCATTTTATTAAAGTCATTCCTAGACAAAATTACGCAGCAAGAGGACAATGCTCATTGGCCCTCAGGCCTGCTGGCGTTATACTGATTATCACTCTCTTTTGCCTGTACCTGGTGTTCACCTGAAGACCACCACTCTTGGACATTTACCCCTTTTTCTTTAAAATCTACAGTAGCCAAACCAAATGTGGTCAAAGCAATTGCAGAAAAGAGCCAATATGGTAGACCTTGGTTCCAGTTAAATTCCAGATAAATACATTGAATCACGAATCAAAAAGGGTTAGTTACAAATGCCATGTGAAGACAATATTGAACCTCGCAAAGTTTTCATTTCCATCAGGCACATTCACTTCATGTCAGGCCAATATAGTTCCAAGCGTAGTCACCAACAAATTGAAAAATAATCCAAAGTTTCAGGGTTGTAGAACTTGAAAATTCAGTAGACTGAAGACTAAACTAACAGAAGTGGAACTTTTTGTAGAGTTTTCAGAAACCAGAAGCATTACTAACTATATTGATGATCTCTCTGTTCTGGGGATACCTTTGAAGCACAGAGGCCAGATTTGTGATAACTGAAGTTGGGCTACCCTAACCATAGCTGCTCACCTGCCCACACTTCCTATTTGTAATGCCTGTTACTATACAGCTGCTGACCCATAGCAACTACAGAAGTATTAGGTTGGTGTAAACATAATTGTGGTTTTTGCCATTACCTTCAATTGGAGGTAATGTTTGCACCAACCTATTTCCAAGACTGTCCACCAACATTTGCACCAACCTATTTCCAAGAGTGTCTCCTTTCCTAGACACTTCCAGGCTGAAACCAATAAGAAAAATGACATCTTGAAGAAAATAATAAATTTTATTTACAAAAAATTCTGAAGTATTGAAGTTAATATGGGAGGCCCCACAGGTTTTCAGTCGCCCTAGTTTTTTTGTGATTTTATGCCACTCTCACACCCCAATTTCTGAGTAGAAGATTTAAACTTTGCCAACACCTAAGTTCCTGAATTATCACAAGAATTTTATTCTAAATTAAATTTTTACTTCTTATAACCCTAGAAATATTTACTTTGATTTTAAAGAAGTCTTTGTTCCAAGCAAGTTAAATTATCTTGTAGAAAAAAAAAGAAGACATTCTAATTTGTCAATTTCCTCTCATTCTTAGAACACCATTAAACTTGAGATTTTTTTCCCTAAAAGAAAATCATTTCATGCTTCTGTAATATTATTGATTGGCTATTCCATCATGTAAGCATACTAAATATTTCTCAGGAGACTGTATTTACGTAAATACCAAGACATTTCAGACAACGGCTAAATAGATTTCATGTACCTTGTATTTCTCACACTGCTCTTAAGACACTTTACAAAACAACTCTTTGTGTTAGGAAGTTGAATTTAAATTTAGGGCTACGTTTCATTTGTATGAAAATAAAATCCATCTGCTTAGTTTTCTTTTTTAGTATTTATCTATTCCACTGATGGAGTGATAAGAAATTGGTATGCTATGAAAAAACACTATTACTTTATCAAATTTTTTGGATGCTCGTTTTCAGATACACCTTCACAGGAATATATACTTTTGAATCACTTATAAAAATTATTGCAAGGGGATTCTGTTTAGAAGATTTTACTTTCCTTCGGGATCCATGGAACTGGCTCGATTTCACTGTCATTACTTTTGCGTAAGTGCCTTTTTTGAAACTTTAAGAGAGAACATAGTTTGGTTTTCCATCAGTGCTTATGCTTTTAAGAATAGGCTTGCTTTACCTGTAGAATATTTTGGTGTGATTTATACATTCAAACTCTGGATTTCAATTTAGCACAACAAAGGTCTAAGTGGAATTCCACTATAGCATGAAGGCTTTGCAGTAGTTGAGAACTACAATTTTCACACGTAGCATCTGTCAGAAAATTTCACATATGCCACTCTTCCACACACACATGCACAAACACACACACACAAACACATATGAACACACACAATCTAATGTCAAAACACAAGCATATTTGTAATACATCTGTGAAAATCACTTTAAAAATTACAGCCACAAAACAGTTCTATTGGCTACACAAATTTGCAATGACCTTGCTCATATTACACACAGCTTCTTTTATTGGTTTGGTAGAATAATCGAAAGTAAGTATCTACTAGCATCAAAACGATCTGACAAATCAAACTAAGAGAAGAAAGAAGATACTTGAAATATTATGTTTTTAATATATTAAATTACTGATTTCTAAGACCTGTAGAGGAATACATTCTCTCTGCCTCTTTCTGTTTCTCTCCTGACCCCTTTTCTTTCTTCTTTCCTTTTATGGCTCTCTTCATCTCTTTAGTCTGAACAGAAACTTCCTTATCCTTATCTCCTATTCATATCCACTCAGTAATATGTACAGTTTATGCACCCCCATGCTTTTTTTTCTAGTGGCAAACTTCCTCAGGAAGAGACCCAGAACAATAATAGAAAACCATTCCAGACTAAGTGAAAGTAGGGTGTAGAAGGAGGCAGCCCAACAACACCCTCATCCTTCCTTCAGGAGCTGATTTTTTGGCCTCTAACAGTTGTGATGTAGCGGATAGGAGCAGGAGAGGTGGCACTGATATACTCAGGACTCCGAATGTCTCGTCTTAATTTCCTATCTGATCAGGTTGGGCCAATTCTTTGCTAGGCTCTCTGGCCACAGCTCAAAAGGCCTACAGGACTTCTATTTCTTAAGAACAAAATGGCAATAATAATAGGGGCAGCATTGGACCCTCATAAAGTATTGTTCTTAATTTGCTTAACTTTTATTTAAAAGTTACACTAGGAAAATCTTATCTCATATATAAAAGCAGTAAGGCAAATTGCCTTTTAATGCCTAAATTTCTGTTGGGTGATTTCATATATTTTTTTCTGACTAAAACCCTAAACCATAGCCAAGATTTACTTTCTTTTTACAAGTTACACATGATGTTGGTTGCATTGCTTTCCAGAGTGACAACAAGGGTGCCTACTTTATGAAGTTTACATTTAGCTAATGGCCTTAAATTATGTGAACAAAGGATTGATGGAATCTAATTCCTGATTTGCCACTTATAATATTTATCATTTAAAATCACCAAGAAGGTCTTTATAAAAGACCCATGCAAGTAATATAAATCCTGCTAAAATCTTGAATAATTCTGATTTAATTCTACAGGTTTGTAACAGAATTTGTAAACCTAGGCAATTTTTCAGCTCTTCGCACTTTCAGAGTCTTGAGAGCTTTGAAAACTATTTCTGTAATTCCAGGTAAGAAGTGATTAGAGTAAAGCATAGGCTCCTTGTACCTACAGCTTTTTCTTTGTATCCTGTTATTGTGTTTGTGTGTGAACTCCCTATTACAGGTACGTCACAGAGTTTGTGGACCTGGGCAATGTCTCGGCATTGAGAACATTCAGAGTTCTCCGAGCATTGAAGACGATTTCAGTCATTCCAGGTGAGAGCAAGGTTAGACAACGAGATGGACCCATCATGTGATTCAGCATCCTTCTCTTTGCTTGACATTCAGTTTTACAGAAAATCAGGAATCATAAGACTAGGTGTTTCAAAGAAAATGATTCTTATTGTTTAGACGTAAGCTTTATCAGCCTTGGAGTTTAACAATGTCTTATGTGAGATACTGTAATTTGAGGTCAAGGTGATTTGCACTTACAAATATCATGGGTTTTTTTTTTTTTTTCCACCATGTTAGTTTTATCGAGAATTTGCTCCCTTTTAAATGTACCAATCTGTAATTTCTTATTCATTAGAGTCATTAATGACTGTGTGTATACAATGCAAATCTTCTAAGTTTTTTGCTAACAAAAGAGAAGGGAATAAGACAATAAAGAACAGTGTAGTCTGCATGGAGGATCTATTATCTTAAGGCACAATTATACTGAAGACCATTTTCAGTTGTACAGCAAAATCTTTCCTACTTATAAATAGGAATTTAAAAATATTTATTCAGGTATTTTGTTATAAAACTGACCCCTGACCCTAATGAAAATGTGAGACAAGTTTCAGTAGCAAAAAGGAAAAAGACAAGGCCCTTTCCTTAATATAGGCTCCATGAAGAACATGAACCTTCCATTACTCTATCTCGACATAATGGGATATGAATCTTCATTTCATTGTTTAAATCATTACATTTCTGGAGTTTATCTTCATAAGTTCTTCCCCTTCCATGAAGTGTTGCTTCTCCACTAGCGTTGCAAACATTCTTGGATTTATGAATGAAATCTATGTTTTCAAGAAAATTGTGTGAAGCTTTTATTATTTCACATGTGTTAAGTCTTCATAGTAATAGACTTCTTTCTTTCAGGCCTGAAAACCATTGTGGGAGCCCTGATCCAGTCTGTGAAGAAGCTCTCAGATGTAATGATCCTGACTGTGTTCTGTCTGAGCGTATTTGCTCTAATTGGGCTGCAGCTGTTCATGGGCAACCTGAGGAATAAATGTATACAATGGCCTCCCACCAATGCTTCCTTGGAGGAACATAGTATAGAAAAGAATATAACTGTGAATTACAATGGTACACTTATAAATGAAACTGTCTTTGAGTTTGACTGGAAGTCATATATTCAAGATTCAAGTAAGAATTATTGTTATGTACATTTCCTTAAAGAGTAGAATTGGATTGTTTGTAACACAAAGGATAAATACTTGAGGGGCTGGATATCTCATTTTACATGATGTGATTAGCACACATTGCAGGCCTGTATCAAAACATCTCATGTACCCCATATATAGAAACACCTACCATGTACCCACAAAAATTAAAATTTAAAATTTAAAACTAATGAAATAAATAAAACACCCTCTAAAAAAGAATTACTATCATGTATATTTAGTCTTTTCATTGCTAATGTGCCTTCCATCTAGGCATGAAAAATATTTTTAAATGATTACGTAACAAGACGTGATCTTTTAGAAAATTACCTAATCAAACTATTTAACAATATTTAAAATTATATTTTATTTGGTATTTCTATCCCCTGGATTTTAAATAATAGATTATTTATATTTCTGGAACTAAAAGAAGAATTTTGTTAATCACCTTATCAATGGCTTACACATACATTTAACAATTTTGTTCATAACTACTCTAGTTTTGACTCCTAAATGCCACTTTCTATTGTATCATCATTTAGAAGGCTGAAGAATTCAGCTAGGAAGAATTTTCCTAGGATCCTTGGTTGCTATACATTCTTCCTGTGGTAATTATATAATGAAAGGAGATAAAATATGTGAATGCCCTTTGCGAATTCTACAGTACTATGCAAATATAACTCATTATACATTAATTACACAACGTCTTTTATGTATCAGAAACTGTATAGTACACTGGGGAAAATAATGGAGGTAATGCGTGGCTTCAGAGTGTTATAGTTTAATAGATTATTTTATTACCTTAAGGAAATAAAGTGATACCTAAAAGTAAATCTTATTCTTATATTTAAAAAGTAGTATTACATCAAAAAGAAGAAAATTACAGTTAATAAAGCTTCAGGAGACAGTAATAGAAAATGTTAGTTGGGTGCAGTGGCTCACACCTATAATCCTAGCACTTTGGGAGGCTGAGGCTGGAGGATCACTTGAGGCCAGGAGTTTGAGACCAGTGTGGGCAACATAGTGAGACCCCTTCTCTACAAAAAAAAAATATATATATATATATATACTTTTTTAATGAGTTGGGTGTGGTAGCATTTACCTATAGTCTCAGCTACTAAGGAGGCTGAGATGGGAAGATCACTTGAACCTGGGAGGTCAAGACTACAGTGAGCCATGATCATGCCACTGAACTCCAGCATGGGTGACAGAGTAAGACTCTGTCTCACAAATAATAATTGTGCTAATACCCTTTCTCTTTTGAAAGTGACAATAAAAAGTGTGTAAGTTTCCTCTCTCTTTAATTTTAGAATCTGCCAGTAGTGATATTTCAAAAGCAAGGAGAGTTAGAACATGATTAATAAGAAAAGAAAAAGTCCTTTTTAAGGAAAAACATTAAACCTATACAACTTAGATTTTAGATGTTCTTGAATATAGTGTATCTTTATTATTTTAAGGTGATGAATAATATTTTGGAAAAAAAGAAAACTTCAATGACTGTGTGGAACAAACAGAATTAATTACAGAAAGTTACTAGCTGTTCGATATTTATGAAAGTAATGATAGCATAGTTTAAAAAGCAAGTACTAATCAGTGTCTTCTTATAGTTATAAATCTGGAAAATACCTTGGGTTGATACGAATAAACTCTTCCATGACATTCAGTGATATGCTAATAAATAATTTACAAACAGTTGAAAATCTTTAGATTTAGTTGTAAATCTTTAGTTGTCAATCTTTAGATTAAGAACAGTGTCTGAGCAATACACAAATGTTCCTTATTCACTTGATACGATGCCAGTAGGTCCACTTCAATCACCAGCTCCCTGAAATCTGTGGTTTGTTTGTTTTATCTAAGTTCAAAATACTGACTATGAGGGTTATTTAGGGTTTATTCTCTCTAGGGAAAATTTATTGGACTGCATTTTTCCAATACTTGAAGTAAAATAAATAAGTAATATCTGAGGTCATTTTCAGCTCTAAACATCTATGGTTCTTATTTTAAACCAAATGCAAATATAAATAAAATGGTTCATTTCTGAAAGTAATAGAAAATTAAATTTATTAAAATTAAAGATAAATATTATAACTGAAAAATTATATTTTCCTCAGGTTAAGGCTGATCATTAAGGTTAGATCATTGAATTTAATGGGCAAAACTTCATTTATAAATATGAGATATCAAAAATTCATCCAGAAACTATTATAGTCCTTTCTCTTTGTTTAATTTTAATTGAAAGTTAGGAAATACTATGTCAACTTTCCTGTCTAGGTTCAAGGAAGTCAGAATATTAGAAATAAAAATGATATTTTTCCTTATGTGCTTCTGTGTCCTGTACGGAACTATGTATGGAATAAATTCCTCAGAAAACTTAGCATCTAGAAAATATATCTTCTTACAAAATCCAACATTGATTGTTTAATTCCATGTTTTTCTTTTTTTGTCTTTTATTTACTTATTAATTCAATAAACTTTACAGAAAGGCTACCTGGTCTCAAACAAACACTAATATAGAAATAATTAATGATCAGGACTTTCTAGAAGGAATATTTGTAAATAAATAATTACAATATAGTAGTGTCATCCTAAGAATAATTCAAGTATATACAGGTTACTGGTAGCACAGTGAGGGGAGTTCTTCATTATGTCAATATTTAGTAGAAAGAAAGTTGAAAATACCAAGGAAAAAGTTATAGAAGAACTGGACGTTGCAAGAAGCCAAGGAGTTTGCAAGAAACAGGAATCTTTGAGAGAATGTAGTGTTCACCTACAGTCATTATTTTAGCTTTAGTATTTAAGACTTTTTAAAATTGCTTTCATTTCAGTTGTTGATATGATTTATGCATATTTTACTATAAGTTGCCTATATTCTGGAAAATGTGAGAATATAAGTTATACTTAATTATTAAAATGTATAGTGTTAAAAATATAGAAGGACCAGAAAATATACTATTCTTTTATTTTGAAATATGTGGCTGTTTTGTGAAAACAAAGAAATTCCTGTCATTCCTGTCTATTTTTACTGAATGAATTTTTTTCGTGAGAATGGTGAACAAACACTAATACCTTTTTGAAAGATTATGTTAGTACCTGTCATTATCACTAACTTTACATTCATAATGAAGAAATACTTTGCACTGTAAAGTGTCTATAGTAAAGTATCTTTGCACTGTTTCCAATTTAATGCCATTTCTTCATAATGAAGAAATACTTTGCACTGTAAAGTATCTAGATAGAATATCTAGAATTTGGAGGGAGAAGAGACAAATACTTGTGCCTTTGAATGAATTATATATTTAAAATTACTCAATAAACTTAAAAGTAGAACCTGACCTTCCTGTTCTCATTTTAGTGTTTTTAACAATGCAAATGTTCATCATATGACTTTCTTTTTTCAAATAGGATATCATTATTTCCTGGAGGGTTTTTTAGATGCACTACTATGTGGAAATAGCTCTGATGCAGGGTAAGTCAATAATTTGTGTGTATCTGTGTATCTTTGTATGTACACATACATATGTGTATCTTTTCTCTCTTTTTATAGAAACTGAAGACAACAGCCAACTAATTTTATTGACATTAATTTGCTATATGTAAGGTTTTTGATAAAGTATGAGATTATGTAAATATTAGGTAAGATTTATGTTTTCTAAAACAAGAAGTAATACTTTTAGACACACGCATACGTATGTTCACTGCAGCACTATTCACAATAGCAAAGACATGGAATCAACCTAAATGTCCATCAATGATAGGCTGGATAAAGAAAATGTGGTACATATACATTATGGGATACCACGCAGCCATAAAAAATAATTAGATCATGTCCTTTGCAGGGATATGGATAGAACTGGAGGCCATTATCCTTAGCAAACTATTGCAGGAACAGAAAACTAAGTACCACATGTCCTCACTTATAAGTGGGAGCTAAATGATGAGAACACATGGACACATATAGGGAACAACACACACTAGGGCCTACCAAAGTGTGGAAGGTGGGAAGAGGGAGGGGATCAGGAAAAATAACTAGTGGGTACTAGGCTTAATACCTCAGTGATGAAATAATCTACACAACAAACCCTCGTGACACACATTTACCTATATAACAAACCTGTACATGTACATACCCCTGAACTTCAAATAAAAGTATAAAAAAAGAGAAATATATCTATTAAACATCTACTGTATATAACAGCAAAAATACAAAAAGAGGAGTAATCCTGTTCCTACTTTTCTAGACGTATATAATAATAACAATGTTGTTTCTTTTAGATAAGTATATTGAGCTATAAACTCTGGAGACTCCATAGTAGTAAAAATGAAATGGAGATGTTGAAAATGCAAATTATCAACAAAAATTATTTATTAGAAACGCTGCACCATATTTTAATGATGACACCAAGTAGCTAATAAGACTATATGCAGTCAAAAGTTGGGAAATAGATTAGTTACTTATTTATCAAACTTTTATTTTGAAATACCAAATCTTTCTGACTAGGCAATATTATAGCATAGTATCAGAGTAAAAAGGCAGCAGAACGACTTGTAATACTTTCTTTTATCCCACTTGCAGCCAATGTCCAGAGGGATATATGTGTGTGAAAGCTGGTAGAAATCCCAATTATGGCTACACAAGCTTTGATACCTTCAGTTGGGCTTTTTTGTCCTTGTTTCGACTAATGACTCAGGACTTCTGGGAAAATCTTTATCAACTGGTGAGAAACTAAAGAGCCACACTCTCCATTTAAGTAAAAGTATACAAGAAAACCAATTGAGTTATGAAATTAAAACTGGAGGATAATATAGTAGAAAGAGCAGAACTTGAAACGAGACTTGAGTTCCTCTATCCTATTGATTATAACACATATTGAGCAGAGTGATGGCAAGGATTGCAATTCTCTCCCATTTCTTCTTGGCTGAAAAGCTGTTCCCGACCCTTCTCAGACACAGATTGTCCTAAACAGAAGGCACATTCTCCCTTCAGCCCTATCTACCCCCTCAAATATTATCCCTCAGGTGGGAAGTAATGAAAATGAAGAAGCAGATATAGAAAGATAACTTTGGTCTCTTCCTTGACTTTCCTTAAGGCTCAGATCTTTAATGGAGGACTCCATGGCATTTTATTGACTGTTTCATTCTTGGTGAATACAAAAATTCTCCCCTAGAAATCATAGTGTGAATGCATAAGCTAGGAGAGAAGGAAGAAGCTGAAGATAAAGAAACAATAAAAAAAAGTACAGGGTGCTATGACCAACATAATTACTATTTATATCTGAGTTTTGCTAAACACACAAGTAAACTGAAAGTTGAAGCCACCACTTAGTGAAATAATATTGAGAAATAATTCTGATATTTTTGTTTGCAGACATTACGTGCTGCTGGGAAAACGTACATGATATTTTTTGTGTTGGTCATTTTCTTGGGCTCATTCTACCTAATAAATTTGATCCTGGCTGTGGTGGCCATGGCCTACGAGGAACAGAATCAGGCCACCTTGGAAGAAGCAGAACAGAAAGAGGCCGAATTTCAGCAGATGATCGAACAGCTTAGAAAGCAACAGGAGGCAGCTCAGGTAAAGCTGCCCTGTCTTATGGCACTGACCTTTTATTGTTCTGATTGTTACAATAATATTGAAGAGAAAGTGAGTACCTAAGGGCAGGTGGTGATATGAGGAATTAATAATGATTTCTATATTTTGATCATCCACTTACTTTTATTTAGTTTAATTATTTTATTTATTTTGAGATGTGTATAATAATAATCACAATAGAACTCTCTCATGCTATTTTAATCACCTTAAGATTCTCAAAGTAAAGGGAAAATGTTATTTTGGGGTATTTTCAAGTGACAGACTTTTATTCAATGAGTAAACTGGCATTAGGAGAAAATCATCTTTTCTTAGAACAAGAAATTATTGGTTATCATATGAAGAGTTGCTCCTCCAGTTCTTAAACATAGTCTCCTTTTTTCTTTAACTAAAAATATGTTGGCTTTTAACGTGGTTGCTTTATTACCTTTATAAGGAAGTGATCAAATAATATAACGATCTCTGATATAGCAGCATCCAATAGACATATGAATGTTACCAATCTTACAGAGACTGACCATCTAAAAAGGATTACTTGTTTTTATAGTGAAGTGTTAGTCCTCACAGTGTGATAAATCATAAAATGCCTCTCCTATCTCTCTCATCTTTCGGTTTAGCATACAAACTTATTGTCTTTACTAAAGAAGAAAGTTGTTTCAGAAATATTAATTTATATGCAAGAGTAATTAATTTATCAAGGTTACCCTGGGAACAATGATAATAATAAAAAAGTGTCAACTTAGTACCAGTACAAGCTATAATCAAAAAGCATTGTTTTATTCCATGCCCATGTGCTCCTTAAGAACCAGTACTGATTTGAAGATGGTGGGGACAGTTTTTGGAGAACTGGATGTCTTATCTTGCTCAGCAGAAACTATTGATTCTTCCTTCCCCATTCTTCTGGATATTGTGGATGGGTGATAAAGGGATTTTGTAACTGTCCATAAATAGGATTAATAATATTTTGAGGGTATTGGACAATCCAATTTCAATAACTAGAGAAAGGACCTCAGGTCCTTATCCCATTCCCCTGCCTTAAACTCATCAGCTTTTCTTCCATACTCCAGTTTCTTTTTCAGAGAAAAGAAAACAACACTAATTAAATACCAATTTTGAAAGTAAATCAAATCCCAAAAACTAATGAATTTATTTTCTTGTTGATACATGATGGATATTTTTGAATGTGTGGTCTGTGGGGCATTAACACAGACATAATAAATGTTACCATGGAGAAAACCAAATTATCTCTGAAAGCCTTCATTAGGTGGAAAGAAAAAAAAAATCTCTTATGCTTGCAGAGAATCTTCTCTGTGAGATGATCTTCAGTCAGTTCAATATATTTTTTAAAAGCCATGCAAATACTTCAGCCCTTTCAAAGAAAGATACAGTCTTTTCAGGTGCTATGTTAAAACTATTTCTCTTCAATATAGCAGGCAGCAACGGCAACTGCCTCAGAACATTCCAGAGAGCCCAGTGCAGCAGGCAGGCTCTCAGACAGCTCATCTGAAGCCTCTAAGTTGAGTTCCAAGAGTGCTAAGGAAAGAAGAAATCGGAGGAAGAAAAGAAAACAGAAAGAGCAGTCTGGTGGGGAAGAGAAAGATGAGGATGAATTCCAAAAATCTGAATCTGAGGACAGCATCAGGAGGAAAGGTTTTCGCTTCTCCATTGAAGGGAACCGATTGACATATGAAAAGAGGTACTCTTCCCCACACCAGGTATGGCACTGTTGAGTTTACTGATGCACGGTTGAAAATTAAAACATGGGAGAGAGGGGGAGAATTAGAAAATGGACTCAGGAATTTTTATCAACTGAATCGACCACTGTTGTGTTATATTTAAACCCATCCCTTCTTCACATAGTTATGCAAAAACTTTACTCCACAGATATGTAAGTCTACAGCTCGGTGTAGTTAAGATAACACCAAATTGACAGTCAGGAGAACTGGATTGTCATTCTGATACTGTCTGCTGATATTTGTCTACAACTAATGACATTTAATCTTTTTGATCCTCAGCACTTTTAAGAAAAAAAAAATGTGGAAGTGAGGATAGTTGATCAGGAATGTCCTTAGGTTATTTTATGATTTTATGTTGTTTTTCCTCCTAACTTCTTTATAAGTCACCATGCATGCTTCTGAAAATATTAGTCATGGTACACTTGATCAAAAGGCACATGACTCTGAATTTCAGAAGTATGAACTTCAAGTTCCAACAATACGATGCCTTATAGGTGAAAAAGAAATAATAATTAAAGTGATTTTAGAAAGGTGGACTAAAGTAAATCATGAGGAGTGTTGAAAGTTTTTGAAAGACAAGATCCATAAAAAGCAAGGTGGCCTTGTTAAGGTCATGGTGCCAGTGTTCACTGAATGTTTACCACGTCCATTGCCATATTCTGAGGATGTTTCCCTTTGAACTTGAGAAATGGTGGTTCCGCGTGTGTGTGTGTGTTTCAATATGTTAAGGTTGCAATCTATCTCCTCATTCTTTAATCCCAAGGGCTAGAAACCTTCTTTTATCAAGGTAATTTAATTTAATGTGAATGCACATAACATGAGAATGATAATCAAAACGAATGAACCATATTCTGTTATGAATGCTGAAATCTCCTTCTACCTAATCTTGCAAAATGAAATCACATTCAAAGGGCCATATTAATATGACTTTATTGGTTTGCTCTTTCAAACTTCTAGTCTTTGCTGAGCATCCGTGGCTCCCTATTTTCACCAAGGCGAAATAGCAGAACAAGCCTTTTCAGCTTTAGAGGGCGAGCAAAGGATGTGGGATCTGAGAACGACTTCGCAGATGATGAGCACAGTACCTTTGAGGATAACGAGAGCCGTAGAGATTCCTTGTTTGTGCCCCGACGACATGGAGAGAGACGCAACAGCAACCTGAGTCAGACCAGTAGGTCATCCCGGATGCTGGCAGTGTTTCCAGCGAATGGGAAGATGCACAGCACTGTGGATTGCAATGGTGTGGTTTCCTTGGTTGGTGGACCTTCAGTTCCTACATCGCCTGTTGGACAGCTTCTGCCAGAGGTGATAATAGATAAGCCAGCTACTGATGACAATGTAAGGAAGTTTTAAATAGTTCAGGCATGGCTGGCCCACTATTGCTGCGCCAGCCAGTGTTTCTACAGAACGGCAACCTTGAGAATGATTCCTGGTTGGTCATGCTGTGAATGCACCTGCATCTTGTAATATCTTTAATAGACTAACCAACTAAAGCTTAAAACCTTAGCAGTCTCCTGCACAAACCTGAATGCATTTACTTATTAAAAGTGCTAAGGATTGATTAGACACAATAATTACTGCCTCCAGTTGGAGGATTTGCTATATACCCACACTGAATTTAGAGAGCAGGACATTCTCTAAGGCTGTGGTATAAGTAAATGAATGATTCTATGTTTAAGTGTCAAGGGTGTATAATAAATCTTTCCAATGGATTCTTCAATATCTCTGCTTTAGTTTAGATTTTCAAAAACACTGTGCTTAAGTAGATAGCTTCATTGTTACCTTAATACTCCTAGTACTCATATTTTTCTTACTAAAAAGTGCTGATATAGGTCTTCTCAAAATTAATCTAAATGAAGAGACACAAATACATTATTAATACAGACAGATAAAATAATTGTCTGTGTACAAAGGTATGTTATGTGTTTGTGGATGTATACACAGATGAGGAATTTCTAAACAGATGCTGCCTCTTCTTACACTGTTTACTCACTTGGAAATATATCAGCATGAGGAGGCATGACTAAGTCAGAATTAGATGACTTATTGCTTTGGTACCCTGGATGAAACTGTTGTCCATGCAGCATGTGTGTGTTCTTTTTAACATAGAGTTTGTGTTGTCAATGACCATCTACATCTTGTGTCCAGAAAATAAGATGGCAGCTAAGTGTATTGCAATCATTTATACTTCCTTAAAATTAAATAGCTACCTTCTCAAAAATCAAGTGCCTTGATCACTTGTAGGACTTTTAAGTTACTAGGCTTTTATTATTAGTTCAGAAATAAGGGTAATAACTGTTAAATATATCTCTTAAGAGTTTTATCAACTATATTAAAATTATTTCATATTTTATAAAATTATGAAATCAGGAAGTTAAAATCTTGGTTTTTGCTGTATGTCTAAATGGTTAACAGTTTGAACATTCCAGGCTAATGATACAATAAGTCAGAAATATCTGCCATCACCAATTGAATATGAAAGTGCATGATGCATGTGTTTCATGAAATTCACTGTCACCATTTGGTTGTTTGCTTGTCATATTGCTCAAATTAATTGTTTAATGCATTAGCATTTTTTTTTACAGGGAACAACCACTGAAACTGAAATGAGAAAGAGAAGGTCAAGTTCTTTCCACATTTCCATGGACTTTCTAGAAGATCCTTCCCAAAGGCAACGAGCAATGAGTATAGCCAGCATTCTAACAAATACAGTAGAAGGTTGGTAACAAATTCCATTTTCGTTTCCTTTCACCAAACTTATATTGTCTCATTTCAAACAAATATATCTGTGAGTTGTGCATTCTAATGAAAAGACAGTAAGTCTAATTCAAGAGCTGTTATTTCTTATATCTACTCAGATATTCTAGAAGCCTTAACAATTTATTTTAAAATGAGTGATACTGGGACTAAGAATGTTTTCCTAACCGTGTAGCAACTCTTTGAAAATGCAGAACAAAGCATTTCTGTTAGGGGTTTCTAATCTCATTAGTCATAGTGACCCTCTTTTTGTTCCATTAGTTTAAGACTTCAGCAGTACAGCCCTTTTCAGCCTCATCCTAAGTACTCTCAAGATTGTAGAGGAAGAGCAGGTCATTTTCACAAAATAAAAAGGAGCTAAAAAGATGATTCTTGGCTCACATCAATCCCTATTCTAGCTCTCATAGTCTGAGGTTGACAATGTAGAGTCACTCACACAGGGTTGCACACACAATATCTACACCACCCCAAACCATGTTCCCATTGAGACGTCACATGAAAGACCACTCATTTAACTTGAGGTCAAGCACTGAGCCACAATGTCAGTGTATAAGACAAAAAACTACCCATCGTTACCTGGGCTCTATGTGTGTGTCTGATGAAATATCTTTGGGAGGTTTAGAGTAAACTAATTTTTTTAACAAGTACAAAAATGGTTGTCACTGTAACAAAAATGTGCTGATTACTGAAAATAAGTTTAGTGGATATGAAATAAATGTGTGTGTATAAAATACACCTTTTGGTGGTTCTTTTTTTTTTTTCTTAATCTAGAACTTGAAGAATCCAGGCAGAAATGCCCACCCTGTTGGTATAAATTTTCCAACATATTCTTAATCTGGGACTGTTCTCCATATTGGTTAAAAGTGAAACATGTTGTCAACCTGGTCGTGATGGACCCATTTGTTGACCTGGCTATCACCATCTGTATTGTCTTAAATACTCTTTTCATGGCCATGGAGCACTATCCAATGACAGACCATTTCAATAATGTGCTTACAGTAGGAAACTTGGTAAGCATATTGGAAGGTAAATGTGTTTAGTCTTCAAATTTTCTGCTTGAGAAACTGTTTATATTTAATTGTGTATAGCAGTCTTTCAACCACCCTTCATGCTTCCTGGCCCCCACAAAATCACAATTATATTTAGCTGGCTATACTCTACTTTTTGCCAAAAATAATGACCCTTAATGTGCTCACAAAAACTGAGAAAGGCATAGGCCTACAGCACTACTTGAAAAGTCAACAGCAATATTTATAACTTTCCAAGATCCAGAAGTAGCTCATATTAAGAACATACTTTTTGAGATATTATTACAATTTCCCTTACTGTAGAAGACTAAAATAAAATTGTGGATCTCTTTTATCCTTCTTAGTCACCATCATTGCAAGAAATAATTTAACAACTCAAAAATGTCTCCAGCTTTTCTTCTTCCAGGATCTAAGTAGTACATGTATTGTTTATCCATCTATTCTATATCAAAACCATGAACTACTGAAAACCTCCAGTACATTTTGTGTGTTATATGATTACGAAGGTCATTTTTGGTGAAAGTTGCCACTTAATTTTTCCTTTTTGTGCTTCAAAAACATAAATTATTAAAGTGTTTGCCAGTCAACTTAACTTAGGAATATTAGCTTTTATTTGCTGAAGGAAAGAGCTATCTAAAGTAATGTATACATTTCCTGTAATATTTGAAGTTTAGGATTTTTGATGGTAGAAAGCAAAAGCATCATGCATAACAACCTGCACTTTATTAGTTATATTTTTGAAGTTCTACTATTTATACTACAGAAGTAAATTTATTTTTTCATGTGCATAACAAACAATGACAATAGTAATGCACCTAGTATAATAACAGATAAGAATGTATAACTCTGATTTGAGGGAAATAGGAATAAGCTCATAGATAAATAAAAGTGCTCATGGGCAAAATGTTGTCAGTACTTGTGTTATATAAAGTCTGGAGAAAAAGGTAGTTTGGTATAATGGAAAGAGCACTGTTAAATATAGACGACTTGGGCTGGGCGCAGTGGCTCACGCCTGTAATCCCAGCACTTTGGGAGGCCGAGGCGGACGGATCACGAGGTCAGGAGACCGAGACCATCCTGGCTAACACGGTGAAACCCCGTTTCTACGAAAAATACAAAAAATAAGCCGGGCGTGGTGGCAGGAGCCTGTAGTCCCAGCTACTCAGGAGGCTGAGGCAGGAGAATGGCGTGAACCCGGGAGGCGGAGCTTGCAGTGAGCCGAGATTGCGCCACTGCACTCCAGCCTGGGCGACAGACTGACACTCCGTCTCAAAAAAAAAAAAAAAAAAAAAGATGACTTGTACTCAAATCCTAGTTTTGGCATTTTCTTGCTGTATGATATCAAGCAAGTCATCTCACCCATCTGAAGATCTTAGTTTCCTTATCTGTAAAGTAATAATTGTATATTATCTACTTAGCGTTTCCACAAGGATAAAATTAAATAATGTATATGAGAGTCTTTCATCAACTACAAATTGCCATACAAATTTAAGTAAGTAATAGAATCATTGTGGGAAAATAGCATAAGCATTATGTTCTAAGAGCAAATCTTATGTCATGTATGTTATCATTATCTGGTGGAATTAGATTAATTTTGTTTTGATCTTAGGTTTTCACTGGGATCTTTACAGCAGAAATGTTTCTGAAAATTATTGCCATGGACCCTTACTATTATTTCCAAGAAGGCTGGAATATCTTTGATGGTTTTATTGTGACGCTTAGCCTGGTAGAACTTGGACTCGCCAATGTGGAAGGATTATCTGTTCTCCGTTCATTTCGATTGGTAAAAAAAAAAAAAGCACCAAATTCAAAAACCTTTCTAACAATCAGGGTTCTTGCACAGCAATGTCATAGTTTTTTTGCCACACAACCATTAGCATTGTAAGTTTTTCTGTAACATTTGCATTGTCAAAAACTTTTCCTACGTGGAAAAAAATTCTCAATTATTTACGAAAACCTTTATTTCAAAGAACATAGTTACATAAAGGTTAACGTATTACTCAGTTGCTATTTTCACTAAGTATTGCTTCTAGAGACTACTACAGTTAAATTTCTAGACCTAAGAAAATATTTTTAATGAAAATGCATCACCTTTTAATAGTAACTTGAAAATATATATAGCCCTTTGTAGCAGTGGATGAAAATCAGATGTAAGATGTGCATGCAGAAACTTTTTCTAATTCTGTCTCTGGAAAATATGCATCTTGCAAGAGTCAAAGGAGAGAAAGTCTGTAGGATGACTAAGCATGCCCATTAATTCACACATATATCCTTACAAGTCAGGAAAATAATTGTAGAATCATAGGAAATATTCCAAGTTTTTCAATGCAGGTGCATGTAACTACATGAATACCCTTAAGGAGCATTAATGAATAATGAACACTTTTCTCTACTTATAATCAGGGCTCAGTATGATGTTACTTTGCACACTATTGGCAAATTAATATCTTTCAGCAGAGATATTTCAGATTCAGATGTTAATATTATAATGTCCGGCCTTAGAATCACCTTTATAAAACAAATTAAGAACAGTTGGATTCCAAGTACTCATTAAAAATTCACTATAAGAGGCCTGGCTTGATGGCTCATGCCTGTAATCCTAGCACTTCGGGAGACTGAGGCAGTTGGATCACTTGAGGTCAGGAGTTCGAGACCAGCCTGGCCAACATGGTGAAACTCCATCTCCACTATATATATATTTAACCAGGTGTGGTGGCACGTGCCTGTAGTCCCAGCTACTTGGGAGGCTGGGGCAGGAGGATCACTTTAACCTGGGAGGCAGAGGTTGCAGTGAGCCGAGATCACTCCTCTGCACTCCCGCCTGGGTGACAAAAGAAAAAAGAAAAGGAAAGAAAAATAATTCACCATCATATAAAATGATCTACATGGTTAAAATATGGAAAATCCAGCTTTTCCTAGGGAGTCCAAAAATTAGCCATGAGCCTGAGAGGGTTAGGGCAGATCAGATATTGTAAGATATTGAATTCTAATTACCATTTCTAGGTAAAGCTCAACACACATAATGCTTTTAAGAATCATACAAATATATATTAATCTTTCATTTTCCAGCTGCGAGTTTTCAAGTTGGCAAAATCTTGGCCAACATTAAATATGCTAATAAAGATCATCGGCAATTCCGTGGGGGCTCTGGGAAATTTAACCCTTGTCTTGGCTATCATCGTCTTCATTTTTGCCGTGGTCGGCATGCAGCTCTTTGGTAAAAGCTACAAAGATTGTGTCTGCAAGATCGCCAGTGATTGTCAACTCCCACGCTGGCACATGAATGACTTCTTCCACTCCTTCCTGATCGTGTTCCGCGTGCTGTGTGGGGAGTGGATAGAAACCATGTGGGACTGTATGGAGGTCGCTGGTCAAGCCATGTGCCTTACTGTCTTCATGATGGTCATGGTGATTGGAAACCTAGTGGTATGTACCCACTTAAGATATGCATTTTGGAAATACATTAAGAGTATAATGTAATGCTGACTGTTCTGTCAAAAAGAAAAACAAACTATGATTACTGGTTTAAAATCCATTACCTTGGATATATTATCACTTTAACAACACAGCAATACAGCAGTGCCCCTGAATTTTTTATACCAAATTCTATTTTGTCAGTCACTTTATCACATTTTTTAATGTGAATTACAATAGAGTATCATACTGAAGATGAGCCTAAAAGGATGTGCTGGGACCATTTTATAAATTCAGAGCCAAGGAAGAGAGAAGTCTAAAAAAAGTAGAGAGAAAGTGCAAAATTACCATCCAGACTAGGACTAAAAAGTGGTGTCTTTAAGAGTTCGTAATGCTTGTGCCATTTCTTTACCCCATTGCAGCATATGATATTCAATCACTCTATGTCATATGGCAGATGCACTAGCCAACCTGAGTTCGTCAGTTCTCGAATGGCTAATGATGCCTGAGATTACCCTAATGGACTAACTGATCAATCTTTATCTCTCTTAAATTTGGAGTGTTACTGTTTATAGTATAGTAATATATAAAATATTCTAAAGGTATGTACATTCATGTGCCAGTCTCATGGAAATATGAGAGATTATTCATAAACAGCTCTACTTAGTCAACAATGAAGTATGAGAAATATAACAGATTAAGAAAACAAGTGTCAATGCCTATGTTAAGCTCCTAATCTTCATTCTGAGTCATAATGGTTATTTTTCAATTGACATCCAATTTAATATCTTTGTTTATCAAAAAATTATAGAATGCATTTAAATGCATACTTGGAAACATTAGTGATTTTTAAGAATTCTCGTATAGTACACATATAAATCTGTTTTCTTTTACTCAGACAATTTTAGAGTTAACAAAACCTTAGATTAGCTCATTCAATTTCACTTTACGAATGGGAGAACTTGAGAGCAATAGAAATCATGTCTTTGTCCAAGGATGTGCTATTGAGCCAGTCACAAATTCAGATCACCCATCTTCTAATCACTATGCTGTGGTGTTTCCTTCTCATCAAGTTTTAGAACTTAGAGTTTCTTCCACACTTAAAAGAATAAGTGACTGTAATCTGCTCTTCCCTACATCGGTATAAAATTATAATCATGTTTTTGTTGTTTTTAAGGTCCTGAATCTCTTTCTGGCCTTGCTTCTGAGCTCATTTAGTGCAGACAACCTTGCAGCCACTGATGATGATAATGAAATGAATAATCTCCAAATTGCTGTGGATAGGATGCACAAAGGAGTAGCTTATGTGAAAAGAAAAATATATGAATTTATTCAACAGTCCTTCGTTAGGAAACAAAAGATTTTAGATGAAATTAAACCACTTGATGATCTAAACAACAAGAAAAACAGTTGTATGTCCAATCATACAACAGAAATTGGGAAAGATCTTGACTATCTTAAAGATGTAAATGGAACTACAAGTGGTATAGGAACTGGCAGCAGTGTTGAAAAATACATTATTGATGAAAGTGATTACATGTCATTCATAAACAATCCTAGTCTTACTGTGACTGTACCAATTGCTGTAGGAGAATCTGACTTTGAAAATTTAAACACGGAAGACTTTAGTAGTGAATCGGATCTGGAAGAAAGCAAAGAGGTAAGATTCTATAGGTGTGGGAAGGTATGAATACATATACATATATACATAAACACACATACAGATGATCTTCAGCTTAATGATGTTTTGACTTAAGATTTTTTTTTTACTTTATGATAATACAAAAGCAATTGCCATTCACTAGAAACCCTGCTTTAAATTTTGCATTTTGATCTTTTCCCAGGCTAGCAATTTGTGGTACAATATACCCTCATTATGCTGGGCAGGGGCAGCAAGCTGCAGCTCCCAGTCAACCACGTGATTACAAGGATAAACAACCAATATTTACCGTACAGTGTACTGTATTCAGGAAATTACCTGAGTTATCCAACAGTTTATTATAAATCATGCTTTCTTTTAGATGATTTTGCCCAACTGTAGGCTAATCTAAATGTCCTGAGCATGTTTAAAGTAGACTAGGGTAAGCTACAAGCTATAAAGTTTGGTAATTAGGTGTATTAAATAAGTTTTGATGTACAATATTTTCAACTCACAATGAGTTTATCAGGAGCTAACCTCATTGTAAATTGAGGAACATTTACAATACATGCATTATTTTGCCTGTATTTATTATTATATATTTTCCATATAGATTTTTTTGACATCATGTAAAATTTTATTTCACTGAGGAACAAAAGATTTAACTCGGAAATGATTGATAAATTAAAGGGTAATATAGTATATGTGTGAGTTTTCTCATCCTTAGTAATGGATATTTGTTAGATGAATGAATGAACGATCCAACAAATAGACAAACATCATCAGATTTAATCCTTACAATAACCTGGAAAGAAATGTGTTATTAACTTTTCAGATAAGAAAATTAGCTTAGGGAGCATTAGGTCACATAACTAGTGGGGGGAGTGCCGAGAGTTGAACTTAGAGCCCTTGTTTACAAGTTCTGTTTATTGTTTTTTGCATCACATTGGCTCATGTACATTGAAGAGAACTTAACAAGAAATATTCTTGTAGCTCCTTCAACTAAAATTACACCGCCCTATGCATTAGCCTGTTTGGACTGCCATAACACTATACCATAACTGGGTGGCTTAAACAACCAAAATTTATTTTCTCATAGTCCAGAAACTGGAAAGTCCAAGATCAAGATACCAGCAGCGTCAATGTCTAGTGAGGGCTCACTCCTTGGGTTGCAGACAGCCACCTCCTTGCTGCGTCCTCACATGGCCTGTCCTCAAGGCATGTACATGGAAAGAGAGAGAACTCTGGTGTCTATTCTTCTTCTTATAAGTGCACCAGCCCTATCAGAATAAAGTCCAACCTGTATGACCTCATTTAACCTTTATCACCACCTTCAGGCCCTATCCCCAAATACAGTCATATTGAGGGTTAGAGCTTCAGCATATGAATTTTGTGGAGACAAAACTTAATCCATAGCAACCTACTTTAAAATATTAAGTTAAAAGTCTAATGGATATATAAGATAATTAACAAGGAGTCTAGGACAAAGCACCTTTACTTCCCATTTAGTGTTTGGAAATCTCAAAAACAGCAGGGTGCCCATCTTTTAGGCTGTATAGTCTAAATATTTTAAAGGATTGAATACATTAAAGACATTTTATTAGAGATACAATTCTATTAGATATCATCATGTCCATTGCATTTTGATAGTTGTCCATGGAATATACCACAGGTATGTGACATTCTTTTGATTTAGTGACTATATCCCTTAAAAGATGCTTCAAGTATTTATAATGAGTCTCTGAATAATCTAGGTCAACCTCCACTTTTAGGAGTAGGGGGCTAATATTGGAGCTGGAAGCAGCTGCCTTGACTCTAGCATTAGAGCTGCTTAGTTAATTCATATTTGTTTGATGAGAGAAGGGAAAGAAATACAGTGCAGAGATGTAATAGTAGATAGATACTGTCACATTTCCATGTCTATAGAAATAGATTCAGGACAAAAAAAAATAGACTGTTTTTAGCAAATATTGTGGACTTTTTTACAGAAATTTTAATTTGGATATTATGTCAGTTCAGACTTTGTTTATTTGAGTTTTCCTACGGAATCAGATGAAGGCCAATTTTTTGAAAAATTGTTGTCTTTATATTTATAAAATTGATTCTGAACTTCTGTTAAAATAAATTTAGTAATAGCCTAGTCTAGCTTCCTTTGTCTTGAATCTTTAGACCTACATTTAGCATTTGATGAGGCCTAATGGCTACCATATGCTATATTATATTAAAAAGGAAAAAGACTATTTTACAAAGACCATCCATAAGATATACATTTTCTGTAAAAATCTGACATGATTCATACTCTTATTGTTTTTGTATATTGATCAAGGCTAAAAGAAACACTAACCATTTATAAAGCAACTATCCACTGAAGCACTAGAGGTAGTTCTGTTTCTTTCTACTTTGTGGTATTTTATATCTTGGAACATTGCATTAATTGAAATTTTAAATGTTAGGGTAATAGAAACTTTAGAGATAATTTAATGTGGTGCTTCTCAAATTGTGAGTCATAGTTTAGTTAGACTTGAGAAATCCCTTTAATACGCCACTTTTTTTTGTTTTTTTTTTGTTTGTTTTTTAATTTTAATGAAATAGTGATCCACCCACCTCGGCCTCCCAAAGTGCTGGGATTACAGGTGTGAGCTACTGCACCCAGCCAATGAAATAGAATAGAATAACGTTAAAGTACATTTCAATCAGAGGGAGAAGTCCTGGTAAATGAAGCTTTTGCCACCTGTGCTGAACTTTAATGTGTTGCTTGTCTAATTAGAATGCACCCACTTGGTTCATGGGCACAGTGTCTGAAGTCCAGGAGTTCTTAAGCTTCAGAAAGACTGTTTCAGCTTTTTGAAGGTAGTGGTAACGAAGCCTTCCCAACCTTAGGCAGAACAGATTGCTTTCTTTTTTGGTTCCCAGAGATATAAGGCATAGAGCATAGTAATAAATAATGCATCTTCTTGACTCATGCATCTTACAAAGTACTATCATATTTTAGGATAACTACTTATATGCGTGCATGTCTCTCCTTTTATGTGGTGACCTACTTAAACATCTTTGGTACAAAGTAGACACTCAGATCAAACTTTTCCAGCTCATTCAACTCTTCTTAATAAAACCATTTTGAAGGGCTCTCATAAATACTTTCTCTGATTAGAGCATACTTGAGATTGTCATTTTAATTCCAATTATTTTGGACCAATTTTTTCTCTAGATTCAAGATTCACTTGAATTAGATTTTGTTGTTTTTGTTTTTGTTAGCCATGTTACCTTGTCATTTTACACCACCCTTCTAAGAAAGTAATAATCTCTCATCTTTTCCACATGAATTGCTGTTGAAATGCAGTTGTATCTCATCCAGATGAAATTTTGTAATTAAATACTGAAACTTCTATTTATCCCCTAATGATACATTTCAATTTCTTTTATTCATTTTTGAATCTGGCTTTCTTTTTATATTCTTTCACAGATTACCATATTGTATCAAATTTCCTGGCACTTTTACTTCACAATTCCTTTCTTCTTGGTCAGAAATAAACCCACACAATATTGTTTGCCCTCATTGCTTCATCAGTCTCATACTGTATTCTGTTCATCAAAGTAAGGCACAAATTATGAGATATTCTGCTTTTAGAGGAATTAAGCTGACAGCAGATGCCCCAATAGATGGAGAGTCTTTGTTCTACATTAGGAATGCTGCCTGTAGTATATTAATCTCATCATTTTGGTTGTTTTTGTTTTAGCCTTTATTCTTTTTGCCTATTTTCATTTATTTATCAGTTATCATATGCCAGGGAGACTAGATAAAGGAGTATACTAATAACCTATAAGGAATGATTTTCTCTCTCTCTCTCTCTCTCTGTGTATTTACAGTTGGACCCTGACTTACAATGGTTTGACTTAATGATTCGACTTTATAATGGGTTTATCATGAGTTAGCTCCATCGTAAGTTGAGGAGCATCTGTGTGTGTGTGTGTATGTGTGTGTGTATGACTTTCAACCTTTAAGTATGAATTTTCATATTGAGACATATGTTACTGATGCAAAAATGTTACCTTTCATGGCCTCTATTAGACTAGTTTCATTTGAACATGTTATTGTTTCCATTCCTGAATTCCAGTAATGACTTATCTACAATGCATCATTAGTATACCTCCAAAATTATATTAATGCCTTGTGTTAAAATTACAAGTGCCCACTGTTTATTATTCATACACTAAATATTTGTTTTTAGACATGTGAGGCCACAGTTATAAAGTTGGTAAATGGTTATGCTCTGGAGCCAGATACTGGGTTATATAATTTTCATTTTAGCCTCTTACTGTGTGACTTTACCTATCTAATAATCAGTTTCCTCATCTCAAAAATGTGCATAATGTTACTGCATTTCTGGGGCAGAGTATTAAATGAGATAATAAATGTGAAGTACTTAGCACAGTGCCTAATATAGAATATTTGATAAATCATCATTATTATTATTACCAGTTGCATTCCACACTGTTCCAGTAAGTTTTCTTACAAGAATTACTCCTGCTAACATATTCCACTATTTGTCTTTTTTTGTTGTTTGCCTTTTGTCCTCTGTAATAAATTGTTTTATAAGTTTATCTGGGGATGGTGATACATTTTATATTTTCTGTTTATTTTTAAATTGTTTTGATTACATTCTTGATATTGGTAAGCTCCTTAAAATATTTAAGAAAATTACTTTTCTAAGGGGCATTCCAATCAGGAAATACAAACATGCAGAAACCTAAAGACAGGAAGCAAGAGGATGTATTTGGAGACAATTAGTAGTTTGGAATTCCTGGGGCGTAAATCACAGGAGCTGAGGATGAGATGTAGGTAAGGAGTCTTGGTTTCTAGGAAGCAAGAATAGACTGGTATGAAGAGATATGGTGAACTGGCACCTCACATTTATTTTGCCTCTTACATCTGTGGTGAATTCACATCTAACTATCCTCCATTCCAGAGCAAACTAAGGGCTGTTTTTTCTACATCTTCCTTCTATTGGTCTCCAAAAGAAGAAAGGGAATAGCATGAGTCACATTTTGTCCTCTCTTTAAGTCCTAAGAGACTTCAACCTTCAAAGTACATTCAAGTAATTTGAGGAATTGGTTTTTAAAACCTCAGAAAATTTCTTGACTCATGCCATAGTAGGAATAATGATAAGCTAGAAACATGAACTTTTATTGAACATTAATAATAAAGAATGGTGACTTGGACAGATCTGAGAGAGCTTTGAAGGCTGGGCAAAACTACCAAGACTATGCAAAAGACAATACAAAATCTTATCTCCCCAAATAGAAAGTAAATTTATTTTGGTTTTGGATAGTATTTTATAACATTTCTATCCTCTGAAGCACCTACCACAATGCTGGGTGCATAACAGTTGCCCAATAATTTTTTGCATTTTGGTTGATTAATATGGATACTAGATTAAGAGCTTATAAGCCTTAACTCTACTATGAGCAAATCGCTAAATCTATATTATCCTGTTTCCTAATTTATTAAATGAGATATCTGTCCTATGATGCTTATAGAAATGTTATGAAGATCTAAAAGCTATTTGGAAGTTAAAAATGTTCAAAAGTGTAAGGTGATGTCAAGAAAATTACTACTGTAATTCCATTTAAATAAAAATTTTAAATAAATTGAGTTATTAAAGTTATACCTTTTGGGAACAAAAAAGGCACATTACTAAAGTAATTATAAAAGAAATACACTTGTTTTTACGATGAGTGAGCTCTAGAATAATGAGTAAAAATGTCAGTTAAGTCCCTGTAATTCAAGTTATGTTAATAACAGCTGTTGTTTAAATGTTCGCCATGGACAAAGTACTATTGGAGGGCATATATTGTCTCATTCAGTCTTCATGCCGTAAGATACACTGTTATTCCAGCCTTAAGATGAGAAAAATAAACATATTTTAAACAAAGGAAAACTTGCCAAAGTTACACAAATAGTAAGTGGTTGGTCCTGGCAGTCTGCTCCATAGCCTGCTCCATAGTCACGCTCTTAACCACTACACTAAATCTTAATAGTGTCTGAAAATGTACTTCTTTGGCACAGTTCTGAAATAAATAATACTATTTATTGAAGAACTAGGTACAGGTGTCAACTATAGATTTGGTGTTAACTTCCAATCACTGCACATTGGGCATAGGTTAACGGCATAGTCTGGAGTGTTTCAGAGTCCTCCTGCTTAGTCCTGAAAGGTCCTGTTCCTCTGGTACTGGCCTGCACTTTAGGCTGATCTGCTTCTGCATCCCACACTGACCTGTGGTGGTCTAATTCTACTTAGAGAGCACTTAGTCTCCCAGAGTGTGATAGTTGTGCTTAAGGAGCATCCCCTTCTGAGTTTAAAGCTGCTCGAAGAGTCTTCCAAATCATTAGGAAGAACTTCTATGATGCATCATTAGCTTATGAGGTCTGAGAACAGGAAAAACACTAACCCTGTCTTCCCTTAAGTCCACAGCACATACAACATATTTATTAAATGAATTAATAAATAGGTGATGGGCAGTTACTTCTAGATTTCCATTTTTTCCCAATTATATCACTGATATATATGCATTTTAAATATACTTGTTGCTTTGCTGATATTTTTCCATTTAATACTTTTATCTTACATTATATGGGTTAAGGAACATACAATAATCTCCAACCTAAGCACATAGTCTCTAAGAGATGGCAACTACTCTCTGTGAAGAGTACTATCCATGGAACCCAAGAGTACTATCTCCATTACTTCTAATTGATCACTAGGGACTGCCAAAGCTACCTATCTTTGTCCACCTCTCTGCATCCCCAAGGCCTTTACCCAGTGTCAGACCTCCATCATCTTCCAGTTTTACTGCTACAGCCTCCAAACGGGTATCCTCTCACTAGTGTAGTCTTGACAAAACAATAGATGGTCTTTCTAAAATGCAAATCCCGTAACAGTTCTGTCCTCTCTAACCTTTCAGGAGTTGCCCATTGCTCACAGTATGGAGTCTATACTACTTAACACGGCTACAAGTCCCTGTAAAACTGACCACCGCTGACTCCTTCAGTATCATGGAATAGTACACCTCACACCTCCCCACCCAGCTACACTAATCTTTCATTCAATGGAATTCCCTATGCTTTATCAGTTCTCATCTTTATACCTTTTCTCTCTGACAGGAATACTCTCTTACTCCATCCTGATTCACCTGACTCATCCTCACCCACCACATCCTTCTTGTCCCAAATGTAACTTTATTCTACCCCGTCCTTCCTAGACTGAGCTAGGTGGTGTTCTCAATATACTCTATACTACTCCTATCAGAGTGTGTGGCAATTGCTTCTCTGTATCTTCCATCTGATTGTGAACCGACGAGGGCAGATACTGAGTCTATTATGTTCACTATTTTATTTTTCAAGTCCTAGTTTTGATGCCTGGCACATTTTTGGTAGTCAAAAAGTTCAAATATCAATAATCACACCTATTACAAACAACACAATACTGCGATGGAAATTGTTACCATTTATCAAATAAGCATACGCCAAACGTTATTTGTTATCTTGTTCAGTCCTTATAACAAGGATGTGAAGTAAGAACCATTTTACAAATTAGAAACCTAAAGCCTAAGGAGGTCGGGATAATTGGTTAAAGTCCATAAAACTAGTGACTGTGATTCAAACTCAAGTTTCTCTGATCCTCAGAACAGCAGTACTTTCAACTCTTTCATTATATAGATATATAGTTTATTTGCCCAGTAGACACTTATTAAGTATGTTATAATTTAACATTAAAAATCAATGTCAAAATAACTTTATAGAAACTCTGTGCTCAATTTGGCAAAATGAATTTAACAATGAAAATTACTCATTTGATTTGCATTTTGGTTTCTAGCTTGGGGATTATAAATGCAATTTTTCAGAATTTTTTTGTTTTCTTTCCAATTTTTTTGTATTACCATGATTTTCTATTGACTGAATATGTCTGAAATGTGTTGCTTTTGTTCCCTTATATTTAATTATTGATACAAAAGTTTATGTGTGACATATCGAAAGCAAAATTCAGAGCAGTGTATAGAGCCATATTCCTCCACTTTCACTTTTATACTGGGCAAGTGTTTGACTAAAGAATAGAAACAATTGACATTTTATAAATATGAAGAATCACTGAAGATTGTCCTTTCAACATACAATTTGATGAAGAAATCAACTGGGAATAATGTGGGAATTAATGAGTTAATATTTGAGTTTTCTAGCTGCCCTGTGGAAATGTTGAGTCTCATTACAGTGTCTTTTCCATTGATATTATATTGTTCCTTTGTTGAGAGTCTTTAATAGCGGTCATTTTAATTTTTAATATGCATAGTGTACAACAGAAATATTTACTAGTGCACAGCGTACACAATGAAATATTAATACTAATATTTCTGAGGTGGTAGAGAACCTCATTTTAGCATGACTTAGGAGATACATGTGTCACAATAGTAAAAGTACCCAGCATTAAAATAGTACCTGTCCAGCTTTAAAAATAAGTACTTTGGGTAATATTCTTCATATGTTACATTTAAATATATATGTGTATGTTAAATATATATATTAAATATATACGTGTACACACATATATACATATACAAATATATAGACATCGCATGACCACATATTAAGTATGCGTTTGACCCTTAAATTCCAGATTTATTTATATTACTTATTATAATTTGAACTCCTACTAAACTCTATAAATAAGCTCCCTATAACAAACCAAGTTTAAAAATAAAAACATAAACATTGTAGGATCAAGTCAGAGAACAAGAAAAAAAGCATTTAATCACTTACTCTCAGAGAATATTGAAGAAAGTTTTCTTTGCCTTGCTTTGTTTTGCCTTACCCTCAAGGTCAAAATCATTTGCTATAGTAAAGAACATTTTTAAAAAACAAGAAATTTGCATAAATCCGCTGCGGAGGAAAAATGCTTTTACCATCAGGGTTGTAGTTATTAAGTGGTTATTGAATGCCCTGGTGTACAAGGCAAAGTGGATGCTTCACATACAACGTGGTCGTCTCTGCATTCTGTCAGCTCACATATTAAGTCAGCCTGCCAAAAATACACGGATGATACAAGTCAGTGTATAAGTGTATAATTTAGCTATTAAGATTCATGTGTGAAAATATACATATTCTCAAATGAACTAGCCTATTTAGAAATTAGTAAAATTTAAGGTTGATTCATGGTTTAATAAATATTAAAATGGATTTTAAGAAATATTCTGGGAGGCCGAGGCAGGTGAATCACGAGGTCAGGAGATCGAGACCACCCTGGCTAACACGGTGAAACCCCGTCTCTACTAAAAATACAAAAAATTAGCTGGGCGCGGTGGTGGGCATCTGTAGTCCCAGCTACTTGGGAGGCTAAGACAGGAGAATGACGCGAACCCAGGAGGCGGAGCTTGCAGTGATCTGAGATCACGCCACTGCACTCCAGCCTAAGCGACAGAGCAAGACTCAGTCTCAAAAAAAAAAAAAAAAAAAAGAGAAATATTCCATTAATCTCTAAAACAGTGAGAACAAATTGCTTTATTAGTGAATAGCAAATTTCAAAATGAAATTAAATTTCAATCTAAGAACAAAAAAGGAAAAATTAATTGGCCTTACTGATTTTTAAATCTGTAAAAATACTTCTTTGAGAATATTTTAGTTTTGCCGTTATTGAATTTCTTTAGTATTTTATCTGAATTCGTATTTCATGTGCTAACATAGAGGTGGACTTTTCCTACACATCTGAAGAGGAGCTTTTCCTTCCCTTTTTGAGTATTTAATAATAATAGTGTTATTATCCCAATCAAATAAAGAATTGGACCACTTCATCTTTTATCTCAACCATTATAAGAATATATTGATGCAAATATACTGGTTATGAAGGTTTTAATACAACTTTTTTAGCCTATGGTAAAATATTTTAAAAAATAGATGACAACATTTAGAATTTGGATAATATTAATAGCAAAAGTAAATATATTATGACTGTATATTATCTCAAAAAACATATTTACAGAAAATTTTTATTTTCAAGGGTTCATGGAATATTTCTATAAAAGTAACCATATACTGGAGTTCAAAGCAAAGCTCAATAAATTTAAAATAGCTGGCATATAGGGTTATCCAGTCACAATGTAGTTAAGCCTGAAATTAATAATAAATTGATAGAAAGAATTCCAACCATTTGAAAATTAAGAAATTTCCTCCTAAACAAATACCGAATAAAAGAGTAATAAAATACCTAAATAGCTATTTCAAAAATAAGAGCATTTTATGTCAAAATTTGTGTAAGAAGACCAAGTAGTCATTAATATGTCTTAATATTACCAATATGATTAAGAAGGGACAAATATCTTTGAGAAATTAGAAAAGGAACAAAAAAGAAAGAAGATATACATAAAGAGAAAAAATAGTGAATTATCAATGTAGCAGACAATATTGGTATAACAGGTTGTGGTTCTTAGGAAAAAAAAATCAGTAAGACACACAAACTTTGGTGTATCAGGCAGAATTCTAAGATGATCTCAATACACTTGCCCTTGTATAATCCCCACTCCATGAGTGCGGTTGGAACTTGTGGATATGGTATCACCCTTTAACTACATTACATTTATGACAAAAAGGGGGATGATGCTGGGTGGGCCTGACCTAATCAGGCCAGGCAAACTCTTTAAATGCACAGTGATTTCTCCTGCTATCACATAGAGGAAGCTGAAAAGATATGCTCTGCCTGGCCCAGAAAAAAGCAAACACCCATACTGTAAACTGCATACAGCAGCCATGTGGCCAGAGACTATGGGTGGCCTCTAGTTGCTGAGAGTGGTTCTGGGCCATGAGCCAGCAGGAAAGTAGGAAGCCCAGTCTTATAATTATGAGAAATGAACTCTGCCAACGACAGTAAACTTGGAAGAAGATCCTGAGCCCTGGAAAAGAACTGGATTTCCAGCCAACACCTTGACATCATCCCAATGAGACCCTGAGCAGAGAATCCAGCTAGGCAGTGCCAGACTTCCAACCTACAGAAACTGTGAGTTGGTGAATATTATGTTATTTTAAGATGCTGGGTGCATGCTCATTTGTTACACAGACACAGAAAACAAATACATTTGGCAAATAATCCTTGTTACGAAAATTCAAATGATTTTCTATGTATAAAGAGCAACTGCAATCAAACAAGAACACTAATACTCCAATAGAAAAATAGGCAAAAGACCAGGCACCGTGGCTCACTCCTGTAGTCACAGCACTTTGGGAGGCCAAGGTGGGTGAATTGCTTGAGCTCCGGAGTTCAAGACCAGCCTGAGGATCAGATGCTGTCTCTACAAAAAATACAAAAATTAGCTGGGTGTTGTGGCATGCACCTGTAGTCCCAGTTACTTGGGAGGCTGAGGCAGAATTGCTTGAACCTGGGTGGTAGAGGCTGCAGTGAGCTGTGACTGCATCACTGCACTCCAGCCTGGGTGACAGAACGAGACCTGTCTCAAATAAACAAACAAATAATAGTCAAAAGAAACAAGTCATAAAAAATATAACTGGAAGACAAACCTTAAGAAATATTACTCCTAATTGTTATCAAATAAGTTAATATCAAAACAATGGTAGTGTAATTTCTACTTTTCAATTTGGCCAATAAAAAAGAAGAAACAAAAGCAACACATGAAAAGGAAAACAAAACAAAAACCCAGGTAAATAATGCATTATGCTGATGAAGGAGATCCATGAGACAGATACTTAACACAAATCTCAGAACATGGTACCTTTCAATAAATGTTTAGTAATTGAATATTTCATATACAGCTAATAGTGAAATTAAAAGCCCAGCTATATGTGGATGGTTTCTTTGTCTCTAAGGTGGGAACAGCTATTTGTTTCTCCTTGGTCAGAGATGATCACAGGATTTTTCTTTTTATTTATTTGTTGTTTGTTTGTTTGTTTGTTTTTTGAGACAGGGCCTCACTCTGTCATCCACGCTGGAGTGCAGTGGCACAACCACAGCTCACTGCAGCCTCAACCTCCTGGGCTCAAGCCATCCTCCCACCTCAGCCTCCAAAGTAGCATGCACCACCACATCCAGCTATTTAAAAAAATTTTTGGCCAAGCGTGGTGTCTCATGCTGTAATCCCAGCACTCTGGGAGGCCGAGGTAGGTGGATCACCTGAGGTCAGGAGTTCGAGACCAGCCTGTCCAACATGGTGAAACCCTGTCTTTACTAAAAATATAAATAATTAGCCAGGCATGGTGGCGGGCACCTGTAATCCCAGCTACTTGGGAGGCTGAGGCAGGGGAATCACTTGAGCCCAGGAGGCAGAGGTCACAGTGAGCTGAGATTACGCCATTGCACTCCAGCCTGAGCAACAAGAGCGAAACTCCATATCAAAAAAAATCACCATTTTTTTTCTTTCTTTTTTTTAGTAGGGACAGCAGGATCTCACTATGTTGACCAGGCTGATCACAGGACTTTTTTAGCCACAGTCCCAGCATGTTACCCAGACTGTGCAGGCCCAGCAGCCATACCCACTATGAACTTCCTCATCCTTTTCTCCTCCTGAGTCAAGGTTTGCTCCCTCATCACCTTCTCATCAGTCCTCACTTCACATCTCTCTTGGATTTAAGACTGTCCAAATGTATCATTTCAAATTCTGAAACACTACAAAGTCATAGAAAATTAAAGCTGGAACTTTAAAGATCATCTCTTCATCTTACATATTAAAAAAAATGGGCTAAAGGAAGAATTATTTGAGCAAAGCCACACAGAAAGTGAGAGGTCAAACCAGGTCTGGGTTTCTTTCCAATTCATTGTTGGTGGCTTTCTTTCCACTCCTGGGGCCTGGGCCAGGAGAAGGGTGAAAAAATAAGGTTGTTGGCTCCACTGGAGGCCATCACTTGTTTTGAAAGTTCTTGGAATAGTCAGTTCAGAAATGGTGAGTGACAGTGGCTGTATAAAGTAATTTATATCATCTACTTACTCCGTATATGGATCATTTTACCACATGATAATGTATGCACATATTCTGCATATATGCAAATGAAATGACCAATATGCATACTTATTGTTATGAGGTATAGTTATAAAATATTCATAGAGGCACCATGTTCAATTTAAAAAGAGCTTTAAAGTCGAGAGTTTTGCATCCTAGTGTTTTTTTTTTTAACCTATTGTGTGTTTTTTGCCAAATCAATTACACTATCCAGGTCTACTTTACCAATCTGAATATTGTAGTTTTCTGAGGTCATGTTCAATTCCAACCCCTCTCAGCTTCTAGCAAAACACCTGAGTATAATTTGTCAAGTTTACCTGATTGGTAGTATATGTTTTCACGTAGCAAAGCTTTCACATTTTGCTGCTTCTGTAAGCCTGGTTGTTGGTACTTAGCATTAAAAAGTCAGAACTACTAATTATTTATTTCTTGGAGAAAAAAGAAAACATTATAACTTTTCTAAAATGATTCAGTGTGACATGATCACCAGAGTGACATCCCATTACTTTTGCCACATTGTATTGGCTAGAAACAAGTCACAGGTCCTGCCCATACATAAGGGCAGGGGATTATACAACGGCATGACAACAGTGGCCAGAAATTTTGGAGACCATCTTAGAATTCTTACTACAGACTGTCATGAAGAAAGCATGTTTGCAGACATAAAGAAGAGATTCTTACATGTCATTCAACATACTGTCAATTCTTCTTCAAGTTTATAGATTAAACCCCTGAAATAACTTTTTAAATACCTACAAAGATACTGTCTCTTCACTTGGTATAACCCCACCCCCCACCCAGTTACTAGTGGTGTTGGTGACAAATTCTAAACTTTAAGAGCCTTTTTAAAATAATGGCTCTTTGCATTAGCTTAGTGCCAAGTTGTTTCATCTGAAATTGCTAAATCTTGCAGATTTTTTTCATTTTATCACTTTTTTTCCACTGAAATTCATGATACTAAATTCCACATAGTTTCCCCTATATTCACCACACATATTTTTTTCTTTCATTTAATATCCTCTTTTTAAATTTGGGTATGCATTTCCCCAAATTTTGATTCAATTATGGCTTTCCTATACATTTTCAAAATTTTTTAAATTTTCATTTATGTATTTATTTATTTTAGAAATGGGATCCAGCTATAATGCTGAAATTGTTCCCAAACTTGTAAGTTCAAGCAATTCTCCTGCCTCAGCCTCTCAAGTAGTTGGGACTATAGGGAGTTTTCCAATCTTTTAAATAATATTTTAATCAAATTTTTTCATGTATCATGCATAAATTAGATGAAAGTGGAACTTCCCTGCTCGAATTAAAGCCTTTAGCCACTTAAGGCTGGAGTGAGATCTCTGGAAAACATTGGCTGGAAACACCTCTTCTGTAATATTAGTAGGACAGATGCCTTTCATTGCAACATACATACTGAATGTTGGTATAGTTGTTGATTGAAATTTAGCTGTACAATTTATTATCTGCAGATGATAGACTTTCTCTAAGTTCTAAAGTACATTAAAGACTAAGCATATAGCATTTTAGAAATAATTTATACAAATTATGTGTTTAAGCTTAATGCCTTTCTTGTTTTTATAAACTTACTATCATCTTTGAAAAGGTCTGGATGACTTTTATATTAATGTTTTTATTTATTTTAATCTATTGACTATGTAAAAGCTTTACTATTTGTTTAATTTAATTTTAATTTCTGTATTGTATTCCTTATTTAACATGCCAATCAAAACTCTTGTTGTTCCCCATGTTTTGGCTAAAAACAGTTTAGTTCAGTCACTTGTGAACTTATTTTATTTTGTTTGTTTTTCTTTCCTTTCTTACACGAATGCTCATTTATTTACATTATATATAAATTTCTAGAAAAAGCACTAACACTTCTCTCAGGTTATCATAATTTATCTAGAGTAATTCATTGACATAAGCCCCATTGCTTAGTGTTTAATCTTTCTAATAGTCACATGTCACTTTTTCTGATGTTATTATGATTTGAAAGTAGGGGAAAATTCTTCTTACTATTATGAGAATCAGGGTCTATCATAAGGGTTAGCCATGATGTGGCTTACCAGCCTCCCTTTGCAAAATGCTGACTTGGGAAGTAGAGCTTAAGCCAAATATGAATACCATTTTTTAAATCTAATTTTTAATCATATATTGTTCCTGAAAGATGTATACACTTCTCTGGACCCCAAACATTCAACTGCTCCATTTATTTACAAAATAAAAATGACATATAAAAATGTCACTTTAGGTGCCTTGTTCTAGCATGGGTTCATTGTTTGGAGTGCTACACCAATGCTTTAGCATGAGCTGCACTTGTAATTCATCATCTATTATTTCTGTTTAGTTTTTTTTTCCCCCAGAAGACAAATATCTTAACGAATCATATAAAGCAACCTGAATTTAGTATCTTCCCAGAAATTTATATTTGTAACTATTTAAAAAGTAATTATTCACACCTAATTTTATGGTTTTTTAATGTACATGTATCCATGTGGGGGATTTACCTGTATTACATTTATTCAATGATTCTGACTTAGTTTTTATAAATACAACACTTTTTAAATGCATTTTTCAAATTCTACAAGATTAAATTACACACTTACAGTATTTTAGAATAGTGTAAGTTGATTTGAAAATAAACATAACTTATTCTTGATAAGCATACTATTCAGCTGGTGAAAAGAGAAATGTGCAGATATCCTAGGCAGTAGCCAACTACCTGAGCAATTTTTACACATCAAGGTCATCAGTTATTGTATTTTACTGAGAAAACTGCAAGTGTCATTAATTTTGTAAGTCCATTAGAATGAAGAGAAGTTATAATAAAAAAGCAATATGTGCCCAAAGTAGTGCCTGTAAAGTGTTGAAAGGGGTTTAAATAAGAGAGCAATTATTACTCTTCCACAATGATGGGAGGAAAAATCACTATGACAAAAAGTCAGAGAACATTAAGAAGTTCACCTTGGGCCGGGCGCGGTGGATCACGCCTGTAATCCCAGCACTTTGGGAGGCCAAGACGGGTGGATCACAAGATCAGGAGATCGAGACCATCCTGGCTAACACAGTGAAACCCTGTCTCTACTAAAAATACAAAAAATTAGCCGGGCATGGTGGCGGGCGCCTGTAGTCCCAGCTACTTGGGAGGCTGAGGCAGGAGAGTGGCATGAGCCCAGGAGGCGGAGCTTGCAGTGAGCCGAGATTGCACCACTGCACTCCAGCCTGGACGACAGAGCGAGACTCCGTTTCAACAAAAAAAAAAGAAGTTCGCCTTGATTAACATACAGCTTCTATCTGTGAAAGACAAATTTGGAAGATTTGGTTGGAACTCTAAGTTGAAAACAAAAACTTCATCCATCACTAATATCTGAAACAGAGGTATTCATCTATTCACTCATTCACCAAATGTTTGTTAGTCATTCACCATACATAAACTAAGCTTTGTGGACCACAAAGGTCTAAGTCACATGAGGCTAGAATGAGGATGGCCATTTTTATTTATAGTTAAACAAAGAAAAGGTAACAAGAATAAACAGAAATTTCATAGGAATTTGGAATCTGGCTGAGCAAATAGTTATTTCAGAGATAAAACAAGGAAAACTGACTTTTGATTACTGCCAATGTTTGAAATAAGTAAAAGTAAAAAAAAAATTTGAGTCTGGGTGCTGAAAGAGTGATATTGCAGAATCAGGAATTTGGTTAAAGAAGTATGTTTAAGACTGTTTAAAAAGTCATTACTTAGATTGAGAGCATACTAAATTTGAGTATTATTAGGCACACCTCCACTTTCCTACAGTAGTTCAGACAGACTGTAGAACATACTTATATTGCTTAAAAAATGTTTTAAAATTAATTTGTAAACATGTAGACAATCACTTGTCTAGACCTGCGAACTTTCCAAGTGCAGATATTCCAATGGAATGCTAATAAGGGCATTTGATCATCTTTTAAATCACCTTAAAATTTCTGAAATATGGAGTGACTCCAAGCTCTATGCATTAAAAAAAGAAAGCACACTTAGAAGTATATCGTATCCATCCATTGTGACTATCTTTGGCTTTGCCATTAATGTTTTACAATTTGGAGAAGTAACACTATTCACCAATTCCTGGATCTACAGCCCACCCATGGTCCCAGTTTGTTTATAAAGTAGTCCTCATGAAATAGCAAAGTTATTCAGAAACATTTAACATATTTTAAATATAAGCTAATTTAGAGTTCATATTATCTTGTAATGTTCATACAATCATACAGTTCATACAATCTTATGTTATTAATATCCACTACATTCTTCTAGAGTTACCAATGTACTGTGAGTACTTACAAGCACTTGCTCATGTACTTAAAATTAGTAGTAACTTTTACTTTCCTAACATTTAGTAGACAGGGTAGAGTTCGTGTATGTCCAATTGCATGCCAACTCTTACACTGTTCAATTTTCCATTTTGATGTTATTCTCGTATTGTGTTACATCATCATTACACTATCTTGGTTGAGTAACTCAAAGGGATAAAGTAGGAATGGAAATCATATAAACTTAAAACTCAGCTTTTTTTGTGAATTGAGACTCTAATGCAAAAACATCAGAAAAACTATAAGTCTACATGTATTTTTAAAAAGTAATTCTGTAAGAGTGACCATCTTAAGTAAGCATCCTAAAAATAAATGTCTAAATAAGAAATATAAGATAAATATCTGAATATTAAAGCTTATTGAACTGTTGATCTATTTGTCTTCTTCAGAGAATGCCATTTTGAAAATGTGTCAAAAAGTAACATAAGGTCTTTTCGGTTCTTGTAATTTTCACAGAAAATAGTCACAACTTAGGTAAGTCAGATAAGTCTTTGTCTTAGAAAAAGTAAAAAACAATGCTTTAATTCATAAAATGAATAAGTGGTTTCACTTAAAGGCAGAATAAAAATCAATGCTTCAGAGGTATCATTAAAAGTAGTATTCCTCATAAGAAAACAAATATGGTTGGTAAGAAAGCAAAACTAGTTATTGGCAATACTTTATTATCACTGTATCAGTATACTTTAATATCATGCAATAACCATTGTAATCAAGGAAGAACAATTTTTATGTACATGTTCATGCCAGGATCTAATTCACCTTACAATTGGATAAAACACTTATGTGCAAAGAATCAGTCATTTATGTGTGGCACTTACATGAAGATTAATTACTCAGCAACTTTTTGTTCTGCTTATTACTGACAACCTATACTGATGAAGAGTAGATTTCTATGCTAATATTCTATTATTTTGTGAGTCTTGATATAGACTGGAAAACTATGTGGGGATCAGACCTAGCAGATAACAGTTATATATATAGAAGGTAGATTTGCTATTATAATTCTTTGTACCTGAATGCCTCTCCACACAAATTTATTCACAGGAAATAATATCCTTTCTAGTTCTTAATTAATTTTGGTGAAAATTGTTAAAATTCTCAAATTCCATTCTCTAATTGTTTCATGAAGAATGGGCATTTGCTTTTCTACAGTGAAGAACAATGGGTGATGAAATGTTGCTCACATGTTTTTTATAAAATATGTAATGAATTTCATTATGTCCCGGATAGTGCCAATCAAGGTCATTTTTAAAATATGAAGGCACTTGTTGAAGTGACAAGTCTCAGCCTAGGCCTATCACTTTATGGCCAAATGATGAATCTGTGTAATGTTGAGGATAAGACATAAGAATTTCTTCAGAAGATCATGTGATGTTATGAGTAGTTTGATAGACTGTGACTAACGCCTGCCACTAGGTGATTCTCTTCGTTTGTCAGAGGAAGAAACCAATGACTTATTCCTGGATATGTTTTTAATTCAGTGCAAATGCTAGAACAGAACACAAAGATAGTCAAAGCTAAATGCAACCCAAAAGTAGATTATAATCTATTTACTACTGTCTATCATGTTGAACAATCAACTTTTCAGCTTCTGAGCATAGTATGCAGGCCTGTTTAATATGTGTTAGAATGTTGAAATTAGTCTTCAGTGAGAAATATTTTGTAATTTCAACGATCATCTTCAACCTGAATTCACAGAGCTATGACAGAGCTACATGCCATTATAGGTCCTAATTTTCTGTAATTGTCAGGTAAGTTTTTCTATTTTAAGAAATTAAAAGGAAAGGAAAGAAGGCAACTAGATATGGACCCAGACATATAAGCTATCCTTCAAGCAAATACAAATATTTTGGTGAAACTTTTTCTGAAATATCAACACTCTCCTATGTATGTGAAATTCATATTAATAATTTTAATATTGTGTTTAATTTTTACTATTTACAATATTGCGATAACGGGTTGAATGGCTTGTTGCTGTGTGCACTTAAATGCCTATTGTCGGGTCTACATAAGCCTAAAGTTTGGAAAATACTGTACTAGATTTGATACTCCAATAAGGATAATAGATATTTCAGTTATCAGTGAATACTCAGCTGGTAGCATATTGTTGGTGTTCAAAAAATATTAGTTGAATAAATTAATGAATCAATTACACTTGCCAAAAACTTATAAGCCAGTTTGCTGGTCTTCAGAAAGAGTGTCATGAGTTTTTCCTATCTTAATATGTTAGTTAATCTTTTCTATTATCTCTGCCATCTTTGTCTTCCGAAACTCTAGAAAGAGAAATGTGTATCCCATCACTATTGTCAAAATATGAAGGATATTGTTATTGTTGTTGTTGTTTAACTAGATTTTGTTCTTTCAGCTTCACATGGCATATTAACATAAACATGATTTGTCAGAGGAAACTGAATTTTCCCACACAATATTTATCTCATTTTACAACACTTCAGGCTCTAAAATATTTGCCAGAAATTGAAGATGTCTATTTAATATCTCTAAGATTGTTTATTGATGTAATTTTTGACATTTTATAACAATTTCTCTCCAAACGAGCACGTTTATAGTAAATAACTCTGAACACCTTAACCATGAATCTTAGTAACATGAGTGAAAATAACAGGTAGTATTTGTACACACAGGTAAGACATTGTTAAAGAAATATGTAAAGTCAAACATTAAACTGCAGAATAACCTAACGACATTATTTTCTTCTAAGGTAAGGTTTCTCTTTCTCTCCTGTTCCTTTTCCCTTACTCTCTTGTTCTTTTTCCCTTTCTCTTCCTCCTTTTTCTCTTCCTCCCTTTTCTCTTCCCTCTGTCCCTTGATTCTCTAATCCACAGGGCAGTGTTTTGCTCAGTACATGTGACTGATGGCCTTTTGTAACCTCATAACATAGCAATCTGATTTCATGTTTACATTGTGAATTATGGTAAAAGGGTTAGCATAGACAATGATTTTCTTATTTCTTCCTCTTATTCAATCTCTTTCTCTAAAAATATCTCTACCTCAAGAAGAATAAAAAACAAATTCATAGTAATAATCCTTTCTTGACAGGCAATTTATTACCAAAATTAAAGGACTTTACTTTCTATATCCATCTCACTTACAGAAACTGAATGAAAGCAGTAGCTCATCAGAAGGTAGCACTGTGGACATCGGCGCACCTGCAGAAGAACAGCCCGTAGTGGAACCTGAAGAAACCCTTGAACCGGAAGCTTGTTTCACTGAAGGTAAAGAAAAGAATCCTAATGTTAATCTTTCATTTGGAGTGCAGCTTGTTTAGCTGTTGGTCAGCTAAAATAAATCACATATAATAAAATGGCACTTTGTAATAGATATAATTCAATTACCTCTAATATGCTGACAGACAAAATACTTAAAGTCTAGTGTTGTGCTTTGATTATATCTGCCCAATATGTGGAAGAGATTAAGAACATGGAGGAAAAATGTTTTAATACCATCAAAACTTCTATTTTTAAATTAAGTAGTGATTTCACAATAAGTTGGCATCTTAGACACTAGTGAAAATGATCCTACACAGAATTTGCCTAAAAAGTAACTTTCTGACTGCTAAAACTAAATGGATTGCTAGTGCTAAATTGTGTTTCTTTAATAAAAACATCAGTTTCCAATAATTGTTGGATGAAATGGGGAATAAATACTGCCCTTGAAACTCTATACCTAAACAGTCACTAGTTGAGCCTGGTGCAGTATGGGCAATAGATAGAAGAGAGATGTTTTTCCTACAACTAATATTTCCTGTGGTCTGATATCCCTGGGAATTTGAGGTTTGGAAATATGCATACTTTCTATTTGATGTTATTTTTTTCATAGGCCTAGTATACCTTCAGTCTTCTTCTATTCCCTATACAAATCATGCATGTCACTTAATGTCCTTTTCAAAATTACCCTCATCTGACCATGGTGGAACAGCAGCTTGTTCCTCTGAATGGCTGTAACAAATATTTCCATTTAATTTACCTGAGAACATATATTATCCTACAAAAACTCTTTCTTTTTGAACTGTTATATGTTGCTTTACTATCTTTTTTCTCTTTTTTTCCTCCATTCCTTCACTCCTTAGTTCCTTCTTTCCTCCTTCCCTTCTTTTCTTCCTCTTTTTCTCCATTCATTCCCTTTCTCCTTTTTCTTCAAACGTATCTTTCCCTCCTTTTTTCATTCCCTTTCTCCTTTTTCTTCAAACGTATCTTTCCTTCCTTTTTTTTCTTTTTTTTTTTTTTTTTTTTGCCTTGGAGCAGGGATCCTGTATTTATACCTTTTTTTTTTTTTAAACCAGATTTTTTTTGGTAAGGTTCTTGGGAGTAAGGTACATGTTCTATGCCTTTTTGTGTGTGCTTACAATGGTACTCAGAAGTACCTGTTGATTTCATTTAGACTAAGTGAAAGCAGTGTGTGAGGAAGGCAATGACAAGTCAAAGCCAAACCATACAAATTAGATTTTAGTGAACTAAATTAATTATGCAAATTACATAAGACCTTCTAGGCACATCACAAAAACTCCTAAATGGTAACAAATGCAGCATTGTTGAAAGAGATCTACATTTTTACTCTATATCCTTTATAAAAGGGAAGTTTTCTGCTTATCATTATTAATGTCCAATTTAAAGTTCTTTTCTGGAGTGACTTCAACAGAGTGCAACAGGATGATATGGTACAAGGAAAAGCTATCTCACATTTATTTGTAATTTACAAAGTTTCTCTTGGACAATAACACTGTGAGGCAGACAAAGCAAATACTGTCTGCTAGGGCACCATTTAAAGAGGCTGAATGTTTCCACAACTTCACACAGCTAATGAATGTGCTCTTACTATTCTAGGCTTAGAGAGCTATGCTAGCAAGATAAAGATGAGCATAGTAATAAAAAGACAAGACAAGGACATTGCTAAAGGATATTATGGAAGCAGAGATATTTTATCTACTTTTATTTCAACACTATTTCTGCAGGCTGTGTACAAAGATTCAAGTGTTGTCAAATCAATGTGGAAGAAGGCAGAGGAAAACAATGGTGGAACTTGAGAAGGACGTGTTTCCGAATAGTTGAACATAACTGGTTTGAGACCTTCATTGTTTTCATGATTCTCCTTAGTAGTGGTGCTCTGGTGAGTGAGCTTAAGAAAAGGTGATACAGCACTAATTTTTAGAACATTCTAATACTGATGACTTATTAATCCTTTCTGTTTCATTGTCTTAGTATCCAATGCATTTTTAATTATCCCACCTTGTATCTTCTAGACTATAGATTTACTCTATAACTCTGTATTTCTGGATTTACTTTTACTATGTATGTAAATATAATTTTAAGAAGCTAATAATTAATTTTTGCTTATTATTAAATAGCCCAGAAAGTGTAGCCCTTCAGCTTATTCATTAACACCAAAGGACGTGAATATTCAATTACTAATTATTTAATAAAAAAAAAGTTATTGGAAGCCCTGGGATGGGAATATATATTCTCTGAGTTCTGATAAATTTTGTTTCTAAATAGTATTTATTATTATTATCTTTTGATGAACAGTAGTAAGTCCTTAGGGACCACTTCTCTGTCTTTTTCCAATTGTGTGCTCACTATTTTTGTGCTACTCAGGAAATAATGAAAGTTGGTAACAATAAATATTGGGCAGCATGCCCAAGAGATTCATTTAAGGATGGGTTTATCTTTATAACAACGTGTTCATTTCATCAGAATAAATTTACTGTTATAGGAAAATTATTTATAAAAATATAAATAAAACATACAGATAGCATTTTAGGGAAACACTAACACAAAGGAAATACCATAGAAAGAAAAAGAGAGAGAAAGAGAGAGAAACAGAGTTTGCCTGATTGAAATGCAACTGTGTTATAGTTTCTTTAACTTTTTATAATTCTAACACAGACATATATTTACCTGTAATTTTTCTGAAGAAAGAAATATTTTCTACATGCTACTTTAGAAGTCTTTCACCGTTGAAAGGAATGCATACTTAGAAGTGAAACATCAAGAGGTTCATAATAGAAGAATATATATTAGAATCTAAATGAAAAGTAATTTCATTTAATCATTGTCACGCTGTATGTCTGTTGAGAAACAAACTATTAAAAAGTAACAAACAACAACAAAAAAGCAGATGAACCCAACTATTCAGTCAAATTGGAGACTGCGAAGATCAATCACAATTTCTGCTTTACAAAAGCATAAGCTTTCATTATTTCTTCAACCTCCTTTCTATAGCAAAAAAAAAAAAAAAAAAAAAAAAAAAAAGCCAATAGAAGGAAGCAAAATAAATGAAACAAAAGGAATATATAACTTCAAGTTGGGATGGCCACATCAGGATACAACATCAGGAACTATTTGCTAAGTCAAATTAATTCATTGGAATCATACTTTTCTTTTTCTTCCACCAATAGTCTTTCCCCTATTTATTTCACCAATAGTCTCTAATAAGTAAAAGACCTTTGAGTGGAAAAAAAAAAAGTAACAGTAACTACTGTTTCTCTGCCCTCCTATTCCAATGAAATGTCATATGCATATATGATTAGATTTTTAAAATAGCTTATAGAGTATAATTATTTTTGAAAGCTAATAATGTGTAACATTTTCTTTATAGGCATTTGAAGATATATATATTGATCAGCGAAAGACGATTAAGACGATGTTGGAATATGCTGACAAGGTTTTCACTTACATTTTCATTCTGGAAATGCTTCTAAAATGGGTGGCATATGGCTATCAAACATATTTCACCAATGCCTGGTGTTGGCTGGACTTCTTAATTGTTGATGTAGGTATCATTCCTATTTTTGTCTCTGTTCAAGGTAGCTTGTCTTATGTATATTCAAATTCTACAATAGTGAGTCTCAGACCACTATGTTATGTTGACAGACTATAATAACCACTAAACGCATATACTCAATGAGAGTGTCATTTCTGAAAGACAAGGGCTAATTTAATTCTGATTTAAAATAGCATTGGGGGATGGAATCTACGGTAGTTCTCTAGTTATCTGAGAAAGCTAAAGAAAAAACAACACATCAGCAGTTTGTAGGGAAAGTAGTGAAACAGGGAACTTAAAAGGTATGTTGCTTAAATCCTTTATGTTGTGAGTCAGACAGACTCAAGTTTGTATCCCAGGACCATCACTTGTTGACTTTGTGCCACTGAGTTAGTTCCTTGGCCCCAAACTCTTGACCCCAAACTTGTACAGTATTAAAGGCAATCAATAAAAACAGTGATACTGTTGGGTGCTACAGTCATTTAAAAAAATTCTCTTTGATTTACTCAAACTTTTTAAAGAGTAGATTTAAATAGTAGATTATATGGATTATGACTTCATTATAGGGAGTAAGGTATGCAGAGTGTAGGGAAAGATAAGTCTACTTTATGCAGCAGTGAAAGTTTTCCTAGAATGTAAATCTAGTTTACATTCTAGGGCAAGCCCAAACAGCCCTTTGTAGAATTTGTATCCCCAATGATTAATACTGCATTTACTGAAAACAAGTGACTGACTTCAAGATGTGTTAAAGTTAAGCATCATGTTTTCTATTATCAAGTTGGCAAAGTTTCAGCTTTAGAAAGCTATAGCAAAACTATCCTGACTTCATATTGAGTAGTTTTACCCCAAAAAGATACTAACCCAGCAAGACTATGAGGGTTTCTTGTGGAAAGTGTTTCTTGAGCTAAGAATCATGCATGCATCATATCTCCTTGATTCTGAACAAAGGCAAAGCTAAGCTATTTGAAAAACTTAACAATGTTACTGTGAAATGAGCCAATTGAGAGAAATCTCAAAGGAAGAATTGCTTTATCACATCAATAAGGGAGAAAGTTTCTAATATTGAGGTTTCAAGCATTAGAAGTTACATTATATTTCAATTTCAGAATTGTTTACACTATAATTTAAATCTAAATGTAATTTAACCCTTTAAAACTTCCTGAGGTTTTTTTTCTATTATGTTTATTACACATCAGCTTTTTGGTGGAAGTTTTTTAGTGTCATTTTTGAAACATTTTAAGAAAATAATTTTATAGAGAATTTTGTAGTTTGTAACAATAATTCTGTTCTAATTCTTTAATGAAGATCAGTATAGCACTCTATAAAAAGACTAATTACAGCACATCTCAAATAATGTAAGAAGTATATTAAATATGATACAATTAATACATTTTAAAAAAGAAAAGTTTACAAAAATAGTGTCCAGTATATGTGGAATTGTCCAATACTAGCCTCTTTCTAGCCAAATAAATTGTAATCTTCCTTGAATACAAAGTTTTGGTAAATTCCTTATTTAGAGAATTAGAGACATAAGATTTTTCCTTTAGTCATGTATATTACCTACAAATGAATACAAATGAAGTAAATTTATTGCTGTGTGTATTTGGTAAATATTCATTCATTGGCCATTTGGGGCCAGATATCATGGCAGAAGCCATAAATTAGTATAAAAAATTTTTAGGAAGTTTTGTAATGGAATTTCTTTCTAAGTTACTTATGTAAGAATAAACAAGTGAAAATGCAAGGTATTACCAAGACAAAATATCACCTTCAAAAGTGATGTGGTTCATTAATTTCTGAGAATACCAATTATGATCAGTTGAATATACTGATGCACGGTAGAAACTTCTTGCTTTTTTTAGTACAACAGCAGTTTTTGTATTTTATAACTAGCTACAAGAAAAGCCTTAAATTCAACAGCAACTTAATAAAATAAAGGAAGAATAGCCAATGAATTTTTTTCCACCTTGATTCCTTCTTTTCTTTTACTAACTTTTACTTTTTTTTCTAATTATTCAGTTGATAAATTATATGACATTTAAGGATTTTTTTTCAACTAGCTTTTAATTAATGTCCAAAAATTACATCCTTTACATCAAACTGAAAATATTTAATTTTTTAAAGGTTTACTGAAAATGTCTGAACATTTATCTTCTGAATAATTATAAGCAAAAATTATACTTGTTATATTATACAGCAACTACACATTGAATGATAATTCTATTTATTAACTGTTATTATTTTTGTGTGTGCAGGTTTCATTGGTCAGTTTAACAGCAAATGCCTTGGGTTACTCAGAACTTGGAGCCATCAAATCTCTCAGGACACTAAGAGCTCTGAGACCTCTAAGAGCCTTATCTCGATTTGAAGGGATGAGGGTAAGAAAAATGAAAGAACCTGAAGTATTGCATATAGCCAAAATTAAACTAAATTAAATTTAGAAAAAGGAAAATCCATGCATGCAAAAGGAATGGCAAATTCTTGCAAAATTGCTACTTTATTGTTTTATCTGTTGCATATTTACTTCTAGGTGATATGCAAGAGAAATAGGCCTCTCTTGAAATGATATAATATCATTTATCTGCTGTGCTTATTTAAATGACTTTATTTCCTAATCCATCTTGGGAGTTTCCTTACAAATCTATATACAAAAAAAAGCAGATGCATTATTAAAGTACTATGTGTAATGATATAATAGTAATCTAAAGTAAATTCTATATCAGGTACTTATTCTTTGTGATGATATACTGTACTTAATGAGTTTTCCTGAAAATAATGTGAATCACACATGTGCCTAAGTATGAGTGTTAAGAAAAAAATGAAAGGAGTTGTTAAAACTTTTGTCTGTATAATGCCAAAGTTTGCATTATTTGAATATATTCAAGGTTAGATGGTTAGATATTAAGTGTTGACTGAATTTATGAAAGTAGTAATACTAACTTAAAGATTACATACAAATCCACATCATTTTTATAACAATAAAGTAAAACACTTATAATGAACAGAAAATATAATTTTGACTCATTACTATAGGTAATTTATAAATTAACCTTAACTTGCATCTTATTGGTCAGAGTCACACAAAATGTTATTTTATCCTTTTTAAAGACCCAATAATCATTTTCCATCATTCATAACAGATTAGAAATTTTGCCATTATAGACTTGTTATTTTCCATGCCTTTTTTTAAAGCATTAGTTTATAGATGTATAATATAAAAAATTAGTTCTGCTTTTTTAAAAAAAATTATTATCAAAACAAAACACTGAATTGCGTGATTCCAATAGGAAAACATTGCTCTTTCACCTCCTAAGGTTTAGTTACTTTTATGGAAACTAAGCTGTATTGCAGACTTCCATTTGCACTTTGTAGATTGTTTATAGCCTTATGTTCTCTTATCAAATCTTATTATAAATGTCACTTTGTAAGAACGTAGGACTTGTCTTCGATTTCCCTAACATATATGAAAACTTTGTCCTCATTATCAACAACTCAATATAATACAAGTAGTCCTCTTTTATTTCTCACAGAGAGCCTCAAATTTTCACCAAAATGTTATCAGAAATTTTCTCTGGGGTATATAAAAATTAAGTCTGTTTTCCAATTAAATGTCACTTTGTTTTGTTTCAGACTGGCAGTTTCAGTTCTGGAGAAAAAATGTCATTTCTGTACATTCTACTTGAAAACATGTTGCCTGAATCAAAATAATATATTTTATATGGCTTGTGAAATCTGAACAATGCTAAACATTTGAAAATATTATAAACCTTTTACATTTGACCATTTGGAAGTTTATTAAATTCATTGGTCAAGTGCTCAGATATCTCCATACATTACACTTCATTTCTATAAAAAAGTTGATCTTGTGGGTATACTTTTAATTTTCTCAGAAATAACCATATCTATAATTATTAATCATTAATGCCTTTTATATTAAAAGAGGTTAGCTTTTGAAACTTGGAGTTTTAGACATAAAATCCTTATAAATGCTGATAGTGATAAAACTAATAATTTAAATGGTCAGATTTATGAATATAGCTCTATTCCTCATAATGACAGCATACACACAGCACTAAAATGACTAATCTCTTCAATACCTGTTTGGCATTGTAGAGTCAAAATAACCTTATAATTGATTCTATTTTTTATACTTCTAGTGTTTGGATGTTTTACTTTGTAAAAATATAATCATGAATGATGGTGAGGTTGGATATAAGAATGATGATTATGATTGGGAAGTGAGATTTGAACATACTCAGAAACTCTCATTTAATTCTTTGCCCTAGCAGCATAAAATCACAATAGCTGCGTCAAAGCGTAACTCAGGCACTCATTTTATTTTTGTTGTTCTGTTACTTTTTCAAAGCATGTGCTTTTATGCAACATTACTGAATAAAGCATGTTGTACAGTGCTTGATAAGAAGTTAGAAAGTAACGAATAAATTATCATCACGTTGCACTTTGTGTTTTGCATGTTTTATGCACATTTCTGGCTGACAGCTTTTAAACATTTATTGTATTTCAAATTTCCAGTCCAAATTTTTCAACTTGTAAAATTAAACTGAGTGAATTGATGTCGTGAATATCTAGGGTAAAATAAAATTTGTGTTTAAATTTGTATTTTTAATTTCCTAACCTAGGAAATCTTAAATACCTTCTTTTTCAAAAGAACTCAAGTCTTAATGGATAGGGAAACAGACGGAGAGCATCATGAACAAAAGTAACACCAAATGTTCTGTCATATCAGATTTCTAACTAATAACAAACTATATATTTCTATTTTGTATAGGATAATCTTGCTCCAACTTGGATGGGGTGGAGCGCTGGTTCCTCCCCTGAGCCCTTTATTATGGGTACTGTATTACCCCTTTTGCTACCTTTAATCCTTGCACTGTGACTTATGTGTAGTGGGGTGAGGGAGGGATTGGGAAGGGTTCTATTATTGCACCACAGTAGGGAAAATACAGTATTTACATCTTAATCCCCTCTTTTCAATTGTCTTAAATTTCATTTGAAAAATAAAAAAAAAAACCTTTATGAATTTACCCTCTGTGGATTTTAACCCCAATGGTTGATATCATTATTAAGTTTCATTGAATATGATTTAGTTATGTGTATATGGAGTTATCCATTTTTGGGGAGATTACTGGATTGGTGACGGCGGGGGACCCTGGTGTAGAATGATTATGTGAAAAAACAATTTAACTTGTTAAGCTCATGATACTGTTTGAGGCATACAGCCCCTGCTGTTTAGTACATTGGTGTGGGTCCTGAAAATTACCAGTTAGATACCATCAGTTGATTATTGATATGTATGAACAGATATGAGGGTGCAATATTTCAGGTTTCATAAGACTGGTATTGATTGTGACCATTCTCATTTTTTATTGTGTAAGTTCATATGGGGTTATTTTCAAAATGTTAACAAGGCAAAAATATATTAAGAAATAGTTGAATGCTTAAGCACATGTGAATTGTGTTGTAAACAAAAAGTTAATGTAAAAGAATCCACTTATTTGAATTATGCAGAATAGAATACATACCTAGAAATAAAACAAAAACATTTATCATGACTATTAAGATAAAATTTAAGGCATAAACTCACTTCTTAGAATAAGTAACTCCCAACTAACTTTCTAGGATTTTAAAAGATATCACAGTGAAAACATACATAAACATAACTCTACATTTTATTCATTCTTAAAGTTTAAGTGTATTATACCAGAAGAAGAGCTTTTATACTTGAGAGACAGAAAAAGTCAGAATTTTTGTTTGGATCACCAATATATCATAGCTTACAAAAATAATTGTCTTAATTAAAACCCACAACATAATTTTTTTAGATTTTTAAGAAAGATTCTATTATTCTTCTTCATACTTAAAAATGGATGATGCCTACTTTGCCCACTTTTATTTTTATTCACATGGATTTTATTTCTATTAGAGAAGCACTAGAATTCATGAATAATGTTGATTTGAAGTTCAAAGTAATTAATTCAGATAAAAAGACATTTCTGCATATATGAAAATTTCTAATGTGAATTTGCATATTTAATTATCAATCCTTCATTTAGTGTAGACTTATTTTTAAAAACGCAGGTAGTGAACCAGAAATAGAATTGGTTGTGCTAGAGTAGAGAAACTTTATTTGATGATGTTTGTTTTGAAAAAAAGCTTCTGAGAAGAAACAACCTCTAGTACAGTATTAATTCATTAAGATAGTTCCTTTCTCAGACATCTCCTTTCATGTAGCCTGAAAGTTCAATTTGTTCTTTCCAATTTATTCAGACTAATTCTGCCTACTTTCTTCCCCCCATGAGAACCAATTACTGCAGCTTTATTGAGACTGAAAAAAGTTAATACACCTCCTTCTCTGCTGAACCAAGGAATGGCTTGGAACTCTTGGGAAAAGGAAATCTTTTCTATGATCTTTCACTGTCTAATTTAATACATCATAAATATGACTATAGCTTTGTATAATAAACTCCCCAATACTGTGCCAGATGTTTTCTAAGATAAGGTTCTTTTATTTTCACAAAAAAAATAAAACTTTTCTCTGGGCCAAATGTATGCCAACTTTGCAAATCATATCCTGAGTGCACTGCTGCAGAGTACATGCTTGCATCATAAATTCCATAGAGTTCGTTTTAACTCTAAATCAATCCCCAGTTTCAAAGTAAACCTCTCAAACATATTTCCTAAGCACAAACTTCTCCCTGTGCTCAGTTCCTTAATTATTCTCATCCCATATTCAGAAATAACATTTAAAAATTATGCTTTGAGCAATAAATACTAAGCTAAACTTTGCTTCATTAATCCATTCATTTTTGTCAACCATTATTTTATTCCTATATTCAAAGCTCTCTGGTATGTTCTTATATTCAAGACACTCAAGGCCCTGGAAGATTCACGAACATATTTTTGCATCTTAAATTTTTAGAAAATCTTACCATCTGTCAGGATTACACTGAACTCTAGTACAGAGTAATATGGGTACCAGATAAGGGGAGCAACTCTTCCACATAGACTGGAAACAGCACTAAACGCTATTTATAGGCTACTTTCTGAACTTAACTTGTTTTAACCTCATTTTTCTCATATGCCAAATGAGAACACAATACTGAATTATCTGTACAGTTCTGTTCAGTACTAGAATTCTGATTCTTGAATTCAAAGGGGAAAACATTCCTCTTTATTTAGGAGGCTAAACTGGGGGGCAAAGTTAGGCTCCATGAAAGAAGTGCTATTTGAACTAAAGCCTTTGAGAGGGGAGAGTATTTCAGAAAAGGAGCTATTAGACAAGGAATTTCAACGTAAATGGCACCTCAATTATCTGGCAATTATATTAGCATATGGTTATTACATTAATTGAAGTGGCATGAAGTATAGATGACCAGGGAAGTTAAAACTGGAAATATAGATTGTGGAGTGATGTGAATACCAAGGTAAGAAAAATATTTGGTAGTTACCAGAGAGCCAATAAATAACTTTCAAGTGGGACTTGGGGAAGATTAATTCATCTTACATAGATTAAATGAAGGAGAAGGTTAGGAGACAGATGATAGTGCAAGTATGAAATAACAGAGGGCAGTTCTAGGTGGTGACTGTGAGAATGGAAAAGAGGTGACAAAGCTGAGAAATGTTTCGAAGAAAAAATGTGAGACAGGTAATGTGAAAAGAAAATCAAGAAATAGGTATAGATAATCAATGTTCTGCTCATACTCTAAATTGAGTGTTGAAGGCAAAATACATATTTTAATTAGTACTCTGTGTATACACACTAGAAACAGCATTGTAATCTGGATAGCGGACAAAATATTCAGAAAAGAAAGGAAATAAATAGTAACTTGATTTCAATTTCCAAATCTCTAACCTAAAAGAAATCTAATTCTATTCATCCATTTAAAATAAATTATAAAACGAGAATTTATGAAGTCCACTGTATTGTTGCAGACAGTCAGATGAGATAAGGCAAAGTGTCACGTGTCAGCTTGGTAGTTGCATAGGCCCACATCATTTGGTTCTGCCTGGATAACTCAACCAAATTAATTTTTCATACTTATCCCCTCCACCTTTGTCATTACTGGTATTCTTATTTTCTTTGGCCACTTATCACACTGTTTTATGTTCCCCAGAAGGCCTAGAGTTCTTTACAGACTTTAAACAGGGCTCAGAAGTATAAGAAATTGGCTCATGTATTTTTTTTTCAGACAGGCAGTTAAAAAAAAAATTGTTCTAAAAATACACTGGCATCAAATGGCAAATAGAAGATGTTTTGACGACTACTTCCTTTGGATCAGACTGACAAGAATAATACAAGCACATAAGTGGAATTAAACTTAGCTATTAATGTCCAAGTTTGAGGGAGCCGCCCCTTATAAGCATTTTAGGGTCTGTTTTTACCTTCCCTCTTAGCCACTCCTGTGCAGCTCCAGTGGGAGGTATGGAGGAGAAAGCAAGGAAGCCATCCCTATGTTGTTTCCAAACATGAACACTCAGATTTTTAACTAGTGGTCCGGAAATAAAGAGGGGGAAAACATCCTTCTATAGAAAAAAAAAAAAAAGTAGATAATAATTGAACACAGAACTTCATGTGATCACAACAGATTTGAAAACTATGTATGGCATCCCTCTTTTTCTTATTTTCCTAAGAAATGATTTCTATTATGTTTCATTTGAAATAAGTTTTTTGAATTAAACTCAGTAAATGAAACAACTGACATGACTGGAGCTTGAAATAAACGATGTGATGATCTAATGAAATACATAATGCAAATTGTCTTGCTTCTTATGCAAAAATTATTAGTCATAGCAATGCATGAATAATTAAAGACAATTATATTAGGTATTTAATAATATTTTTTATATTTATCATCTGAATTTTTAAGTTATTTTAAAAATATATTGGTCAAATCAACTCAGGTCCAAATGTTTTAGTTTTGTTCTTTAATATATTGCCTTTTTAAAATGAGTTAAACTTCTGTATAGGCTTTTTAACTTTTCTTTTTTCTGATAAACAACACAATTCTGACTTCATCTGGCAGCAAGTTCCTCTGATTTTCCTTTTCTTTTAACCTTTTACTGCTTCTCCCTCCCTTTTTTTAAAAAACATTTTCGTTTCATTTCTTGGTTATATTGCCTATAGTTGTTTTCCTAAGTGTATTGCTTAAGAAAAAAATGAATTTTAAGATTTTTTTTTAAACCTTGCTTTTACATATCCTAGAATAAATAGCCTTGATAGAAAAAAAAAATGGAAAGACCAGAGATTACTAGGGGAATTTTTTTTTCTTTATTAACAGATAAGAATTCTGACATTTCTTTTTTTCCATTTGTGTATTAGGTGGTTGTGAATGCCCTTTTAGGAGCAATTCCATCCATCATGAATGTGCTTCTGGTTTGTCTTATATTCTGGCTAATTTTCAGCATCATGGGCGTAAATTTGTTTGCTGGCAAATTCTACCACTGTATTAATACCACAACTGGTGACAGGTTTGACATCGAAGACGTGAATAATCATACTGATTGCCTAAAACTAATAGAAAGAAATGAGACTGCTCGATGGAAAAATGTGAAAGTAAACTTTGATAATGTAGGATTTGGGTATCTCTCTTTGCTTCAAGTTGTAAGTGAACACTATTTTCTCTGAATATTTTTATTGTTTGCAATAATAACAAAATAATGACATACATCTATTATTTAGTTCCTAAAAAAAGTATATATTTCTTTCTATTTAAAAAATTTCAATTTGTTAGTACACGTTTATGAGCCCAGATGGGTGAAAACTTTATTACATGTAAGGACTGCAGATATAGTCAGTATTGACCAGGCCAAACAAAGACCTCTTTGTCTTTTTTCTTGTATTTTCTTTGTTTCCGTATTGCTCTTTCTTTCTATGTAAACAAGTAAATTAATAAATCAGTAACTTTGCCATTTTTTATTGTGATTAGAAGGCTTGTTTCACTGATCAGCTACCAAAACAGAATACACTTAACAGATAGATCATCTTCCAAAACACATACACTTAATACACCTAATTGGATTGTAATTAATTGGTAGGGATTAACTGCTGCTGAGTTCTATTATTTGGATCAAAGTTTGGGGAATGACATTTAGGTTTTAGAATTAGAATCGGGCATAGTGGTGGGTGCCACTGCACTCCAGCCTGGGCAACAAAGAGCAAAACTCCATCTAAAAAAAAAAACAAAAAACAACAAAAAAAGAGAATTAGATCCCCATAGTGAAATGGAAATAATACCTGGAAGCAACTAGAAACAAAAATGATGCGCAAGCAGCTGTTGTCTTATCTCAAATGACCTTTCAGCACCATTATTTTAAGTCTATTTTATCCTAAATATTAATGTTTTCACTATTAGGTCTCTAAGACTGGGTCTCCAAGAAAAATAGTTTATAATTTATATAAAAAAAAGGTAGCCCTTTAAACATTTTCATTTGATTCTGCTTCTAGCTGCAGCAGCACCACAACAAAGCAGGGAATAAAATAGAGTCCAGATTATTTGAAAACTCAGCTTAAAAAAAAAAGACTGTACAATTTATTTCTTGCCTTGTGGTTCTACAGTGTCTTTAGGGCAGAAATCAATTTTTGCTCACCAAGGTTTCAACTGTTCAACCAGAAGACTAACCAAGCAAACAAACCAACACTGGTCAAAACCCTTTTGCAGCTTTTCCAGAGGTGTCTACTATGATTACTTTACAAATTCTTCCCATCTTTTTGTTGGAAATTCTTATTTCTCTTCTTAACATTTTTGACCTACTCTGAATAATATTCATGCAATTAAAATAGAGATTTTTAAAATCTGGTAAGAACGGGTGGGGCATGGTGGCTCATGCCTGTAATCCCAGCTCTTTGGGAGGCCAAGGCTGGAGGATTGCTTGAAGCCAGGAGATCTAGACCAGTGGAGGCAACATAGTGAGACCCTGTCTCTACAGACAAATAAAAATAAAAGTTAAAAATATCTAGCAAGAATGCTTTCTTTAAAAATTGTCGACACATGATGATATTTATTTGGGCACTTATTCTAACCCTTAACTAATTACCATACTTGTAAATATCACTAAAGCAACCACTTCCTCCATAAATTTGAGGAAAGAAAAATTAAAAATTTTAAGCAATCCTTTAAAATGTAAGCAATTCTGAAAATATAGTGATGGTCCTGCACAAAGCTATTAAATAAATTCTGCCACCAAAAAAAAAAAAAAAAAACCCTCTAAAATACTGCTTCACATTTGGCTTTTATAGAATCACCTCTCTATTGATTAGTAAGTCATTGAAATGGTCCCTTGAATCACTTTTTTGTTTCTATACCAAGTGTATAATGGAATTGTTCTATCATTGACCTAAGCCACTGACATATTTAACACATCTCTCTTTCATATACAAAAGCCTTGTACTTTCTAGCAAGGAGTCATTACTTTCTTTTCACTGCTGTCACCCACACCCTTGCTTAGCTTTTGTCTCATGATATCCACCACTTCACAAGGGTTAGTGTTATCAAAACAAAGATATATTGTGATACAGATGCTAAAGGCTTTGCTAGCCTCCCTCACTAGCTAAGGGATAATCCTTTTAGGCCCACAGGACTCAAAATTCATGCCCCAGGACAAATAACAAATTACTGTAAGTTATTAGCCGGAGTATCCTTCATCCTGTGAGTGCCAAGTGTCTGCTGTACTATTGTTCACATTTATTCATATTAACTTATTGTCTTCAAGAATTTCAGAAAGAAAATAGAATAGGTGGTTATTTCTAAATGTTTTGATCCAAAATTCTTCAAAGGATTGTATTTCTAAATGTTTTGCTGCAAAATTCTTAAAAGGATAGTTGCAACCCTGCCTTTATGTATCCCGGTACCATCCTTACATTGTTACAATAAAGAGAAACCTTAAATTTTCAATCACTTTGATCACCCTGCAGATATATTTTAGCAGATGATCCTTAGATCTAAGTTGTAATTATTTGGCTGACAGAGCTATTGACACATGTGTTGGCATTTGTAAGACATTCTAAAAAGTGCTCCAGCAAATTTTAATACTGCTTTAAATATCATGATACCATGAACTCTAAAGAATTGAAAAGTGCTTGTGAGTTGGTTATCAAGGGGGAGGATATACCAAATGGCCATTTTGTTCAATATGTGTTCTAGAAATGAAAAGCCATACTAAGATACTGTCTTGGTCCAAAATCTATGTAAAATTTGTTTTGAAATGTCTTTCAAAAATATTCCCTTTTGAAAATTATATCAGTAAGAATATTTATTAAACATCAGGTCTAAATTATTTTTACTCCAAAGTAAAACATGCATGTCCTTCTTAATAGGCCACATTCAAAGGATGGATGGATATAATGTATGCAGCAGTTGATTCCAGAAATGTAAGTATTCCTTGTGTTCTAAGTCTTTTTACAATATTGATCAGGTGGTAAAATTAATCGAATAAAGCATAAACGACCAAATGAAATGATTCTATCTTGATTTAAAATATTTGGGAAAAAGTGTGACAGGTAAATATTCAAGCATAGCAATGTTTATCAGAAAGATCTTACTAAGATAATTCAACACATGAATTATTTTGAATATTATAAATATTTTTCTTTTAAATATTTTCTATTTTGTTTCCTATTTATCCACACATTATATAATTAGTAGTAATTTTAGTGTGCAGGACCAAATTTGAAGAAATATATGATTTCTATCATTAGTTGAAATGTATAGTCACCCTCCATATTAGACAGCATGAAAAGTTATGGATATTGTTCTGTCAGCCTTAGATCACTGTGATGATTTCTTTCAAATAATCATATTTTAAACCATATAAAATAATGTTTTTATATGATTTTAGCATTCATAAATTGACTGGAATCTTTACTAATGTTGCAATCACTTCTGCGGCCAACAGATTCCTTTAAGTGTATATCACCAAAGTATAAACCTATTTTATTTGATTTCAGCCTCTTTCAGGCTCCATGACCTAAACTGAAATTCATGCTCATTCCAACTTTGCTCTTCAAAACTTTGTAAGATGTAGTATTTTCTATCAACCTTCATCTTTCTATTCTGAAGTCCCATCTGTTTATCATCATAAAGAATAACCTCTGTCCCTGCAGTCTTCAACCTGATAGAGTTTGGTGTTATCTTTCTTGAAGTGCATTTCAAATAGCTTCAGTTTTATGTTGAATATCGTTTTGATAACCTCCAGAGTTGTTTTATTTCACTTTGTCACTTATATTTTGTTTTGTGTGTTTAGTTGTTTTTTAACTTTGTTGCCTTTAGAAGGACATGAATCTGTTAAAAAACTATAGTAACCCTTTCAGTCCATTACTAAATTATAAGTAATAGCCCATTTGTTTTAAGCACAATCTAGGAATTAAATAATCAACTGAGGATTTATAAAATGGACTGTCCGTTTATGTCTACTTAATCTGAAAAATTCAATGACTGTTACTTTAGGGTATAGTGCCAAACATCTGAATGAACAACTCATTTCTTATTTGCTACATTATTTCGTGTATACATGAATGACTGTTTCTAAACCTAGCCTATAGATATTTACAGTTTTAAATTTTTTATTAATAATTTTAAAATTACTAAAATTCAGTACCTAGGCTTGCAAATTTAGCACATTACTGTTCAAATGGAAGAATATTATTTGTATTTATAGTTGTAAAAATAGATTTTAGAATGTCATAGTAGCCATATTTTTCACATGAAGACATCCCTGAAGGCTAATTTCAGGGATGTTTTTTAGAGGTAGTTGATTCAGAAAAAAAAATGCTGACATATTAGTAAGAATAATTTTTTCTATTGTTATGAAAAAGCACCAATGACATTTCCAGCACTAAAATGTATGGTAATATTTTACAAAATATTCCCCTTTGGTAGGTGGAACTCCAGCCTAAGTATGAAGAAAGTCTGTACATGTATCTTTACTTTGTTATTTTCATCATCTTTGGGTCCTTCTTCACCTTGAACCTGTTTATTGGTGTCATCATAGATAATTTCAACCAGCAGAAAAAGAAGATAAGTATTTCTAACATTTTCTCTCCCACTGAGATAGAAAATTATTCCTTGGAGTGTTTTCTCTGCCAAATGAGTACTTGAATTTAGAAACAAAATGGGAGTATATATTATAACTGATTTTTCCTTCCTCTTCCTCTGTCATTCACTATCCATATATTTCCGGCTATAGAAAGCTAAGAATAACTGTGTTCCACACTCTTGTTCATAGTTTCATAAAGTTTTTCCTCCTCTTATTCATTATCAAGAAACATTTTCTATCTTTTAAAAAATAATAATTAGAATAAAACTAGAAAGCAACCGAATATGCATCTTTCCCAAAAGCAACTTGTTATTTTATCCCTACAACTACCCACTCCCCCTTGAAAATATATTTTCCAACTAATTCGTTGCAATAAATTAGGCACTGGATGTAAGCTTCCTCCAGTGTTTATTGTTATGCTTTTTTCTTTCATTGATTTCTTTTATATATTCCCACTTCTTTCTCCAAGATATTTAATTATAAGCTATCCCTTTCAGTCTTGAATTGTATGACTATTATTTATCATTTATAAGGTTCATTTGATTGTCCCAATTACCTATGTACATTATAGAACATATGGAAAGTAAATAAATATCATCACTTGGAAGTAACTGCTGCCATTCACATTTTGTTTTTCTGTTCAGACTATTTCCACACATACTCTTATTGTTGTACTTTTTATCTATAATTATAAATTCCACTTTTGACTTAACATAAGTATTTTCTCATTTTGTTAAGTCTTCATATATGCATTATCATAACTTACTTATTCATTCCCCAGTAGGTTGATAATTTAGATTGTTTTTAATCTTTAATGATTTAAATAGTACCTTGTTGAAAGTCTTCGTACAAAAAAAAAGAGAGAGGCAGAGAAAATAAGGCTTTAATTATTTCCTTAGAATAAATTCCCACAATGAAGTATTTTACTCCCCTAGAGTAATATAACTACTCAAACTCCCAATAACAGTGTATGGAACACCCATGCCACTGTTCCCTCACTGTCACCAAACATTCTGTTTTTGAATATTTGGTATTTAATAGGTGAAAACTGTATTTAATTTTAATTTTTATGACTTTTATCACCTTAATTGTTATGACTTTTATGTATTTTATTACATTCGAACATGTTCTTAAATGCTCGTTGGCCATTTGTATTTCTTCCTTTATGTACTGTTGCTTCATCTCACTTGCTCAGTATGTTTGCTTTTTGTATAATGAATGAGTGCTTTCTTTCACTACAGAACATTCTCCCCTCAATTCCCTTTTCTTATTACCAGTAGTATTCTGTAGTCAATATCAGGCTACTCCATTTCACTTACTTGCCAGTGTTCCAATCTTCTATCCTTACTGGTCTGTCCCATACTTACTATGCTATGAGTTCTGATTTATCCCCTAAATCTCTCACTAACTCATCCAGTTTTCTTTTTATCCCTTTGCTCCAATTCTTGACAGAGTTAGAGTGACTTTTTAAATGAGTAACTCCAAACTGTCTTGCAGTATACATACTCTAACTCTTTGCTACATTTAAATAAGAAAATTATTGCCTTTAACATCATAAAGGTAGTATGTATAGTATAAGGTACCAAGTATTTATTATCTCAGTGAACCAAATTTCGCTACTCACTAAGCATAAGGTCTTGGGTAAAATACTTAACCTTTTTGAGATTTGGGGGTGTTTGTCTTCATAAGATAATAATAATAAAGTCAATTTTGAATTATTTAGGGAATTAAATATTATCATACCTAAAGAGTACAATTAATTTTTTACATTTTAAATCCCAGATATAATTATGCTAATCAGTTGAATTTTGTATTTCTTTTTTTAGCCATCCATTTTCTATTTTAACATTGAAAAAAATCTGCAAAAGGACACAGTTTTAACCAGTTTGATTTTTCTTTTCTATACTTTGGAGGTCAAGACATCTTTATGACAGAAGAACAGAAGAAATACTATAATGCAATGAAAAAATTAGGATCGAAAAAACCGCAAAAGCCTATACCTCGACCAGGAGTAAGAAATACCAAATGATATGGGGGAAAAATATAAAAACAAAAACTAGCATGCTTGTCTCACAAAAAAGAAAGTAGCTAACATTTCCAGTAGAAAAAATTTCTTTCACTTTTAGAGCATCATTAGTTTGTATCTTTTATGGTAATGGTAACAAAAAAAAAAAAATAAAGACCAAAAAAGAACACGAAGAAATAGAAGATACACCCTTGACTTCAAGAGACTCAGAAGCACCCCATTAGAATCCATATTAATTGGCCAATGGACACATAGACAATGTGATGTGCACAGGAGAAGGTTAATCACACAACTCAAGAACGGTTGCCAAGTAATATCAGGGAAAGAAGTAAACCTTGGGATGGGGCTATAAGAAATGCAATTTCCTAATATTTTAAGAAATGGATGAAGTGTTGAGTGAAATAACACCTTCTATTTTATTTTTCACTAGAGATACTAAGTGTTTTAAAGGAGGAAAGAATTCCAGTATCTACTATTCATATGTATGGCTATAGAGTTAGATATTACTAATGTCTGCAGAAGTCAGGGTCAGTAATTACAGTTTATGATGATAAATAACAGTACTCATGCTTCCATGATGAAACAAACAAACTGCTATGAAAATGGACAGCTATTATCCCACATTATAAATATTTTTATGATGATCTGAGAGGTTTCAGTAATTCCTAGGGTGCATCAAGGAAGAAAATACTAGCAAATATTCATATTGTGATGATTGAATATTCCCTTCCTGAGAATGATGAGAAATATGTACTTTCTCCATTAAAATTTAGCACTAAGAGTAGAAATGAACCAACAATTTGTAGGAAAAATATAAGTTGCAAAATGCCCTCAGAATTCCTCAGTGGCTCAAAGAAATAAGCCTGCAGATGGCCTTCAGTGACTAGCAGTGGCAGAAATGGGAAGCAGAATCACAGATCAATGACAAAGAACGTGAATTTTTTTTTGACATAAACATATAGGAAATGTCATTCTGGTCTCATTATCCTTGTGCAGTTTCAGCATTCTGTGTCTGACAATGTTAGCCAAGGCTATTTGGTAGAAGAATATGAATATTGCCATATGTGGTATTTAAATGCATAATGTTATAGATGTGTCCTGGAAATTCCAAATTCTCCTTAACAATTATTTGAGAATACAACAAGTGAAATATTAATAGTACTATATTTTAAAATGGATGTATGGTCCAGCTGATCATTGGAAAGTCTTGAAAAAAAATTAAATGGGTTTCTTACCTTTTCATAATCTTAAAATGTTGATATGCGTTGCATACCTCTGGAAGAAGTATACAGTGTTGAATGTTTCTTTTGTTTGTTTTTTGTTTTTATCAGAAACCCTCTTTGGACAAGGGATTGTTATTCTGAGAAATACACATTAGTAAATGGCAATTTAAATAACTAAATTTTAACAATTAATATGCTATAAATCATTCTTACAAAAATCAGGGCCAATGACTACTTTGCAAGAAACTAGAAAGTCAATTAATGCAGAAAGTACTTAATGCTAATGCACATGAGAAAACTCCTTTGTTAAAAGCATTTCTATTTCTCTACAGAACAAATTTCAAGCAATGGTCTTTGACTTCGTAACCAGACAAGTTTTTGACATAAGCATCATGATTCTCATCTGTCTTAACATGGTCACAATGATGGTGGAAACAGATGACCAGAGTGAATATGTGACTACCATTTTGTCACGAATCAATCTGGTGTTCATTGTGCTGTTTACTGGAGAGTGTGTACTGAAACTCATCTCTCTACGCCATTATTATTTTACCATTGGCTGGAATATTTTTGATTTTGTGGTTGTCATTCTCTCCATTGTAGGTAAGAAATATTTAAAGTTCTTAAATTCAGTTAAATAAAAGTGAAAGTTGAAACAATCAAGATTAGATTCAAGATCATCCCAGCAATCAGAGATAATCAACTGTAAATATTTTGATACATTTTATCCATGTGTGTTTGGTTTTTTAACAAAATGTCTCCTACTATATGTCAGTATTGTTTCTTATTCTATCCATTTAGAATAATATACTTAGTGTAAATGTAGTAAAACCTCATTCATTTGAACTAGAACTGTGCTATTAACTAAAATAAAAATGTTTTTGACATGTTGAGATTGAAGAACAATACAGTATCTAGATGGTTCTGTTAACAAGACTAGAAATGTAGTCTGGTACTCAGGAAAATTGCTTTAGAGAATAGACATGGAGTCACCAGCATATAGATATTAGTGGAAAGTGGTTTCAAGATAAGGAAAAGTATTGCATAAAAAGAGAATAAAGACAAGGACTGAACATTAGCAAATGCATACAGTAGGTTCTCTGCAAGTGTCATGTAGAGATTTTCTAGACTACCTTAAAAATGGGTTTATCATAATGATGCACAAGGGAAATAAGGTGGCATGGGACATCATCAGTACTATACTTCCAAGCCTGGAACATATAACTAGTCTCATGAGCAATAGCTCATTTCATTAGACAAAACTAAAGCTCTAGTAAAGTGAAAAGCATCTGTCTCTTGGGCCTAAACTATTCATTCTTCCCTAAACAGGATGATATGATTGGGTCAATATTTTACTATCCAAAATGAGGCACCTCTGTTGGACAGATTTTCATGCTACTCCCCACTCTGAAGAAACTGGCCTTATATCCAACTCATTGTATATAGCCTTTGATTCCCACTAATTAGAATCCTTGGTTATAACTAGCGTGGCCAAGGTATAAAAGTTGTATTCTCACACGTCTCCTTCTCTCTCTCTTACACACACACACACACACACACACACACACACTCTTACACTTCGTCTTTTTCAGAATGAGGCATTTAAACTTGAAGGCATTTAGTTTCTTGAGCTCTTCTTCTTAACTTTACAAGTATTGTTTTTATCTAAAAAGCAAATGGAGAGAGAAGCTGAAAATAAGAAGACTGAGATTACAGTGTCAGGTACAGGAGACCAAAAAGAATTGAAATACAACATTAAGTACAGGATACTAAAAAGAGCATCAACCTGGGATCCTTTTAGAAATGCACCAGAACATACAGAAATAAGAATATAAAAATATTAGAGTGGAACTTAACTAAGTACCAAGATCATGGGGAGATGAAAGTAGCATCAAAAGCTGCCAATACTTTCAGATGGAAAAGGAGTAAATAGAGAATTTAGAATATGGCAATTTCAGAAAAGTCACTGTATACATATAAACTTGTACCTATACTGCTGGGCTGCTACTATTTGGCCAAATGTGCATTTTTAACTTATTTTCTTTTTAAATTCTGACTTGGGACTTTACATAAACTAAAAGTAGTTTATAAACATCTCTTAAAGATAAAAAAGTACTATAATCCTTATAGTTGAAATTATTGCTGAATTTCAAAGTTAAGATTTATTTATAATATATCATGTACAATTTTATATATATATATATATCATATACAGCTGTCATATTTAAGATAATATAACTGGGTTCAGGACTCTGAACCTTACACCTTGAAGCTTTAGAAGAAACATATGTTTATTTTAATGCATGATTTCTTCACTGTTTATTCTCATTGTTTATTCATAGGTATGTTTCTTGCCGAGCTGATAGAAAAGTATTTCGTGTCCCCTACCCTGTTCCGAGTGATCCGTCTTGCTAGGATTGGCCGAATCCTACGTCTGATCAAAGGAGCAAAGGGGATCCGCACGCTGCTCTTTGCTTTGATGATGTCCCTTCCTGCGTTGTTTAACATCGGCCTCCTGCTCTTCCTGGTCATGTTCATCTACGCCATCTTTGGGATGTCCAACTTTGCCTATGTTAAGAGGGAAGTTGGGATCGATGACATGTTCAACTTTGAGACCTTTGGCAACAGCATGATCTGCCTGTTCCAAATTACAACCTCTGCTGGCTGGGATGGATTGTTAGCACCCATTCTCAACAGTAAGCCACCCGACTGTGACCCTAATAAAGTTAACCCTGGAAGCTCAGTTAAGGGAGATTGTGGGAACCCATCTGTTGGAATTTTCTTTTTTGTCAGTTACATCATCATATCCTTCCTGGTTGTGGTGAACATGTACATCGCGGTAATCCTGGAGAACTTCAGTGTTGCTACTGAAGAAAGTGCAGAGCCTCTGAGTGAGGATGACTTTGAGATGTTCTATGAGGTTTGGGAGAAGTTTGATCCCGATGCAACTCAGTTCATGGAATTTGAAAAATTATCTCAGTTTGCAGCTGCGCTTGAACCGCCTCTCAATCTGCCGCAACCAAACAAACTCCAGCTCATTGCCATGGATTTGCCCATGGTGAGTGGTGACCGGATCCACTGTCTTGATATCTTATTTGCTTTTACAAAGCGGGTTCTAGGAGAGAGTGGAGAGATGGATGCTCTACGAATACAGATGGAAGAGCGATTCATGGCTTCCAATCCTTCCAAGGTCTCCTATCAGCCAATCACTACTACTTTAAAACGAAAACAAGAGGAAGTATCTGCTGTTATTATTCAGCGTGCTTACAGACGCCACCTTTTAAAGCGAACTGTAAAACAAGCTTCCTTTACGTACAATAAAAACAAAATCAAAGGTGGGGCTAATCTTCTTATAAAAGAAGACATGATAATTGACAGAATAAATGAAAACTCTATTACAGAAAAAACTGATCTGACCATGTCCACTGCAGTTTGTCCACCTTCCTATGACCGGGTGACAAAGCCAATTGTGGAAAAACATGAGCAAGAAGGCAAAGATGAAAAAGCCAAAGGGAAATAAATGAAAATAAATAAAAATAATTGGGTGACAAATTGTTTACAGCCTGTGAAGGTGATGTATTTTTATCAACAGGACTCCTTTAGGAGGTCAATGCCAAACTGACTGTTTTTACACAAATCTCCTTAAGGTCAGTGCCTACAATAAGACAGTGACCCCTTGTCAGCAAACTGTGACTCTGTGTAAAGGGGAGACGACCTTGACAGGAGGTTACTGTTCTCACTACCAGCTGACACTGCTGAAGATAAGATACACAATGGCTAGTCAGACTGTAGGGACCAGTTTCAAGGGGTGCAAACCTATAATTTTGGGGTTGTTTAACATGAAACACTTTAGTGTAGTAATTGTATCCACTGTTTGCATTTCAACTGCCACATTTGTCACATTTTTACGGAATCTGTTAGTGGATTCATCTTTTTGTTAATCCATGTGTTTATTATATGTGACTATTTTTGTAAACGAAGTTTCTGTTGAGAAATAGGCTAAGGACCTCTATAACAGGTATGCCACCTGGAGGGTATGGCAACCACATGGCCCTCCCAGCTACACAAAGTCGTGGTTTGCATGAGGGCATGCTGCACTTAGAGATCATGCATGAGAAAAAGTCACAAGAAAAACAGGTTCTTAAATTTCACCATATTTCTGGGAGGGGTAATTGGGTGATAAGTGGAGGTGCTTTGTTGATCTTGTTTTGTGAAATCCAGCCCCTAGACCAAGTAGATTGTTTGTGGGTAGGCCAGTAAATCTTAGCAGGTGCAAACTTCATTCAAATGTCTGGAGTCATAAATGTTATGTTTCTTTTTGTTGTATTTAAAAAAAAAAAAAACCTGAATAGTGAATATTGCCCCTCACCCTCCACCGCCAGAAAACTGAATTGACCAAAATTACTCTTTATAAATTTCTGCTTTATCCTGCACTTTGTTTAGCCATCTTCGGCTCTCAGCAAGGTTGACACTGTATATGTTAATGAAATGCTATTTATTATGTAAATAGTCATTTTACCCTGTGGTGCACGTTTGAGCAAACAAATAATGACCTAAGCACAGTATTTATTGCATCAAATATGTACCACAAGAAATGTAGAGTGCAAGCTTTACACAGGTAATAAAATGTATTCTGTACCATTTATAGATAGTTTGGATGCTATCAATGCATGTTTATATTACGATGCTGCTGTATCTGGTTTCTCTCACTGCTCAGAATCTCATTTATGAGAAACCGTATGTCAGTGGTAAAGTCAAGGAAATTGTTCAACAGATCTCATTTATTTAAGTCATTAAGCAATAGTTTGCAGCACTTTAACAGCTTTTTGGTTATTTTTACATTTTAAGTGGATAACATATGGTATATAGCCAGACTGTACAGACACGTTTAAAAAAACACACTGCTTAACCTGTTAAAAATGTGTTTAGAATTTTATAAGCAAATATAAATACTGTAAAAAGTCATTTTATTTTATTTTTCAGCATTATGTACATAAATATGAAGAGGAAATTATCTTCAGGTTGATATCACAATCACTTTTCTTACTTTCTGTCCATAGTACTTTTTCATGAAAGAAATTTGCTAAATAAGACATGAAAACAAGACTGGGTAGTTGTAGATTTCTGCTTTTTTAATTACATTTGCTAATTTTAGATTATTTCACAATTTTAAGGAGCAAAATAGGTTCATGATTCATATCCAAATTATGCTTTGCAATTGGAAAAGGGTTTAAAATTTTATTTATATTTCTGGTAGTACCTGTACTAACTGAATTGAAGGTAGTGCTTATGTTATTTTTGTTCTTTTTTTCTGACTTCGGTTTATGTTTTCATTTCTTTGGAGTAATGCTGCTCTAGATTGTTCTAAATATAATGTGGGCTTCATAATTTTTTTTTCCACAAAAACTGAGTAGTCAACTTATATAGTCAATTACATCAGGACATTTTGTGTTTCTTACAGAAGCAAACCATAGGCTCCTCTTTTTCTTAAAACTACTTAGATAAACTGTATTCGTGAACTGCATGCTGGAAAATGCTACTATTATGCTAAATAATGCTAACCAACATTTAAAATGTGCAAAACTAATAAAGATTACATTTTTTATTTTATTGTTTGCCCAGTCACTTTTTGTTAACAGAATATTCTAATGATATGGAGATTTTTTACATTACAAATTGGGGGAGAAGGGGAGCGCGCACGCACACACACACACACACACACACACACACACACACACACACACACACACACACACACACACACACACACACACACACACACACACACACACACACACACACACACACACACACACACACACACACACACACCCCACAGAGGCATACCCAGGTTGACAAGAAAACCTAGGGTAGATATGTCACTGGAGGTAGGGTGTAATGATCTCCCAGAATTACAAACAGCAGGTGTGTTCTCTGTTAGGAGGAAGAACTGGTGTCAGAGGATAGCTAGTGATTCTAGGAGGAAGAGAAGAAGTATGGGAGCCAGAGTGATGGTGGATGACCCCTTGAGCTATGAAAAGAAACCCTTAAATCATCATTTAAAAATTTAGAATTGCCATGTGTGTAGGATACTGTGTTTGCTCCTCCAGAGCCACTCTCTATGCTTCTGCATCATTCTGTGTGTCCCAGAAGGGTGACTTCTACACATTGCAAAAATGGGCTCTCCTAGCTTTGAGCTCCCAATTGGTTTGGCCAATGAGAAGCACCAGTGGGAAAACACCAGAGAGAGAAGATTGACATAGGAATATTTCTTCTCCAATTCCTTCTTTGCTGGGTTGCCCTGGGTTGGCACTGGACTCATTCTTCCCCCAAAAGTCATACTCCAATCAGACTGCCCCTCATACAACTGAAGCTACTTTCTCTGGGGTCTGGTAATCACTCCTCCCCTTGCTCCTTCAGGTCTGCTGCTGCATTGAGAGTGCTTTTGTATTCCTTGTAGCTTTCTCCTAACATTGCCTGACACTTTTGTAAATGTCCCCTTCATGAAATTCTTCCATATGCCTCATTTCAGCATGCCATCTGTCTCCTGCCTGGCTGATACAAGGTGATTCAATAGCTCATGAAAGTCAGCAGGAAGCAAAGATGTGCCTTGCTTCAGCTTGGGGTCTTAATCTTGCTAACTTTTGCAAATAAAGGAAAACAGTTACTGGGGGAACCACAATGAAGTCCAGTGCAGAATTCACAGATATCATGGAAAGGTTACTCGGGTGGTCCAGATAGTAAAATTAACAGTCTAAATTAATCTATCTAAATTTCTGAGGAATGAGAAGCCTTCCCTTGTCATCAGGTGAAGCCAGAAGAGGGAATATAGCCTCAATCAGAAAAGGGACAGTAATTAAAAGTGCTTTTCCCATCCTTATACAATGGACTGACTTTGCCTCTTCATAACATCACAATCCTAAAACAACACAACAATTAATTCTGATATATTAGTAGATGAAAAAAATTCCCATTTCCAACTAAGGTAGGTCAGAATTATAGGATAAACCCTGCAGACTTTTTATACTACCCATCCATGCCATTACTCACTGTTACCGTTCCAAATACAAAGAGAACTGGTAAAACATAATCATATAAATCTCCATATTCATTTTGACATATTTGGCATGATATTTTCTGTGCTGAAAAGTAATTATTCTTCAAAGAATGATGAGGTCATGTCAGTAAGACACAGGAACCAACCAGAAGAGGCTTCCTACTGGCCAAATCTGGGGCAAGTTGAGCATCAAAATAAATGATAGTAAAAGATTATAATTCATTGAATAAAATAAGAATCAGCAAATACATACTGATGTAAGTAAATAAGGAAAAATACAAATCTGTTTCTTGCAGTTGAATGTTAATTAACAATTGTAGAAGAAATAATGGAGTTAGAAAATCACTATTTGGCAATCACTCTAATGACAATTGATTCATACAAGAATCATCAATGAGTATTAAAACTCATGGGTGAAAGTTTGATGAAGAATAGGATATTTGTATCATCTTAAAGTATCTCTTCTCTATTAAGTAGAAAATTTAAAAAGAAGAAAGTATACTTTGGAGAAACACAGCAGACAATACCTTCAAAGATATCATCAATTATGAGACCAACTGATACTATGTGCCTCCTGATAAGATATACTGAAAGGGCCACATTACTTCTTGGTACGCAGTCAAAATTTTAAGACCAGAATTTAACTACGAGGAAAACCAAATTGAGGACACTCTATAAAATAACTGGACCGAACTCTTTAAAAATGTCAATGTCATAAAAGACAAAGAAAGGCTAAAGAATTCCATGAGGTCAAAGAACTATGACAACTAAACACAATTCAGGATGGAATATCAAATTAAAAAATAACAGACAAATAACATTATTGGGAAAGCTGAATAAATTTGAATATGGACTGTTTATTAGTTATTAGTGTTATAATAGTGTTAATTTTCCTAATTTTGTTAAGACTAGTGTGCCTATTCCATGAAAATAGAAAATGTTCTTGTTCTCTGAAAATGCATGCTAAAGTATTTAGGGGTGAATGCAACAATGTCTGTAGCTCATTCTTGAATCAGTTCAAAGAAAAATGAGTTACATTTATATATATATGTATGTATGTAAACAGACATAGATAAAAGTATAGATGTGTGTGTGTCTTTAGAAAGGGGAGGATTTTTTTTTTTTTTTTTTTTTTTGCTGTGTGTTATTGAAGTGCCTATGTCTGCATGTTCACACTATCATATTTTATATGCCGTGGACTTTATAATTTCTTTCTTCAAAATTAGATCTACACTTTGTAATTAATTCATTGTATACTGGTTTTTTAACTACTATTCTCATTTCCTAGCAGTAATCTTCCTGAAAAGTCACAGAAATGATTACATTCCTTGTTCTTCATAATAATCACTGTTTAATTAAAATAAGAATATTTTAGAAAAGATCTGTGGCATAGTGGTTAAGACCCCAGTATTTGATGCTAAACAGATCTGATTTGGATAACAGAAGGTGGCGCTTTGCTGTCTAAGCTGGGGACCAGACACTGTGGGTATAAACAGTAATTCCAAACACAGCTCCACAGAGCAGCATTCTTATGACAACGTTTTCACGTGTCTATAGTTAAGCCAGAAAATTAAGAATAATGCCATAAATATTTATAAAGCTGAACATATCCAAGTTAAAGACCTTTATCCTGAAATTGTGTCTTTTAGATTATTTTCTAAAGACTAATACCATTTAATGTTTAAATATTCTTTTGAAATGATGGTGAGAATACGTGATAATGGGTTATTGGTTTTAATATTTTATTTAGCCAAATGGAAAATTGGCAACCTGGTGTCGGTCCTCCCATTTGTATTTTACTGGTGCATGAAATTCAAAAGTCTAGTAACCATTGGGATAGACAACTCTACTGCATAAGTTTGTATGTTTGTATATATGTATCACAAAGCCCAGACACTCGAACTATATAAACTTGTCGCACTGAAGACAGCAAATATGTCTGGTAATTGCATAGTCTTCATGTGTGCACTGGAATTTCTTATTATATAAGAAAATAAATGTGTTTCTAAATCACCATGAATTGGGTACAGCTGATAGTACTATTCTTCCTGGCACATGGAAATATCCCACTGAGGTTGTCAATCAATATTGATTTAATCAGTGTGGCAGCAAAGGCACTAGAGGAGGAAAATACTCTAGACAATCAAGTATAGATGGGAAAATTGCATCACCAAGAAATTCTTAAAATCACAAGTGGATAATTTGCAATATCAATTGATTTTACTCAACTGCTTGAGTCCTTTATCATTCCGTTAGAACACTCCTCATATTTGCAGATAACTTATCCCCTCACCTCAGCAAGAAACAAGAGGACATCATTATAAACTTCCTCAATTTCTTTCCTATCCAGTGAAAAATATCTAAGTCCCTTTTCCCTTCCCTTTTCCTTCCCTTCCCTTTTCTTTCCTTCCATTCTCTTCCTTTTTCCTTCCTTTTTCTTACTTTACCTCCCCCTCCTACCTTTCCCTTTCTCCCTTCCTCTCTCCCTTCCTCCCTCTCTCCCTTCCTTCCTGTCTCCCTCTCCTTCCTTCCTTCTTTCAATCCGTCCTTTTATATCTTTTCAGAGATCAGTTTTTCCCATTCATTTCTACATTCTCAGATACCTTGCTCCATGACTTGTTCTACTTCTCTTGTATCTTTATTCTTTCCCTCTTGACTGATCCTTTTTGTCTGCCTTTGCATTTTCAAAATCAGTTTTTCTAATCTTAAAAAAAACTTTGCTCAACCCTGATGCATCTTTATTCACTGTGTCATTATCTCTTTATTTTTAAAGGTTAGTTTCTAAAACCAGAGCTCTATACTCACCACCTTCACTCTTGGTTAAAATTAAAAGAAATATAGGTTCCAGTGATATTTATGAGAAAATTTGACTGTGAATAATCTTGTTGATTTAAACACTTTAGGTTTTCAAAATGTTATGCTAGCTGTTAACTTTCCCAGTAACATTATGAGGGAAGGGCTGGAAAATACAAAAGGTAGATATAGGAACCGAGAACATTACCCCTATGGAGCCAAGCTATACATACTCTGTCTCTGGTTATCACAAATACATCTCCTATATTCAATGCTTGCTTAGAAAGGCATGATGTCCACAGAGCAATTCAATTGTTCACTGTGGTGAGTTTTTTTGTTTTCTCCTCACAGAATGCAACTTTTATTTATGAGAATATGGAGACCAGAAAGTCCCTAAAATAAATTTGTAAAAAAAAAATTTTAAGGATAAATTCATCATAAAAAATATTGTTATAGAAAGTTTAAGTTTTCCTCTAAGTTGTTATGAACTGACTACCGGGGTGTTAATTAAACTTGCCATTATTATGTGTATATTTTGTTGGAAACCATTGAGATACAAGTCTTATTTTTCTTCTTCAAGCTGTTTGAAATAAATTGTGACTCAAACAAATTCAAATACCAGCCCAATGCTGAATCTTATTCTTCAAGAGCACCTTCTCTCTCTCCTTCATGGTCTCAAACCTGGCTCCTACTTTTATCACTCTAAATTAGCTAAATTTGATCTTTATTCAGTCTTCATCGTATCTGGCAGATTTTTTAGAACTCAATGGTGATGATGATCATCACCTCCCTCTTTAAATTGCATCTTACTGTGTCTTCCATAAAACTAGAGTACCCTAGGCCTCTTAATGTATCTTTGATTCTTTTTCTTTTCTTTTTTTTTCTTTTTTTATTTTTTTT